>NW_019671919.1:353889-374664 GCF_002708625.1 Rhizopus microsporus ATCC 52813 | reverse complement strand
AAGAAATGGAATTAGCGTCCCTACAGCGCCGTATATAAGCTGTCATTACAGGTTTAGTAAGCCACTACGTAAGCTTTACTTCATCTGAGCGTGCTTCGGCAAATTACCTACTATAGAAGTGTCTGTGCACAGCGCTTACGAATCCAGTCTAATTAGTAATACGGAAATTTCATTGGAACAGTATTAAAGACAGCTGCTTTTACAATTCTCTCTCTTTCTTCTTTGAATACTCGTAATGCAAGATCAACAACAACAACAACAGCAACAGGATATTGTGTGGAAATCATATTATCATGTTAGACAAGCACAACTAGAACTTGAGCATGGAGACAAAATTATATTACCAGCAACAGCACTTACACAACTACTATCAAAAGCAGGATCTGAACAATTACCGTCACCTTTGACATTTGAACTACGCCATCCCCACACAAACGCAACAATCCATTGTGGTGTGAAGGAGTTTTCTTCCTCTGACACGGCTGAATTACCGCTATGGATTCTGTCTGCCCTTGATTTAAAAGAAGGCGATCGTGTGCTTATTCAATTGCGATTACTACCCAAGGGCACGTGGACAAAGCTGAAACCATTATCGGTAGATTATAAAGAGATTACAGATTACCGTGCTGCTCTCGAGGCTCATCTTCGTGGGCATTACAATACTCTAACTACCGGTCAGGTTCTTTCCTGTCGGTATGGTGGACGCACCTATCAGTTTAAAGTGGTAGAGCTGAAACCTCAGGACGCAGTGTCAATCACTGATACCGATTTAGAAGTAGATATTGAAGCAGCTGAAGAGCAACAACAGCAAGAGAAGAATTGGCATCCATCTAGTGAACCTATGGTTATTCGTTTAAATGAGTCCCAGTCAAATGTCGAAGTGCCCTACAAATCATATAGATATTGGACAGTTAAAATACCTCAAAACATATTTGTGAAGCTTGTACTGGATGTAGAAGCGGGAGATATAGGTAGGTGGTTATATAAGCTGATATGACAGAAATGGGAAGACTAAGTAGATGCGTATATGTATAGATGTTGTTGTAAGCAGTCAAGATAAAAAGCCGACAGTAGACAGTTTTGAATGGGCAAGTCTAAGCTCAGATAGTGAACGAACGATTCGTATAAATAATGCGTCATCGGACACCTTGTGCGTTGGTTTACATGGATATAAAAAAAATTCAATCGCGTCCTGGAAGGTAGAAGAAGATGATGGAAGCATGGAAGTGGATGATAACATCAGCGAGAAACCAGAAAGTACAGAAAATAAAGTCCAGTGCAAGAACTGTCATGCGTGGATATTGGAGCGTACAGTGTTATTACATGAGGGATTCTGTCATCGCAATAATGTACCTTGCCCTTGGGGATGCGGAAAAGTTTTTAAAAAAGGAAGCGAGGAACTAGAAAAGCACTGGCATTGTGATCAGTGCGAGCATACGGGAACCACGGATGATAAAGACAAGCACATTGAGTATTACCATACACCAAAGACGTGTGTCTGTGATACTTTTACAAGCAACACATATGATGCATTGGCAAGACACAAGAGCACTGACTGTCCCGAAAAGATGATTATTTGTCGATACTGCCATGTATGTATTGTTGTATATATGATGTATCGCATACTTATTTATCATCATAGACATTGACCGCACAAGGAGTTGTTTCACTGGATGCGAGAGATAGATTGCTGGGATTAAGGTCCCATGAAAGTTACTGTGGATCACGTACGATTACATGTCAAAAATGCAACAAGCCCATACCCATCAAAGACATTCAAGTTCATGCCAAGATACACGAGGTCAAGCGTCAACAGCAGACATTACCCCCTGCCTGTTGTAACCAAAACTGTACAAGGCCCCGAGTAAAGAATAGGCTCTCACTGTGCCAATTCTGTTTTGGTCCATTTTGGATATCTGAAGATGACCCTAAAAATGCCAGGTTGATACAAAAAGTTGCACGAAAGCTGCATTCGCAGTTAACCGTAGGATGTGGAAATAGTTATTGCCGAAATAAGGTACACAGACAAACAACAAACATACACTCTTTTAGAGTCCTCTTACGATGTTTTTGATTATGTAGTACTGTGCTACCTGTACCAAAGACCCGAAAGATGCAACTACAGCTGCAAGTATGCTGATACCCCTTATTAAAAACTTACCTAAAGAACTAGCCAAGTCAGACCCCCAGCCAGAACTCTATTTCTGTGTAGACGAGTCTACGACACGCAAGAAATTTTTAGCCGAGATATTGTGCGATATGACTGAACACAAATTTGAATTGGGATGGTGTGTCAAGGCACTTGAAAGTGAACAAGAAGATTTAGATAGAGCACAGACTTGGCTGGATCGTAATGCGCCGAGAAAGAGCCTTAGACTGTAAATATTTTAATATGACCATAAACATCATGTCAAATAAATGCAACATCTGAAAGTTTTGCTTGAATATTCATATGAATATCATGTTCTCTCCTACTTGAATGTTTGCTTGTTTTTTTGTTTATCCACGCCTAAACGATTACTTTAATTTGAATTCGCGCAAGTATCCCGTGTACGCGACTAGGCGCCTTGATGAAAAATACAGTACGTCATACATAACAGACGATATACGGTTAAACAATTTTATTTATTTATTTATTTATAAAAAAAAAAAAAAAAAAAAATAAAGGCCACAAGGGGCACGTGATATTTTTATTATATTGTCTTTGCCCTGGCCAGTTTAAGTTGTAAAGCAGTATCTAAAAATCCCTCTGGGCTCGAGGACAAAAATGCTTTGGCTGACAAATTCACGGAACAAGTGTTAAAAAACACTGCTATGAAGAATTAAATAACCATTTAATCAGTTTCTGCCCTGGGTCAGATGGTGATGGTGACTCTTTTCCATGGTATATGTGATCAAGCTCATGTAAGATAGCGCAGATTACGGGCCATCTGATAGTCCAAAACGATTTTGTTTGAAAAGAGTGTGGTCTTCGAGTGGGAAGCTTATTTAAAAGGAGGGATAGAGGATCAGTTATAGACTTCGGTATTTGTAGACGGTGATGCATGTCGAGGCAATAGATGGCATGTTGCTTTGTAAGGAGCTGTGAGGTGTGTCGAAGGCAGCGAGTAGTGTTATAGCTGGGTAACCAACCAAGACGCCACTGTATGCATCGGCTTCTTTTTAGCCTTGTCATAGGTAACCAAAGGATTGGATCCAAAGAGATTGTTGGGCGACACAGTGAGAGCAGATTTGAGCTGCGTGCAGTACGCCGCTGTTCTACGTTGTCTTGCAGATATTGCAGACGTATCCTCTTTAATAATCGTTTGTCTAGTATATCAGTATATTGCGCACAACGTTTCCACAGTGGCGTTTTTGATATAGAATACCACTGTGAATGACTTGTGGAGAGGCGTATATGTGGAAGTAAGTAAGTCAGAAGCGCATCATCTGGCAATGACAGAGATCGTACGAGGAATTGCGCTTGTAGTATATGGGTACGCTCTGTCATAGTCGGCAGCTTCGTCAGTTGTAGCATTACTTTTATAGAGGATCTGCAAGAACCACCAAATATTCTGCGTAGACACGTATTTTGGGCGTCTTCCAGTTTGCTGAGCAAAAGAGAGCTAACCTTGCTAATAGCAAGACCATATTCAAATTGAGATCGGACTATTTGTTTGTAAAAACGAGTAGCAAGCAGTCGGCTGAGACCATTGGGGTTAAGGCCAATCATAGCCAATTGATTCATGGTCGCTAGTGATTTGTTTATGCTGTTAGTAAGAAACTCGAATGTATTTAGATAACCTCCAGGACGAAAAGGGACCCCAAGATAAGAAAAAGAGGTTCTAGTCGGAAGCAGGTCTCAATAAAGATAGTAATTAAGTGATCGATCTGTAGGGTTTAAAATTACACATTTGCTAGGGTTCCATCTATAGCCAAGATTGTAACTGTGATCTTCACATATTCTCAACAGATCATTCACGTGTTCTTTGTCAGCAATGAGCACTACGTCGTCCGCATATAAAAGGCAGTTGATCAATGGGACTAGCTGGAGTGCCAAAATGTCCTGTGGTATAGGCCATGGACGAAGTAGTTTAGGGAGTTCATTAATGTAAATGGAGTATAAGAAAGGCGAGAGAATAGAACCTTGAAGGACACCGGTCATAGGGGAAAATCGAAAGGAAGTGGCATTGTTCAACAGAACTTCAATCTGGACTTCATCGAAAATATTCTGAAGTAGACAAATAATCGCCTTCGGTGCTGTTGTTTCTAAAGTCTTCCATATAAATCGGCGATCGACAGTATCATATACCGATCTGATATCTAGAAAAGCTAGTACTGGAGTAAGATGGTGGTAGCGGCGAAGGATGTTGCAGATTTCCACTACCACGAGAGCGAATACTACGCCTATATTGGGTGCCATTTCTGCATCAGATTTGATTGCAGTGGGCGTAAAAAAACCGAGACCTGCGAAGAAGAGAAAGGCTGAAGGATAATTCAGCTTAGGAACGGTAACAGGTCACTATATCAGTTTCCTAAAAATGACTCTTGGTGAAATGGACAAGTATCCGCATATGAAAGGTCATTACGTAGTTATGGACAATGCACCTATTCACAAACATGAAAATATAAAGAAATATATTGAGTATCGAGGATATAAGTATATGTCTTCCTACTTACTCTCCTGAACTTAACCCCATAGAACAATTTTGGGCAGTTGTGAAGAGTAAGGTTAAGCGCCAGAGGTTTTTGCAAGAAGACACTTTAACAAAGAGAATTACGGGAGCTTGTAAAAGCGTAGATAAAAGTCATTTCAAAGGATTCGTTTCACATTCTTACAAATATTGGGATAAATGTCAAAAAAAAAAGAACCCATGTAATGATCAACCAATTCATTGAAGCAAATAATGCCGCGAAACAGATCAGGTAAGCAAGCAACAGTGAATACACACCATTAACAACCTTTTGCTATTAGCAATATATATTCGTTTTTTATTGTAAGATCAGCCAATTCCAAAAAAAAGTTTTGGAATCGAGAAAAAAAAAGACATAAAAGCCGCCCTCTCCAAAAAAACCCAAAGGGTTGTTGTCGACACCTTTATTTTTCTGACGTTGTCGACAACAGTTTTTTTTTTTGTCATGACAACAGAGGGTGAAACCGATGCGCTTTTTTTCTTTTTGCCTTTTGCCAACCGTCCCGGAACAGATCTAATGAGCAAACACATTTTACAGACCGATGAAGTGAAAAGCGCCATCATCGAAGCAGTGATTGGTAAGTTCCTACCTGCTCTACTGGAATTCATTGTACACTGATTTGCTCTTCCTATTGTTTGTATTAGGTCGAAAGGCCATTGGCCATTATTGGCCAAGACCCACCGAATGGGCAAACCGAATGAGATCTGATGTCTTGTATGCCACTGAGCAACCATAGCCAAGGAGTTTATTTCTTTTACCACAAGTGAGTCCTTTATTGAAGCTTTCAAGTCTATTTAAAAGAAAAGGAAAGTTAGTCAAGTCAGTGATTAGTTTTATTGTTTACCATAAAGTAATTCAATTATTGTCATTTACTTGAAACGAAGCCAGCAGGGTTCTAAACATAAATAAGAGCTAGTAAACGACATAAAGAGAAAGAAGCAACTTTATTCAAATAGTTTTATTGTTTACAGGACAACTCAAAAGATATGCTACCTGTACTCGTCGAAATACAATACGCTGTGGACAACAATTTCCTGCATCATGTTGTGCGATACTGTGAAGAAATTATCACTGAATATGGGGCGTCACCTGTCATTCTTGTAATTGCCATACATGAATGCAGGAGCCAGATTATGAGCAAAGCAATCAAGAACAAGTCAAAGCCATTTTTTTTTCAAATTGCCATGATATCCATGGGCAAATCAGTGTTTCATCCTGAGCAAAGAATCAATCTCTTCGCATATGGAGAAAACACCATTGGATCCAATTGTCGCTCTTGGCTCGTTCTTCATCGAGCAGAAGCAATCCTTGGCCGATCATGTTCATCATCATGATCCCTTCATTCAGCATTTATACTCCAGCGCAAAGCACATTTTTCAAAATCAGGTTACGGTGGATGAATCAATGGCAGGTTGCCTTTTACGTGTCGTTGAGGATGCAGAGTCGCGATATCACAAAGCCATAGACATGCTTGACGACGATGTCCAGGATACTAACGCAAAGAAGCGAACGATCGATTATCTGAAGGAAGGGATGGCTTTCTTAAGAACATGCAAGCGCCAATTCGTATCAAGTCGATCATCACCATCTATGCCACTGTCTACCACCTCATCTGCCCGTGAATTAAGAAGCCCGCCGCCAGAAAACAGCATTCCAGAAACATCATCTCACCTGCAAACCATCCCACCTGAACAACCATCATCAATCAACGATTCCGCAGCCACCGACGAGAGCAGCAAAAATTGGCAGTATATTGAGGGTTACATAGAACAAATTGGCGACGACAGGATGAATTGGCAAGCTTGCTATCGTGATGGCCGCCGCAAAGGTTATTTCAAAAATTACTCCACACATGCTAGTCTCAAGAATGCATACAGTCGTTGGAAAAAAAAAAATGGACAATAAATACAGTGTTGAATTCAAAATAAAAAGTTAACAGGAAACTGTAATAATTGGCAGGTCCAAACAATGCTCCGGTCTTTATTAAATTTGTAAAACGTCCATGCTTTTATAACAGGGGCGTACCGCACGCAGCTCAAATCTGCTCTCACTGTGTCGCCCAACAATCTCTTTGGATCCAATCCTTTGGTTACCTATGACAAGGCTAAAAAGAAGCCGATGCATACAGTGGCGTCTTGGTTGGTTACCCAGCTATAACACTACTCGCTGCCTTCGACACACCTCACAGCTCCTTACAAAGCAACATGCCATCTATTGCCTCGACATGCATCACCGTCTACAAATACCGAAGTCTATAACTGATCCTCTATCCCTCCTTTTAAATAAGCTTCCCACTCGAAGACCACACTCTTTTCAAACAAAATCGTTTTGGACTATCAGATGGCCCGTAATCTGCGCTATCTTACATGAGCTTGATCACATATACCATGGAAAAGAGTCACCATCACCATCTGACCCAGGGCAGAAACTGATTAAATGGTTATTTAATTCTTCATAGCAGTGTTTTTTAACACTTGTTCCGTGAATTTGTCAGCCAAAGCATTTTTGTCCTCGAGCCCAGAGGGATTTTTAGATACTGCTTTACAACTTAAACTGGCCAGGGCAAAGACAATATAATAAAAATATCACGTGCCCCTTGTGGCCTTTATATTTTATAAATAAATAAATAAAATTGTTTAACCGTATATCGTCTTTTTTTCTTCTTGGTTGTACATTGTTTGAAACAGTCTGTTCTCCCCCTCTTTTGTTTGAGCTATTTTAATAATATGTATGCGCAGAAAAGAGATTTGTGTAATATACTATTAACAATCTTGTTGTTTATTATTGCAAGTAAACAATACATGACTCATGTATCACTGAGATAATTTGTTTGCCTCCTCAGCCAGGTTTGATGTTCTCCTATCAATATATTTATCAAGCTGTATTCAGCTTACCATTATCATAAAAGATAAGTTCGACTGCAAGCAAAGTAGATAAATGTTAAAATGGGAACTGAGGTAATATTTTATTAAAA
Organism: Rhizopus microsporus ATCC 52813; assembly: GCF_002708625.1. Taxonomy (NCBI): domain Eukaryota; kingdom Fungi; phylum Mucoromycota; class Mucoromycetes; order Mucorales; family Rhizopodaceae; genus Rhizopus; species Rhizopus microsporus. Next base: position 367,016 of record NW_019671919.1, on the reverse strand, counting down.
TGGAATAATAATACAAATATACACAAGATGGGAACGAGTATTTATATGTGGTATGGGTGTTGTTTTATATTATAGTTTGCTTGAATAGGGATTATCGTGTCCTTAGTTTTCTATATAAAGATTTGTTAATAATAGTCTATATAGCTATCAAGAGGTATTACCGTCGCTTAATTAGTGGTCTATTCTGTTCAAAGATATCAATGACGTCGTCTTCGCTTGCTTCTTGTTCCTCTGTCAAAGAACAAGCAGGAGAATTTCTGGTCAATGACCTGTCGGTAGCTTGCTAATATGTAATACCATCAGTAAATATATGACTCATATTTATGAAATGTATACCAACCTCTTCTTGTGATAAATGTCTCTCATTATCAGCTGTGTTCCCTTGACATTCAGATCGGTTCAAGATATCCTTAGTTATCTGACTCAGTTTAAGATGACATTCCTCTATTGACTAAATCATTGCAACATTAGGACTAATTTGCATGCTTATAAAGAATTGATTTACCTTGATTTGACGTTTTAACTTCAGGTTTTCTTCCTGTAGCTCTTGAATGGCTCTATTATCTTCACTTACTTCATAGTTTGCCTCATCTATAGTGGTAGGTAAAGGTGACTGTGGCGTTGAAACTTTACTACCAAGTTGCGCATATTTCTTGAATAGTCGAAATGCCCTAGTTCGTATCTGAAAAGGGTCCTTTTCAAATTTCTCAGAGGCAATCACCTTTAGTAGTTTTCCCATTTTAGTTTCCTATTCGCGTCCATATTTAATATTTATAAGCCAGTGTTTGCTTTTTGAAAATACCTTGGCTAGGTCAAACGTGACTCCTTCAAATGCTTCTATCTGTTTCATGATCGCATCTGTATCTTCACAGAGCTTGTCAATGAGATGTAAGTAACGAATTTGGTAACAGCTTGAGGCACTACTACTTACCACGTCCTTTTTAAATATGCTTCGTCGTAACTGTTTTCTTAGCCTTAGAAAGGAAGCGAATGCTTCATCCTCGTCGGATAGTCCGTCTCTTTCTGGATCTAATCTCGAATATTCACTATCTTCATCATCTCTTTTTTGGTTTTCTTTAGCTAGATTTGTATTAGGATTCAGAATATTTTGCTTATTACTGATGCTATCATAACATTCTGTGTTCTTTTGACCCTCTTGTAATCGGCGTATCTAACGTCAAGTATGAGTAACTACATTTCTGTAGATCTTATTCCAAACCTCTTCCATAAGTCTCTTCTTTTCTAATCTTTCTTCTTCTGCCTTAGATTTTAAAGTATTCATCTCCTCAATGATCAGTTTTTGCTTTTCTAAAAGCTAAATTATACACAGTAAGTCACTTAAACTATCTTCAATAATTTTGTATTTACTCTATTAAGTAATGCTCTATTATGCACTAAAAAAGTGTATTAGCTTGCTGCTTGTATCTTCATCATCGCCAAGTCTTACCATTCTGATCATCCATCGTATCTGTGTTTAACTTTTCAAGCTCACGTTGCATTATATCTTGCTGTTCATACTGTAAGAAAAGGGACAAACTATAATGAGAATCATGAAGACATACCTCTTGTGTAGCTGATGCCATCAATGCTTCTTGTTTTGCTTGGTTCCGAATATCGTCAATGCAACTCTGCTCTTTCTTTATCTCTTCTAATTTTGAAATCAAGTCTTCCAAAAACGATTTGTATTCACCAGCCTTATCATAATACGAGTTTGAGGTGATGTCTTGCTCCAACGTTTCCGTAGATAACTCAACACGCGGGCGCTTTGATGTCGATTTAATGTTCTTTGGATCAACCCATGTTTTCAGTTGCCGTACTGTCGTAACATCTTTAGCCACAGCTGAAAACTTCATAACATGACTGTTTTCATCAAAGCTTGTGTCAAATGGATTGAAATTGACAATGATCGCCTATAAGAAAAAAGAATTAAAAGATCTCATTTCATGTTTTCTCCCTTGATCCTTACCGCCTTTCCGTCGCCTTCGAACGCGCTTTTGAACATTTCGGTTAGTTTGCTGTGCCTATATGGTATGACCGCAGTGCTCTGATGATTCGAGTAGTTTAGTATCTTTTAAGAGATATCTGTATCTAGTATTACCTTATTCCATTCACCCTTCATTTGATTCAGTCGAAGCATTTCCATACATTGTCCAAGGAACATGAGGGATTTATTGATGTTTCCAGCTTCTTTTAGTCTTTGGCCTAGTGCATGTTTAGATTGTTGGTAATTATCGGCATAAATCTAATAATTACCTGAACTAAGCGTATTTCTATATCTTTCGGATCCTGCCAGGTCAACAAATGATAATTTTGATAGAATGGCATATTGAGGATCTTCACATACAAAATTATTATGATCTATAGGACATCTCACGATATGTATTGTAAATATACTATGACTTCGACTGCTCTCTTGATTCATCGCTGTAGAAAATACTCGTCTGTTCTGTTGTCCAAACGACAGTATAGCATGCGCTTCATGGGTTGACTTTACTTTAATAAGGTTCATGTCTGCCACATATTTGTTTCCTGTACGTTGTTCATATTTGAGATGTAGCTGGTTTCTTTTGGCTCCTGGCTTTATTGGCGTTGGATCAAGTAGATCAAAGATCTGTTCGTTGTAAACTTCGATAAATGAAATCCAAATCCCATATTCAAATGTTGTATCAACATTGATCTTTTGGTCACTTATTGACTGTTCCTGAACCTACACATTCACTTGATGTTATTGTCTGTTATATGTCACAACATGACTTTCTTACATTACAAAGCGTCAGAAGGTGTCTATTCTCTTCTTCTGGATTATCATACGCAACTGTTGCACTATGCATAGCTGGTTTCAACTATAAAAAGAATCCATGAGTATTCATCGTATGAATTTTGTATACTGTTTTACTTTAGTTTCGCTCTTGTACTGATCGATGCTATTAAAAATCAAGCTCAAGGAACGAGGTACCAATCCAGGATCCTCAGGTTTTCCCATCACTGTGTACGTCTTTCCTGAATTCGTTACACCATACGCAAATATGAGCGCATTATTTCCATCGAGTGCATCCTGAATAAGTGGCAAAGTTGTTTCATTAAAGAATGTTTGCTGATCTGTTGTGTCATTAAATATCTTGGTGAATCTGTATTTCTCTGGAGTCTTATTTCTGGTTCTATATGCGTTAGAATCCTACAAATGATTTGTTATATATCTATACGTCGTGTCCTTTTTTATATATATCGTACAGCTGGTGGAATCATTGAGACCATGTAGTCATCTAGTATTTTGATGTATGGATCACTGTCTCGGCTGTCATCATTAGATTTAGGTCGAAGACGTAAATATGACTATAAAGAGGTGAGAACAAACAATTATTCCAACTCTTTGGTCTTGCCTTTATTGGTTCTTTCTCCGGATTGTAGGATTGCTGTCTCTTGGATACGGAATCAGGGGTTGATGAGCTAGATCTATGCATTGTCGGAGGTAAGCTACAGAAGTAGTATTTAATACAAATTCAGTGTTCTGTCTTTCCATTTACTTCATCCCACTTCTCCCGTTATTTTGAATGTTTATTTTTTCTTTTTCTTTTTTTTTCCAAGAAAGAAGCAAAGGTTGTCTTAAACAGTTGAATGATCAGTGCGGGGATTAAACATCAAGGCGTACACTAACGGGAACAGACGTTTAAAGATGCTTATTAAATCAAATTCCAAAGCAGCGATTACACTCTCTGTAATGACTGTATACAATGTTTGCTCGTATATTTTGTATAAGAATGAGTTATGTAATTGTGAATATGGTATATAATACTAAAAAAGGGGCTTTCTACAGGAATACAACAATAGACACATTGTTGTATTTGGTACCCGCATACTTGTATCTCCGTCCAAAAGCAACAAAAGAAAAAAAAAAAAAAAACTTTTTATTACTTCCAGCGAACATCAAAATGGACTTTACGTCCGTGCCATTCCAAGAATTACTTGTCCGTAATGCAGAAGATAAACAGCTACTCAACTTTCTATCACACCTTGATAAACAATACACAGAAGCACAGGACGAAAAGGTTCGTTTCGGCACATTACAGATCTTGATCCCGGTTTATAAAGCCTACTTGAACCGATTACAAGATATTGACGAAGGGAATCGTGTTTTGGAGACATATTTAAAACCCTGGATATTGACAAGTCTTTCACATGAATCAACCGTGTCAACAGAGAGTGTTCACTTATTGGAAAATGCCGTCGCATTTTTTATTGTCAAATCATTTTTGACAGGATATCAATTTGGCAAGGACACCATCTTGATGCTTCTTTCTCAATTAGTGTCGATCATGACCATCGAGCCTGATTTTGTTGATTTAAAACCGATTGAATTTATCGAGACATGTGTTGATAAACTAGAATGCAGTGAACAGTGGCAGCAAGTTCAACAGCACAAGGACAATTCTATAGAACTTGAGTGCTGTTTGAACATACTCAACTACTTTATACGAGATCTAAATGAAAATGAACAACTAAAGACAATGGGCGCTAATGATATGGATCATTGGATAGAGTTAATCTTTAGTATTGCAACGGCCATGATTCCGTGTACAGATGCTACCGTACGAAGCAAATTAGCACATGATCTATTGCCAAATTTACTCCGTTGGAAGCAACATAACAAAGATTTCGGAAAGCAAATCTATTGGTGTGAGGCAAGTACTATGGCATGAAGTGTTTCTTACTGATCATCCGGGCTTATGCATATTCTAGATGTTATGGCAACGTACGCTTCAAATGTATGGCCTTCCTGCTACCAATCTCTTGAGATTAGAAATATATGGGCTCATCGCTCGATTCTTTGATTTTTATTTTGGATTGGATGAAGGAAAGCAGACACCGGATATTCGTACGGACCTTCGCTTTGAAGAAAGCTTCTTTATGATCTTACAAGTAAATATAATACTCCTCTCTTCTTTGAGCTATACATTAAAAGCACCCTTATTAACAGAGTGGATTACGAAGCAATGATTCATTAGCTCGAAAGTACTCTGCTTATATTCTTAAGCGAATTATTGACTTTACCGAAAAATATCCCTCCACCATTGCTACCAAGACTGAAAACGATTGGACTCGATTCTTCAGATGGAATGTGGATAAAACCAAGCAGTACTCGGATTGTTGGGAGGACTGGTTTCTGCTGTATGACATTATGCATGAAAGCGTCATCCATCTCGTCGATCCTGTGCTACATCGGTTTGAAAGTCTATTAAATGCAGATAACGGAATGGATCCATCTTGGTGGACACTCATTTTCTATCGTGGATTCCAGAATGAGACAGCCTCTGTTAAAAGAGGTTTACTAGAATACATCTTTTCCAGAGAAAACTCTCAGACATTGCATAAAATGGGCGTAGAACAAGGCTTCATGTTTGGTGCACTATTCAAAACGGTTGACAACACTTCTCTATTTCAAGTACCTACACAAGGGGCCCTCGTTAGTCCTTTTGGAGAGCATCTCAGAGCATTCATCTACCGTCTTGTACAGGCCTTGCAGACAGAACATAAGGTCAATTTCTTGCGACAACTTATTCACCATTTTTCTCATGTCGTAAGCAGCCCGGCACCTATCCTCTATGCTATGGAAGCTTTGGCTGAAGTGGATCGTGTCAGTGCATGGGGTCCAGAAGAATTAAAGTCATTAAGGGTTTTGGTCGATCGTCACAGAAACTTCAAGTAAGGACTACTAATGATACGCTCGTTTCTATTTACTGAAGCATCTGATAGCATTCCAACTACTAAAAAGTTCTTGCGTAAATTGGGTGTTGCTGCTACCGTCAGACTTGCTCATACAGCAACGTTATCATTCTCTGATATCGCAAAGTAAGACGAGGTTAATATAAAAAAGAGAAAAGGGCTAATTATCAACACAGGACTGTCTCTTCGCTTGTAAACGAGTATCCTATAAAGGCCTCATCACAAGAATTCAGAATGATTCGATACTGGCTTGAAAATGATGTATCTGCAAATAAGGTAATCATTTTATGACTGAACTGTAAACAATAAAATAATCATGTTCATTTCAAGTCATTAGACAGTATTCGACAAGGATTAAAAGATCGTATAGAGACATATGTATGCGAATTGAAATCTGAAGGTATAGGAGACATATCTATGCTTATATAGACAACTTATTCCACCTTCTTCAAATAGATATTCCAGAAACTGTCTTACGCTCACAAGCTAATGTACTTGCACGTGCCTCAGTCTTTGCCGTCTCTACTAATGAAGGTCATGTTGACAAGGAAAAGTTACTAGATCTTCTCAATGCATTCTTGATACATCTGACAGATTCATCCATGTAAAGACATACACCAGACTATGTTGATGATCCTAATAGCTTTCTTTTATTAGCTCCGATGTTATGTTCTCTAGATTACTGACTCTGTTGGAGTCATTGTGGGAGAACTTTGAGGCCACCTTTGATAACCAGCTCAATTTTACAAAGGCTGTGCACCTTGATGATGATGCACTTTTGTATATATTAGCAAGAATCGAAGGAAAATATCTTAATAAGGAAGAATCAAATGTTGTTGGTAAGTCCAAGTTGTCATTATTATTGAAGCAGTTGATTTATTTTACTATAGATGGGGATGTAGTCGATCTTTATCTTTCATTGACCAAAAGGATACTTGGAAAAGAAAGTGCTCTCGAATTAGAAAATAAAACGGAAGCTATTCAGACTTATTATGAAAAATGCATTGATTTATTAAAACATCGTAGTTCAGGTAAATACTTGATCACACATAGATAGTTAAATACTCAATTAACTATAGCTGTAGACCCAAATAAGGAACTATCAAAGCCATTCCATATTCAGTTACTAAGAATACTCTATCAAGCTGCCACAGATCTATCTTACTACAGTCTGGATTATGATGATCAGGCACTTTCTTTGGTACATGGTCTACCGATGAAGCGTACTCAAGAAGCTATTCAACAAAGGTAAGCAAAGGTATATAAATGATGGAAATACTTATTATTATATCAGATCATGGGGAGACGTGATTGCATCATTTATTCGATATAAATGGGAGTGCGTCGAGAGCATCATTTTGTATGCTAATGCTGTAAGTTCATCTCAGAGACTGATTGCATGTACTAAGCTGATATAGGCCCGAAAGAGCAATGTTACAAAGGAATGCTTTGATCCTGTCGAACTATACGAGGTAGCCATCGATCAACTGGAAAGTGCTTCAGAAATGTGTGGTGAGGCAATTATCAGCAGCTTTGGCCCACTCTTTGCCTTTCCATGGGAAAAGAACTCTGAGCTTGTTAGCCGTTGTGTTGATCTTGCAATTGAACTGATGAAAGAAAACATCAACCAATCCAAGACGTTTCCTTTGCTTATCAAAGCATTTATCAATGTCATATTTCAACCCGAGCTTTTGAGTGTGCCCGAGTTAAATGAAGAAAATGGTCCTATAAAAAAGGTAAGTAGGCCAAAAGAGAAAAGGAACAAACAGAAGTGTTTCCTTATACTATATTCTTAGGCTCTTCATATGGTACTTGACACTGGCGACCTTAAGCCATTTATTGTTGCTCAAGCATCCAAGCACCTACACAGTTACTGGTCTACATTTACAGAAGATGCCTGTAGATCCATGCAGCAGTATGCACCTGAATTTTCTAAACTCGCTGTCTTTGGCCCATTGCGAGACCGTGAAGATCAAAAGTTAGAGGCTGCCATCTCTTTAAAAATTGCTACATCAGAAGAACTTGAAGAGGCTGAAGGGTAAGCGCTTAGCAAGCAAGTTTTCTTTTGTAACTTATCCTTCTTTTTTTTTTTTTTTCCCTCTAAAGAACGGCAGCAAGTGTGTTCAATCAAAATGATTACCTTGTACGAGTTTACATGAATGATATCTTATTAAGATTGGATACAAATAATGAAAGGCACAGAGAGTTTGCAAATACTCTCCTGACTTCATTTTTCCATATCCTGGAAAATGATGCATTATATGAGTACATGTACACAAATACGGTTGAGCATCGCTTGAAGGTAAAATGAATGCAAACTGTTTACTATTAATAACACCTTTACTGTAGTTAAGAGTATGCTGTTCCACTATTCTCATCATCGACCTGGTATCTGAAGACAAGGTAGACGCATGTTTGGAAATTCTGTTTGAAATTACAAGAAAAGAAACTGTTACTTCTGTCCGATGTTATTTGGAGTGGTCTATCATTCGCCTTCTTTGTAGATTCCCTGATCGCCTACCTCTTTATTACCAAAAACTATCCGATACATCACATAAGCCCAACTACGTGATCTCACTGCTTACTCTTTCATTTACACTTGGCCAATGTTTACCAGAGACATGCATAGAAGGATACTTTGATGAAATCTTTATTCGTCTGCTTCCATGGCTAATCACCAATCACTTCACGATACGTCTTTTTGCTTATTGCGGCTGGCAACACAACTGGAAGGCCTGTATCAAGCGTGGTCATGGCGCCATGCTCGAAAACAACAGATACCTTGACTCGATTGGCAACTTTATGGAGACATATGTTGACTGCATTAAGTTCTTTGATAAAATTCAAGCACAGTTTTATATGGCAAGATTTGATCCTATCCAGGATTTTAATGTCGAATTCATCTTTCGTCAAATGATGACCGAGTTTCAAGTTATTGATAATGAAAAGATAGGATCGGTAAGGGTTTATCGTTACAAAATAACAAGGTCTCATCTGTATTTTATAGAAAGCGTTCGTAAGAGTTAATCCTCAGAGAGTAAAGAGATGTCCATTTGAAAATCCTGAACGAGGATCAGTTTATACAGCAGCAGATCCTTCAGAGCTTATTGGCACAGAGCAACCCGATGCTATGGCAACGATAGATACGCTTTCCAATCAAAGTTCTGAAGATGTGTATCAGAAAAAGATCATGCCTTGGGAAATGATGCTGGAAACAGATATGGATCTCACAAAGAATCTCGTCAAGAAGAACAGACGTCGTAATGACTTGATTGTCGTTGCTAGTTTGATTGATCGATTGCCTAATCTCGCTGGTCTCTGTCGTACCTGTGAAATCTTTAATGCTTCATTACTCGTTGTGCCAACCCTAAAGATCAAGGAAGACATTGGCTTCACTAGTGTGAGTGTTGCTTCTGAGAGGTGGATGCCCATGACTGAAGTTCCAGAAAGTGAAGTAGCTAAATTCCTAAAGGAGAAGAGAGAAGAAGGCTATACAATTTGTGGTTTAGAGCAAACAACAACAAGTGCAACCTTGGGAGAATATATGTTTCCAGAAAAATGCGTTTTGCTCTTGGGTAAAGAAAAACAAGGTGTTCCTGCTGATCTTTTACAGATGCTTGATATTACTATCGAGATTCCTCAGTATGGCATTACTCGCTCTTTGAATGTCCATGTAAGCGGTGCTATCTGTATTTATGAATATACGAAACAAATGCAATGGAGACAACAAGCAGCCATCAATCAATCATAGGATGCTTAGCATACTTTTATACATAAAGCTTTTATTGTTTATTTCTTCTATTGATGATTGTTGTACCATAATCCATCGAATAGTTTACTATCCATAAAGGTTCCCTTTCTATCTAGCATATATGCCATTTTTTCTCCTTTGGCATTCAAAAATATATGTGATGAGCTGGATTTAGTTCCTATGGCATCTGTGCCATTTTTACCAACACCAGTGAATACTTTTTGCTTACAGTAGAGTTGATCGATAGGATATTCTTTCACCTGGTGTGATTTAGCAAAACGAGCATGAGTCATAAGTCTAGCTGTTGTTCCTCCTTTTAACAAGACGAGTTTATCAATGTATCTAACATCATTATTAGGTCATTAACGCAGGTCTATTTTCTTTTTTTTTTTTTTTTCATTACCTCCATGGATAAAGGCACATAACAGTTGCAATAGCAACACCTACACCAACCAACCCACCTGCAATAGCTATGCGTTTTCCTTGTGGTGCCAACACGACCGGGGCATCTTCTGTATCACTATGTTTATCTTTCAAGTCAGATCAGTCATTCGTCTATGACTTGAGCTAGACTACATACCCATCCTTGACTGCATAGGCGACATAAGCTAAGCTTGCTAGGTTTCCCCTAAGGTTGAATGTTATTACGAATAATATAATAACAAAAAAAGAGGTGCATACCAGAACATAAGCTGAACACCTGCTGAAATGTACATCCAATTGAATGTTCTTCTGACGCCTGGAGGTGCCTGATAGAAAACGATATCTTTCTTTTGTAATGCTTGTTTCAAATGTTTACTCAAGAATTGAATGGATTGCTTGTCAAACACTGTTTTGGTGCTGTATGCTTGACTACGAAGCAACACTATTCCTTTTTGTCAGCTCTCTAAGCATAAACTATATTCGCTTTCTTACGTTTGACGAATTGGTGGCATACATGCTTACTATGCAATAAGCCGCCTTTTGTTAACACTGGAAACAACATGAAAGGTGAACCTACAAAATGTCAAGGTTTGAGCCTCATTAAAAGTGACTGAGCTTTTTTTTGGGAACACTACGCACACCCATGAGCTCTCAGCGCAACAGCACAATGATGTCGAATTTTCAAAAATGATTAGCTAAAAGCGTTCTCTCCGCTTTACCATACTATGCCAATGTTGAAACAACTACAGGCAGAAGCGTTCTGCTGCCAAAGTCTGAAATAATACAACACTATCAACAAATCGCATCTCTCAGTGAGCGTCTAGCTTAGGTTCCTCTTATGACTAAAGCGCTCGACGACCATCCTTCCGCTAATGTTTGTTATACTTTCTTTACTTTTAGCGGCGAAATAAGAATATATATAAGTTGCAGGAACTTGAAATCTTAGCCAAACGAAGCAGACCATGCGACGAAGAGATGTTGCATTTTTTGGAAATGATACAACTATATCCAAGGGAGTGTAAGTACAACCAATCTGATCGTGAAGTAGTATGTCATTGATGCTGAATATGTATTCTATAGATCTGCGAACAACAGCATCACAGAGCCAGAGATGCATAACTCCAGTGCATCGTATCAACAACGAACGTGTCATACATAATATCAACTATCCAATTCCCAGTTGCTCAAAACCAATACCGCTTTGGTAATGTGGATATCATCTTATTGTTCTATACTTTCCAAATGGTGGCTATTAACAATCAGAACGAGCTGAACATGGAGGAACGTGTTCAGCATATTCTGCAAGTAGCAACATGTTTATGTAAGTGAAGTAAACAAGGAAATGAATTTCTTATATATACACACTATTTTCAAGAGCATCATCCAACATTCTGTTTGTACAAGATGACCTCTGGCATTCAGATATGGAGAGTATCTTTGGTAGAGAAAATTTGCAAATTATCTACAAGACGTTGCAAGAACTATGCCAGCTAATGCTACAGGCGCTTCTTCTCCCATACATGTAAGGCTATCCAGTGAAATAATGTAAATACGAATAAATAACAATTGCACGTGATTGATTTGGTTCTTTATTGACCAAACTTACAACATAAAATTAGAATAAATAAAGAAATGACAACATTTCTTTTTTTTTTATTTCTTTCTTGAAAATAAACACAAACCAAGATGGTGACTTTATGAAATCACGTTTAGCGTGGCACTACACATTGAAAAGTTTTGTTGGCGACATCACAGGTAGTGAGTAGATGCAGCACCAGTAGTATTAGTCAACTATGCTACAGGTACATGAATATATTCTTATCATCACTTTTCGATAATCCAGACGAAGACATGCTGTTTCGATGGTTAACATCAATACGTCTCCATTTGTGAGCGTGAATGCGTCTGTATTAACCGGCACATATATTGAATAGGGCAAGCGTGACGAGCCAGGAATCAAGATCGCTGAATAGTGATTCAATCTCCAAGAAAAGGCTAGCCAGCTGCATCTTGGAGTCCCATAGGCTCTATTTCGATGCCTCTCTTGGCTTTGTGGAAATTAAGCCTGTTTCATATAATGAGAACAAACAAGCAATATCAAAGGATCTGATTAGATTGGGTATGCTATCCAAGAATTCTATTGACAAATGGCCCATGCGCGGTTGCTTAGCGGCTCAAATTGTTGGTAAGACAGCCAAAAAAAAAAAAAAAGAAAAAGAACAAAGACCCCTAATTCTTTTGAGCAATAGGTTATGAAGTAACGTTTTATCTGACCACGCAACCATCACCCGAGCTGTATACCATGTTGGAATTGTGTATCATCAGTATACCATCCTGCCTTGCTCGCCTCCTGGCTTATCTCACAAAGGTTGAAGACACTGCAGCATTTTTACAATGCTATAATAATTGGCGCGTCCACTTTTCGTCTGATCAACCCCACCAACATGAAAGGGAATTACTTGACCATTGAAGATGAAGCGCGATCGATTGATAGCCGAAGAAAATGTGTTTGGTAGAATTGTCGATGCTTATGATGATATATTTATCATTGATCTTTATAGTCTCTGCAGTCACTCCAGACGCCAAATGATCAACTGCTTAACAGGGCTCCTTTTTAAAGTAGTATATCTTTTTAAAATAAACTTTTATCTCTGAGTGCCAAACATACATAACAAATCTTTTGCCAGTTCTAGCTAATAAAATTTGACAACTAGTTCTTACTCAAAGGACAAAAAAAATTAAACTTTGCGAAGTTTGTTCTTCTTTATTTTTTTTATTAAAGTAAATCCTTTCTTACAATCGATATTTTTTTTATAAATGCCAAATTCCATAGGTTTGCTGTATGAATTAGATATCAGCTATTTGAATGGCACCATCCTTGATTAGGAAAAAAGGAAAGTGAAATACAAGGAGAGTAAGAGTATTACAAGCAAAAACTAGCTTTTTGCTAGTTTTAAGTTGAGATAGATTAGTTAAGCAAGCAGAATCTTCTTACAAGCTTGCGTTGCAAATATTCACGACTATAGTTTTTATAGCATGAGTTCCCATGACAGTGAATCGTCAAAGGCAACCCAGCTCCGGCTTTATGTCGATAAAAGAGAAAGGATTATGAAAAAGTAACAAATAAAAACACTATTATCTTATCTAAGGCAATGAAAGAGAGATATATATTTTTTTTTTTACTATCATATGCTTCAGTGTTTATATTTTCTATCTTATTTAATTTTTACTA
>NW_019671919.1:327896-353789 GCF_002708625.1 Rhizopus microsporus ATCC 52813 | reverse complement strand
AAAAAAAAAAAAAAAAAAAACGCAAAACTCTTCATGTTTTTGTCGATTGCATATGAAATAGAAAGTATGAGTTTCACTTTGCTCTTTTAATGAAGGTTTTCATGGAATACGTGCAATTATATAGCTTAAGATTGAGCCTATATATCAAAGCATCTCTGTATTTAGAAAAAGAAACGAATTGAACACCTATTATGTCAAAAGAATAGATAGTGCTACTGGTAGAAGATTGATAATGAATTATTTGGAACATTCAGCCAAAGCATTTGTTGCTGCAATATTGCTTATGTTGAAAGCAAAGGGCCCAAGTGATTTTTTTATCCCAAAGGATAGAATGTCCATTACTGCCCATTAATTAAACTATATTAAAAATATTGACCACATTTGAGTTATAGTACCTTATTCTATATATCTGGAATTGCGCTTTGGAAATTTTGTGAGATTGGATATTTAAAAGCATTTCCAACATCTTGAAGGCTAGGCGATCCGAGCGCGGCTGAGATTTGAGAGAAGATTTTTGTTACTGAATTTTTATATTGAATAAATTAATACTAGTATTTGGATGGAAAAAGATTGTACACATGCTTTGTGCACGCAACGAGTTGAATGAAGCTTAAAGCTTTGAATATAAAAATGAATATAGTAAAGGAAGTGGTCCATAGAGGGTACATGAGCAAGCTTGGTTTAAATTTTACATTTCCAAAAATGAACTCGGATGAGTTCCGTATGGGAAAATAATTAAGGAAAAGGGTCCGAATTATCAAGGGTCTGGAAAGATAAAAGGTATCCAGAGAAGAAAAAAACCAGCCAATCATTATAAGCGATTCTGTACACGAGTACAAATCGCCTCTCTTTATTCAGACCATAGCTGTATTATAATGAGTATTTTTTTATTGTCTTTTAAAAATGGTAATCTAGTGATATCTATACTTATCATTTCTTTTTGGAAGGTCAAAGCTATTCCCTTTTTTGGTTCCTTCTATTAGCTTTCTTTTACACTTGGGATATTTTTTATTATATTTAGAAAAGGCGTGCATCCATATCATAAATCGTACTCCTTAACCCTTAAATCACATATTCTTTTTTTGCTAATAAAAAAGTTAACAGATCACAGAATATGAACAATAATAAAAGAAGACGTAAAAGTACAGAATTTTTTTTGTTTTTTCCAAGTAAATATCAATATTTTAGTTTAGCAAAAAAAAAAAAAAAAAAAGGAAATAATGCGGGGCTTTTATTAATCTTGCTATTCTCGTTTGGAAGTCATTCCATTTTACTTTTATGGGTTAGAATGCGCTCATGAAACACTTCAGGTGGTTTCCACCTTTAAGACTCTCATCGATAGTCGCACAAACAAAAGCCGACTTTTTATTTCTTTATTTTGATTTTTGTTAGATTAGTTTAAGCGACTTAAACCAGCCTTTGGATTCACATGAGCAAACAAAAGAAAAAAGAACGCATGATAATGACTGTTATGGCATGATATGAGGGAATCGGTTAGATAATCTACGATAATAATAGCTTGATCCTATGCCCATGAATGAAAAATGACCTCAGATGAGCAACAAAAAAATAATTGTGGGTTTGACTATAACAAAAAAAGAAGGATCGCTTTTTCTATTGCGTATGCTTGAATAATGACCATGAACAACTTGACTTACTCTTCATTGAGCGTCTAAAGCTTGGTGAAATAATATAAGGCCATCATGTAAAATAAGCAATAATTTGATTATTTAGGCAACCACTTCAAAGTATATCTGCAAAGAACGAAATCAAATAAAAATGATCACAGCAAATAAATATGAAACAATTTACTTTAAGTCAAAATGACAACAAAAATCAATAAAAGGAACACCAGCAAATGGGTTTTATAAAAAAAAAATATGTACAATTTTATTTACAAAGACCCACGAGGACCACGACGACAGAAAGACTCGCGGTGGATTGCCCTTCCAATAATGTGCTCATTGGGAAAGGACGCGAAGTAACCAACTGAGTCCCTAGGGGACAGTTGGCCACCTTCGGCAATTATAAATGTTGCCGAAGGGAAACTTGGTAGTGAGTGGGGAGAAGAGACAAAGGAAGGACAGACAGGAGTAAAAGCAGACCTGCGAAATACAGGCAAAGGAACAGGAAAAGAAGCAGAAAAGCCAACAGAAACGACAGAGGAAGACGAAGCGCAAGAAACCGAAGGCGACAGTGAAGCAGGCGCACCTGTAACACGGGAAAAGCTAGCAGAAACATCCCTTCGATAAGGATGGCTTCTCTTTGAAACCCCCGAAGGGCGAGTACGAGAAAATCTACCACGGGCACGAGAAGCACGGACAGGAAGAGAAGCACAAGATGTAGCAGCATCAACAGAAACAGAACAATCGCCTGAGGTAACCGCAGAGCCAGCAGGACAGATAGGGGGGATGGATGCGGTACCTGAGGCAGGAATGGGGGCAACAGGGTGAGAAGATGCACGAGAGGAACGACAGGCATGACCACGACCACGAGAAGGGCGGGAAACAGAAGCAACGGAAGCAGATGGTGCAGAAGCACCCAAAGAAGCGACAGAGCCCACCTTCAAATCCCCAAAAGAGGGATGACTTGGCGCCAGGCAGTCAGAAGGGAAAGAGTTCCCAAACAAAGGAACAAGACCGTGCCTCAAAGGCCAAGCGTTCTTCACGCAAAGGGCGCGAGCACTCTCCATAGGCAACCTAAATAATATTAGTGAATATAAAAATTTTCTACCTTTTTTTTTAATAATCATACCAAGTGCCTTGGATTGCCAAGCGGCCGCCTCTGATCTTCTTCATGGGAAGGCCGGGATTTGCACCCACAACCTTCAGCACATCAGCCTTACTCTTTCCAAGGGCCTTCCAAATGCCCGTGATGAGAACCCAATCGTTCTCTCGGTCCCAAAGGATGAGTTGTCCGCCAGCCATCACCTCGAAGGCTATAATAAAGGAGAAATTAGTTAAAAAATTCAAAAGCATTTAACCCATAATTTATACCTGGGATAACCCCGCGCACATCTTGGGAGGTGGCGTAATCATTTAACTTTACGTCAGAGCAAGAGAAGAAAGAAGCGTTCATAATGTATAAAAAAATAAATAAAGTTGATGGATGAAGAAAAGGGAAGAAAAAAGTTTGAAAAGTAGCTTTTTATATATTCTTTGGCTATCAAACTTGGAGGAAGGGCCTGATTCAAAAAAGTGTAGACAAAAAAATATTTTCTTAGTACGAGATCGATAAAAGGTTCCCATGGGAACTCTAATTTGTCAAAAAGCAAAGATAAGAAAATAATTAAATAAATAAAAGTAGCTACATAATTAGATACTGAATCCCCTTTCTTCTCCTTGTACTACTTTTTTCCCGCTTCCCGTTATGGAATAATAAATACTAAGGTGACCCTGAGCTATTTTCAGTTCCAGCTACGCTTTACTTTGGAGAAATTACTGAATCAAGTAAATTAGTAGTCTGAGGCTAAATAATTACACCGTCTAGACACTTTATGTCGATCTCTCTATCAAATGCGGATATCAAAAGAGCAAGTAACTATGACAGCCATTTGGCTTTTGTTTTACTGTTTTTATCGATAATATATTTTACAAGAGATCTATAGTCAGCCATCAATTTCTTGGTACCTTCTAACATGTTCCCTGTGTTTTCATTTCCAAGTCCATTTGATCCCTCTATGAAAGCATTTCATAATCGCTGGACTTCCCTTGGCCATCAACGAATTTTTTACTTTGTCTCTCTTCTGTTATCCCAAAGACTATTTGAATGATCAAAATTTCACACCCAGGAAGTATCAAAAGACATATTATTCTTTCAAAGGACTTCAGAGCAACAGAATGTCTCCATTATCTTTCTAAAATGTTTGGTTGTTCCACAGTGGCCTTGACAGATCAATTAGATGGATTTCCGTATCTTCATCAAGAAAACTAAATAAGCTGACAAAGAAAGACAAAGGCTAATTCTTGTTTTGATCGCTTATGAATCTTTGTACTCTTTGAGCTCATTGAATCTTTGAACTCTTCTTGATCACTGATCTCTTCCATTCCCAACTTACAAGCAGTATCCTTTGCTGCCAGTATTCATTACTGACATCTTTATTTGTTCAGTTTTCATGTTATTGGCCGTTTGTAAATTCTTCATGGGTGGATGGATGAATGACAAACTTCTTACCATCATTTTCCTAGCCAAATTTCAAAGGAGCTTCTTGAAATATATGCAGTGAGCAAATAAACGAATGTGGTTACAGCTGGCTTGAATGTTGGTTAGCTGTTAATTCTGCTTCTTGGAATAATCTCTTTTTGAGTCTTTGGTTCAGAACCTCTTTCATATGGATTTCATTTTCTTTGCGGTGCCTGTTGAACACTTCTATAAATTTTGATCTGACTCTAGGAAGCCTCCAATACGCGTAAATCTTGCCAAGCTATAGCCTTACATTTACCAGAAGCCAAGTAGAAGCCCCATCAAATGTAGTTGTGATGCTCAATGATCTGTTATTTACTTACTGGGTATGTTTTGAACAAAGAAGAAAAGAAAAAGCAGCGATCAGATTCGAACCCATTTATTAATATGAAATTAGACATTGACAACATTAATAATTTAAAGTGCGACATGAGACAAGTTTGATACACAGATAAGAGTAGATTGGCTGTAATAAAGGATACATACGACAACAGATGACGTATACAAGCATTCTGTAAAATCACTAGACAAATATACTCGCTTTAAAATGATTTTTGAAGAAGAATAGAATTCATTTGAATTTCAATGCGTGTCAAGCCTTTTTCTTGTTGATTGTAAAATAATAAGGGTCTTTGAAGGTTGACGTGTTTGACGAGATAACCTCTATAATAACCCGAGTATCTATTGTATGTTGGGTGATAGTTACATCAAACTTCACTATAAAATTCTCGATCCAATTGCATTTAATAATATTCATCTCCCTTAATAAGCAATCTTCTTTTCTAACCATCGAACTCTATAATCTTAAATTTTATTCAGCAGAGATGTCTTTTGATGCATTGTATACCTGTTATATAAAGAAGTTACTATGTTTTTTAATCATACATCTTAGATTGCTCATATAATTTCCTCTTACACATATAACATAGCAACATATTACTGATCCCTTTTTTTCATAGAGCATCATTAGCGTCGATTTAATGGTTCAGTAAGTAATATAATTTACAAAGGAAAAAAGAAGAATCATACCTTGCCTATATGCTTACAGGAGTTCTTTTAATTGGAAAAAATAATCTAAGAGATCCTCTATCCTCAGTTTTATCTAAAAGGAGTAAATAACCACTTTGACATAGCACGCACACTGTTTCTTTTTTTAGAGCCTTTAACAGGCTTCCGTTTTTGGATTCTTCCATCGACTATCTGTTATGCCATTTTGGGTATCAGACATAGTCTACCAAACTTGGTCATCGTTTCACTTGTACCATCTGAACAATTTGTTGTTGTACCTGTTTAATTATGCAGTCAAAAGTCATTTAAGGATAACAGCAAGCGATAGGATGATTTCTTATATGAATGTGAAAATAGAAGCGGTTCGAACTTCTAGTGTTTTTGTAATAAAACTTGAAGTTTCTTATGATAAAGAAAGGCGTCTTTATTTAGTAACGACAAACGATTATTTATATCTTTCCATTTTATGTGTAACAATGAATGATTTAAAGAACAATAGAGCTGAATTCAAACTAAATTTCATGCGACGATACTCGAAGTATTATTACTATTTAGACCAGAGGACAAATACAAGGAAGAATAATATATATGCTTTAATCATCTTGTTGGTTTATTGAGTGGAACTTAAAATAATATACAATAAAAGTCTAAATTCTTTCTATAATATGTCCCTTGATTATCGATAGCGGAGGTCATTACCAAAGGAAAGGAGGGCGCGAAGGAGTTATTATTCTTCCTTGTGTTTGTCCTCTGGTCTAAATAGTAATTCAAGGTCAAAGGTATTCTCTCAAACACAAGGAAGAATAATACATATGTTTCTCCAGAGATGTATCTAATGAAAATTTGGTTCGTTATCGTAAAACATATCCTGGTCTTCTATTGGATCCTGTAAGACAGTGTTTGTAAAGCCTATCAATGATAAGTGTTCTCGTCGATAGTGGTTGTGAAAAATATCTAAGAAGGATCAGTTGCCGAGTGTGACAATATCTTCAATAGGGATACCAGTATGGAGGGCTAAGGAAGAAACAAGTGATCGAAGATTTACCCGAGGTTCGTTTGTCGACATCTGTATAAATCGTCGTATCTAAGGGCTAACGGTACTTTTCAAAAACGTACATTTACAGGCTCCCAAAAACTCTCTTTCTTTGGACAGCAGAAAAATCAATAAACACGCCAAGGAAAGATGTTCTGAATAGACCAAGTGCTGAAAGAACGTTTAAAAATACCTTTTAAAAATGTTCATTCAAGGTCGCCGATTACGGCTTGGAAATGACAGGGTGATTTTTCGAACGTAGAACGAAGATAACGCCGGAGCAGAGATAGTAGTTGCCCTTAGCCGCCTTGCAAGTGGTACCAGTGACTACGAGTTGAGAGTTAAATGGCAGTTCACATTCCTTCATCTCAGGAGAACAGGTATAATATAGGAATATTGTTTGACAGCTTCTGCAGATGAAATGAAGCCTTCATACTCATTTTCACTCTTTTTCGAACTCGTCAAGGAAACTGGAACGAGAAGACATACCTACCCTATGCTTTGCATTTTGTCAGCATAAGTTAATGCGGCCAATGTGATTATTTATCCCATTAGACACGATAAAAGAAAGTAGAATATATACTCTACTGTATGATATAGAGTACTATAATGATTTATATCAAACACGTCAAGGTCCGTATCGGACGATGATCAGCAGGTAAAAGAAAGAAAATACGACTAGAAAAAAAAAAAGAAAGAGGGGAAGAGATTATGAAGACAGTTTGTTTTATCAATTGAATCTCGGCAAACAAGGTTAGGGCATATTATCCTTTTGTTACTTTGTTTTATCCACGTTGATTTAAAGATGATAAAAAGAAATCCACTTCACCTGCTTACACCTCATAAAAGAGGAATTCGGTATCATAGAGCACTTTATTCGTACATCATAATCCCTGCCAATGCAAACATTTCTTCACTTGATATTACTCTTCCATACTTATCAATTGAGTTTTCCTTCATTGAAATATAACTATCCAGATTCATCTTTTGTTGGTCTTTAGAGACAATAGGGTCATACTTCGGTGGTTCAGAATGATACGCTCCATCAGCTCCTATCTATTGTTATTTTGTCATGATAAGAATATCATCTGTATATGTAATGACTTACCATATGTGATCTGTCAGAAGCAAAATAGTATAGATAGCTCCTCGCAGGTATTAAACGAAAGTATCTTTTTTATATTTAAGTTGGCTTATCTACAATATAATCAATCATTTACCTTTCATACTTGCTTTGTAGAATGAACTGCGGTTTAAATGATTCCATCATATACTTTTCAGCTTTGCATGGAAAGGGGAGTTTGGTATCAAAATCATATACAAATAAGCCATTATCACCGCTAAACAGCAGAATAACATGATAATCCTACACTCTGGTTAAATACATGTCTATAATCTCAATCTCTATTTTTTATTACCCAAACAATCGGATAATCATCCACACATGATTTCTGTGCCCACATTGGTATCTACAATACAAAGGTTTGTATTTTTTTTTTTCTTTCTTTTTATATACACAACCAAGCTCACCTTTCGTTCATCATTGCTTATGAATACAACAGTGAATTTATCCAACATCTCTGGATACTTTTCATCTATTTCTTTGCAGAGCATATAAATATTTTCCTCACAGTAGCATTTGGTATATACACACTTGTCCTTTTCGATCATCATGTGGGGAAACAAAAGAAAAGGATATCAAAAAAGGAAACAAACTTTGAGACTAAACAAACAGTCACAGTATTCGAATTTTGCCTGTTCTAAAAAAGTCTTGCCTTTTTCCATAAAACTTTTTTCTCATTGATTACTTCAACATGGTACGGATCAAACGATATAATATATCAGCAATGACTCATTATATTATAGATTCGTAGAAATACCCGTCTTCGTAGAGAATATCTCTATAAAAAGTCCTTGGAACAAAAGGAACAGTCAACATTTGACCGTAAACAAAAGATCAAGGAAGCGATCGAACGTAAGAAGAAAACAGAATAGGCCCTTGATCAAGGTACTAACTATTATACATATAGAGGGAAAGACACTTCCGACTGAATTAAGAAAAATGGATAAAGGGTCAAAAGAAGATTTTGGTTATGATCAAGCACAAGAAGGTAAGCATACACTCGTATTTATGAAAAAGAGCTTTCTTATTGATCTTGATTCGATCAGCTCCATCAACACATGAGGACGACGAATATGCCCGTGCTGGTGTGTACGATCCAAAGATTTTAATCACGACATCAAGAGATCCTAGCAGTCGTCTACAACAGTTTTCAAAAGAAATGCGTCTTATTTTCCCCAACTCTCAGCGTATTAATCGTGGTGGTCATGTGATGAAGGAAATTGTGGAGGCTTGTAGAGCAAATGAAGTAACAGATCTTATCATTCTGCACGAACATCGTGGTCAGCCAGGTAAAAAGAAAAGAAAGAAATAATTAGGTTTCGGATAAACTGAACAGATACTGGGTAGATGGTATGGTCGTTTGTCACTTTCCATATGGTCCAACAGCTTACTTTTCTCTACACAACGTTGTGCTTCGTCATGATATCAAAGATCAAGGAACGGTATCTGAAGCATATCCACACTTGATATTCAACAACTTTAACTCAAAATTGGGTGCAAGAGTAAGTGAGAGAAGATAGCAATAAGAAGGGAAATATTAACATGATCATAGATTACAAACATCTTGAAATATTTATTCCCCGTTCCAAAAGATGATTCAAAACGAGTGATGACTTTTGCAAATGATAATGATTATATTTCATTTAGACATCATGTGTTTGTGAAAACAGGAAATCAAGTAGAACTAGCAGAAGTTGGACCGCGATTCGAAATGAGACGTAAGTTGTTGATATTTGACTGGAGTAAATACTGATATTGATTGTATATGACAGCGTATGAAATCAGACTAGGTACAGTTGATCTGACAGATGCGGATGTTGAATGGCAATTGGCTGCTTATACCAGAACTGCAGCAAGAAGAGTGGCATTATAGACACAAATGATTTTTTTTTCTCATTGATTTTTGTAAAATAAATTTAATCACTGTAACATCAATCGGGGAGGAGATCATCATTTACCTTTTATGTCGAACAAAAAGACTTAAATATATAAAAGGAGAAGGGGAGAAGGCAGATTGTTTGATAAAATAAAATGCAGATAAAAGAACATGTCTTTATTGTCACTGGAGGGTAACTAAGTCTATTCGTATTAAGTGGTTTCATAACTCTATTATTCAGAGCAAGTGGTTTAGGCGAACAAGTAGTTCGAGCTATTATTGACGCAGGTGGATACGTCTCGGTATTATTAAGCTTATATTGTCCTTTTAATCTGTCTAATTCTTGTTGTAAAAGATATTTGATATAAAACAAAATGGATCTACCAGCCTAGTTGATGAATATACAAATCATGTTTGCTATTTTCCTGGACTAGTGGATGTTACATCTGAGGTAGGGGACAAATTAAAGAAGAAAAGTGTTTGATAACATCATGCCAAGTAGTCTCAAGTTAAAGAGGCCTTGATCAAAACAAGAAAACATTTTTCGAAAAACATTATTGCTGGCACTATCATCTGTAGTGGCATATTGAATGCACCACATGAAGGCTATGGCCCTAATAATATGTTGACGAGTTACAGTCAATTTGAACATATTATCAGGGTAAACTTACTTGGAACATATTGTGTTGCTCAAAAGGTGTCTGAGATTCTTTTACAAAATGAACCAATGGACAATGATGGTAGGCTTGCCTGGCATGTGTGTTTTTTATTTTACTAAACCCATTAAAATAAGGTGAGCGAGGTATTATCATTACTGTAACATCGATTGTTGGCTTAGATGGTATGATTGTAGGCTATGGTACATCAAAAGGTAATACAAGAATAAAAAGTATAGAATCAATTAAACAGGTGGGAAATATAGCTGCTATTGCTGGGCTGACTTTACCTCTTGCAAGGGAATTGGCTCCCTTTGGTATCCGTGTCATGTCTATTGCTCCTGGACCTTTTGGTAAAGTAAAAAAAAAAGTGTGTAAAAATAGAAAGTACTCATGTTTAACTAGATACACCCATGGTATCACATATTCCTGTTGACACCAATAAACTTATATTCCCTAAACGTGTAGGAAGACCAAGCGAATTTGCAGAATTGGTACTGGACGTGATCAAAAAGCCTATGCTTAACGGTTCTGTCATCCGATTGGATGGTGGCCTGAGAGCATCCAATTTCACATGAAGACTAAAAGGGTTAATGGCGGCATTTTAATTCAATTCAACTTAGTAATAAATCTACCTTTTCTCACCATTTGTTTTTCATACTTTCTTTTCCCTGTTCTTTAACGAAATGTCCTTTTTAGCAGGTGGAAGTGC
Organism: Rhizopus microsporus ATCC 52813; assembly: GCF_002708625.1. Lineage (NCBI taxonomy): Eukaryota > Fungi > Mucoromycota > Mucoromycetes > Mucorales > Rhizopodaceae > Rhizopus > Rhizopus microsporus. The sequence continues at coordinate 343,199 of NW_019671919.1, read as the reverse complement.
TGACTGCGGCCCTGTCAACCCCATGTCAGGGTTATTAAAACAGTTTCAGCAAGATAGATCTCTTCAACAAGTAAAGCTCACACCTTCAATGTCTATTTATTATTCCTGACTCTTGCTTTATCTGTTTTGCAGGATAGATTTGCTCCTGAACAACGTGGTGAAAGTTCAAAGGTATATCAGGAATAGAATGCTTTTTTGTTATACTAATTTTACTCTGCAGGCAGGGTTTCGTACTCAAAGCTCGATGAACAGAGCAGTTCCAGATAATAGACAAGTACGATCATTATATTGAAAGAAATAGTAACATATCTAAAACCATCCTATAGTTTACTGAAGAGTTCTTTAAAGAAGAAATGGCAATGGGAAGAGCCACGAATGGTCCGTTTGAATTCAGTGGTTTAAGTCGAGAATTAGATCAAATTCAACCCAACCAACCACCTGCTGCTGAATGGGCTGCCGATTTTATGCAACATCAGCACGAGATCACGGGCCCTCAACAGTTTGAAGAATTTGAACAAATTTATCAACAAAATCAGCACCATCCTGTAGCGTCTCAGCCATTCCAAAGTAAGGGGGAAAAAGTAAAAATAAAGCAAATAAATGATTTAATCTTGCATAAAATAAAGGTGGGAATTGGACAAAAGAGTTTAGTGATTTCCAAGCAAGCCATCCCGGCGCCGTTTTGTCTCAAACAGAACGAGCTGCATTTGAAAAGGCATTTGATGAAGCTAGGCAAGGTGCACAACTAAACTGGGAACAAGAGTTTGCAACACAAGAGTCCTGGGCATCCGAATTTGCAAAGGAAGAACAGGAAGGCAAACCGATGGTAGCAACGAACGACAATGAAGCATTGGCAAGAACAGCCGCTATGTTACTGGATTCAGTAGATGTTGAATCCAACCCGAAATTTAAAAATTCACAGTTTATGAATCTGATGAGAAAGCTAAGAGATAGTGAAGTGCAGATTGAAGGAAATCAAATGGTGGAGACAAAAGGCAAGAATGCAGAGTCATCCTGGGCATCAGAATTTGAATCTTCGCAGCGACCAGGTCATTGGGCTGATGAATTCGCTCAACATGCTGGAAGTTCTCGTAGTGGTAATATGTGGTCATCTGAATTTGCTAAAAAAATGGAGCGTGGTTGGGCCGACGAGTTTCAGAGTCATCAGCAATCTTTACCAGGCAATTGGGCTTCCGAGTTTAGCAAGCAGGGTGAATTGACAACAGAACAGATGAACGAATTGTTTGGCAAAGGAACAGAGACAGAGGATTGGGTTGAACAATACCATAGAAATATTAGTCACTTGAAGCAGAGCCAGGACCATGAATGGGACGCAATGCAAAAGGATTGGGAAAGATTCAAGCCAGAGCAGGGTCTGGGCTACAGAGCTACTAATCCTCAGTACGACGTTTACAAATTCACTGTAAATAATCCATATTTATTAAACCCTGGATTAATTGACGGTAAAACCCACGATACCCTGGCTGATTCTATTCTTGCTTTGGAAGCCAAGGCACAACTACAAACCCAAGATTCGGATGCCTGGAAGATGCTAGGTATCAGACAGCAAGAGAACGAAAGAGATGCAGCTGCTATTGCGGCCCTGCGTCAAGCCGTCAAGTTGAATCCTTCTCTTATCGACGCTTGGTTGGCATTAGCTGTTAGTTATACCAATGAAAACTGTAGAGCAGACGCCTATGACGCACTAGAACAGTGGATGCTTAATCATGATCAATACCAACATCTTGCCAAAAGTCATGGAAAAGGAAAGATGACAGCAGAAGGTCGTCATGAATACATCACAAGCATGTTCTTGGAAGCAGCAAGAAGCTCGCCAGGTGCTGAAATGGACGCCGATGTTCAAGTGGGCCTCGGTGTCTTGTTTAATGTATCTGAGGAATACGAAAAGGCCATTGACTGTTTCAGAGCTGCACTCCATAGTCGACCACAGGATTATAAGCTTTGGAACAAACTGGGTGCTACCTTGGCCAATTCAAGAAATCCCACAGGTGCTATTGAGGCTTATTTCACTGCTCTTGAAATTAATCCCAATTATGTACGTGCAAGATATAACTTGGCTATTAGCTGCATGAACCTTGGGCAACATAGAGAAGCGGCAGAACACCTGTTGACAGCCTTAGCATTGCAGCAATCCAATGACAATGCTACAGGCGGCGGCGCTGTCATGATAGATGACCATGGTAATACTGTCAATGTTCCTGGTGGAATGAGTGAGAATGTATGGAGTAGCCTTCGTATGCTCATGTTGACGTAAGTAAAAGGTGACTCGTACAATCCTTTTTCTAAAACCTTGTCAATAGTATGAACAGAGACGATATGGTCAAGCACTGTGATAACCACAACCTCGATGCATTTCGCGCAGAATTCGACTTTTGAGCAAGATGACAGTAAATATTATTATTCCCCGTCAACTAGGCGTCCTGGTAAAAGATATTCTGGATTTATTTGGAAACCTCCAATGACTTATTGTACATTTCCTCCTCATGACTTGTTTATTTGATATATACACATATTGTTAATATAAGAATAAATCAGGATCGTCACTATTAAAGATTGTATATATCTTTTTGGACATGACTCTATTTACATTTCGATCCCTAGCTCGAATTGCACTTCTTTCAACCTATGTATACGTACACATCATTACTCATTAGAGTTCCTTTCCTTTCTCTCTTTATATATATCTTACTTCCAAGTCTGCAAGCATCATCTCTCCAGAAGGCTTATCAAGTTCTCTATAGCTTTGATGTAATGACTGTAAAGTTGGATATGTTTTCATAATACTTTTTGCTATAGCAGGTGTACACAGCTGAATTTCTTGTAGCATCTTAAAATATGTATCAGTTTCATTAGCACCGCTTTTGCCTCCCTTGTATGTGCTGTTGAGATTTTTGGTTCTACAGGTATATCATTAGTTAGACCTCTTTATATTAGCATTCTTCACATACTTGTATCTTCCAAGACCCAAATCTACCGTCAAATTCTCTATCCAAACTGCTGTATCCTCGCTATTCTTTGTAGGCACGACCATAATATTTTTTATAATTTGAAGTTCATTCAAATGTTGTTCGACTGTTTCCCGGCTTGGTAAAGATTCAAGATTTTCTTGTCCGCTTTTTCTCTTTCGAGAACTAGGGCTATCGTTACTTGGTCCTTCAAAGCTCTGCCTCACTTGATTTTGAAAATGTCGCCTTTGTATCAGCGCTCTTTTCTTATAGTAAGCTTCAAGTCCCTCGATCAAGAGCAGTATTTGTCGGTCTTTGGCAGTTGATTGAACCTGTTCCATGTGATCAAAGATCGTTTCAGACTGAATGTGTTCATTCAATTCATCGGCTGGCATATAGATTAATACATAAGGCTCTTGTATGATTTTCATGTCTTGGAGAGGTATAAACGTTTGCGATTCCGAGTGCCATTCTGCTTGACATTTTCTTTTCCACGAGATTGTGTACCTGAGCTCACTATGCTCCAACAGTGGTTGAATCTTTGCCATCTTTGGTATCAAACTGGCCTCTAGTAGCTTGCCAGCGTCTGTCAAAAGAAAGTCAGGATGAATATCCAGTATCATTTCTTTTAAGATCGCCGTTCGATCTGTTTTATTCCTGTTTTCCTTTTCGAATAACGCTTGTCGCTCTTTTTCTTTCTATAGATATACACAGGCACGTATCAGTGGCTATCAATAAGCACAAGCAAGGTGCCTTTCTTTTTACCTGTTTGAGCTCTTTTAATCTTTTCTTTTCTTCAGCAGCTTCTTGTCGCTTTCTCTTCCTTTCTTCCGCTTGCAACTTTTTCTTTTCCTTTTGGATTATATAAGCATTACCAAGAATGATATCAAGCATCTTTTTAAAAAGTTTACCTTTGCCGTAAGGGCACTCCTGTCTTGACTGGAAGGGAGTTCTTCCAGAGATAAAAGTGCATATCGACCATCATTTGACTCTATATGCTGATCATCGTATTGTCGCCTTTTCCCTTTCTTATCCGATTCATTCTCTTCAAAGCTATCAAGATCTATAATAACTTTATCCTTTTTCAATGAAAGTAGCTCGTCAAAGAATTCATCCTGTGTTGGTACATGTAAGATATCTTCTTCTTCTTCAATATCAAAAATAGATGTGCTGTTTGATCTTTTTGAGACATCTTCTCTTGATAATGTATTATATTTCTCTTCATTGACCGAGTCAGGTTCCTCATGCTCAGCAAAGGTAAAAGATTCCTCGTCATCAATCTCTTTTAAAAGCGACACATCTTCTTTGCTCTTATCCATGGGTGGACGCTCCGTAGTCTTTTTCACAAGTATGTCCTCTTCATCATCACTAAATGCTATCAACTCTGTAGATTTCTTTATCGATGTTGTTATAGTTGAATCAATCTCTTTGAGAAAAAACAGCTCTTCATCTTCAGATACGGGCTGAAGTTCTTCTTCTAGAAAGAAGTTATCCATTCTTCCTTTTTCTTTTCCCTTTTTCTTCCTGTCTGTTTCTCCTTTGTCTTCCTGACTATTAAACAAATCAAACGGTCCCTTGCTACTTTGTCCTGCTTTCTTCAAGAACGAACTAGTACTGTCAGACGTTCGTGCTGGCTTTTTCTTGGAACTGCTAGGAACGGGTATATCTTCAAAATCATCAAATGGGTCTATGAACTTCCGTTTGCTGGGCTTATTCAGTGGCTTCACAATAGAATCAGAAAAAACAGTATTGATGTCAAATACATCAGCATTGACGTCCTTGACACTTTTACCGAGAAAACAGCAAACTATGAGTGTATGCCCTTTATTGTTTATTTTAATCTTACGTAGCATTATTTCGCGATTCAGCCAAGTCCGTATCTTCTTCATCGGAATCAAGAATAATCAGGGTATCATTTGGTTTATCATCCTTTATGCCTTTGAGAAACTAGATTAAAAGGATTCGTTACTGGAATGTAAGAAAAGGTGTGTTTGTTTACTTCTCCGTCAAATATTCTATTTAATGTTGCTTCTACATTTTGTGTATATTCAAGATCTTTACGAATGTCAGCGGGATCCTTTGAATCGTCCACGACTAGAACCTGTTTGACAAGTTGATCAATGTCCATTAAACAGTAAAGTTTCGTTCAACAGACTTTTAATTCAGATAAATCATTTTTATTTTCAGACGGATAGAAAATATAGTAAGCTTAAAACTGGCCAACCTAACCTCAGTTGTACGGTAGAGGTCTTACAACGCCAGATCACCGAGTTCTAGTTCTAGTTAGAAATCTCCTGGTTGCGCTCAGAAATCGGCTCATTGCACAGACAAATATTAATATACGGCATATCACTAATAAGGAAAAACCTACACCATTAATAATCTATAGCCTTTAAACTACTCAAACTGCTTCATAATGATGTATATGAAGAAATCATTAAGCTGTTGTTTCCTTGGATTACCAGAGACAAAGAAAAGTACACTGAAATGAGTATGATAACAGCCATATTACTAAGATTAAAGAACAAAAAACTAAGTTTGGGAGTAACAAAATGAAGTTTTTATTTAAGTAAGCAATAGCTTGATTTCCAAAGAGAGAGAGAGATAGAGAGAGAGAGAGAGAGAGAGAGAGAGAGCTTTGAATAAGTAGAGATTCTTATTTTGATAGTGTACAAATTTATAAAGTATAATTATAATTACACTTGAAGTGATCTTGGTTGTTTCCGCCCTCCTCTCCCTCTGTTTTCTTCTCGGCTTGTCTCTTTGTTTGTTACATTCTCACTCAAGAAGATAAAGATCCAAAAATGACGCTTATTATATCACTGTATTTTATTTTACGCTGTACAATTTGAACTAACAAAGAAAAGAATGACTACGACAACCAAGGTCGCTTCAAGTGTAATGATTTATATTCATTAGGAAATTGAAGCTGTCACTTCACCATGGCATACATGTCCCTATTTTCCTTTTACAATAAATAGAACGTAAAGCTTGATCCAATTGCTTGAAGCAATAGCGTGTTTTTCAAGTTGTAAATATCTATGGCATTTTTGCCAAAGATTGCAAGGCGAACTAGGTCTTGCATGCAGGCCTCATGGTTCTTGCTTTCTAGCTCAGCCTTGGCTTCCATGTAGCCAATTGTGATAAAATTATCACGTTCAGTTTTTTGACGGAATTGACCATCTGGTCTTCGATGAGAAACACCAAAGACCTTCTGTTTACATTCGGCGTTGTTTTCATTTGTGATCTTAAAAAATACCATGTTTTCATGATCCAAATTATCAAATAATGACTGCAATATTGGTAAAATGAATATACTTTTTATCATCCTCCTTAATAATTTCACCCAAGTCATTAAGAGGAAAAGATTCCAACATGTCCTTTATGAACTTCACAGTCACCTTTTGAGTACCTTGAAGCTTCGTACCAATATTTATCAATTGCAAACGTCCTTCTTCTCTTGTAGCCGACTTTTTAATCATTTGTTGTACTGTTGGAAGTGCCGGTATCATTCTTTCAAATGGAAATACAGTACCGTTGATGGTGAGGTTGTGGACTTTAATATGTGTAATTATCTTTTGCAAATTACTGTGACCAAATGCATGAAGAAGATTGCTATTGGTACTGTTATTTTTCAAGGAGTAAAATTGAAGAAAAGCATAACATTTCATGGTAGCTTGATTTAAACGAGAATGATGTTTGTGATATTGTCGATGAATAAATAGTTTTACCTTGAAAATATAAGAATACCGCAAGATGGAATGAGGCTTTCTGTAGTCATTTATGAACAAAGAAAAGAAAGAGGTCTGTGGCAAGAAAGAATTGATCTTTGTATGCAAGAATAAATGTTGTAGGATATTTTGGCGGGGAGTTTCAATAAAAATTTGTGTCGAAATCTGCATAAAGTTGTTGTAACCTGAAGACATCTACACACACAAAAACAAGGCCCAGCATATCCTCTATTCCTTTATAGCTGTTATTACTTCATACCCATTATGTAGAATAACTACAAAGGCATTCATATAAGCTATATGAATTATATGTTTATCTCCTTCTTCCTATTTTGGAATTATTTTTATGGAACTTTCAGACTTTCCTCTTGGCTTTGATATGTAAACAAACAAAAATCTGATTAAGGACATGATGTGATGTATGCTTAGGTTGAGCGCCAAAGGGGATTGATCCAGGCCTTCCTTTTTTGTAATGGATTATGTTTCAGGATGGACTATCAATAAAACACGAAAGAGAGTAAATAGTTTAATAAACACGCCATAGTTTGAATTCAGGGCACAACCAAGGCAATAAATGAAGCAATGTAAATCATAAGAATGAAGACAAGAGATACCTTTTAGGTCAAAATTGTTTCTCTCTCTCTTTCTCTCTCAAAAAAAAGGAGGGTTAGACAACCTTCAAAGGAGAGCAGATGTTTGTATGTGAATTTCTTAAAAAATATGCCTAGTCCATTTTGGGTTAAAGATAGGGAGAGAAAGAGATAAAGGAACTTTGATTGCTTCTTTGTTTGGCATGAGCAAAAATATATTCCCATGGGGAAGCTTTAAAAGGTATAAAAGGACGCAACTTTCCCTTCTTTATTCAAATTATTCTTTCTTTTATCTTCAAATATATCAAGCAAGCTTTCTATATGGTTCTCTCTCAATAACTCTCAGGGAAGTGCTCGGAATAATCTATGGTCTTTTTATCTTCCTTCCTAACACAGGTATGGCAGGGTCGGGGGCTTTTGTAGGTTCTCATCTTGGTTCTACTCATGGTTCTAGTCTTGGCTCTGCCTATGGTCTTTTGGACTTATTTGCATTCTTCAAATTTCTATGGTTGATGTTACTCACTAGGTAAGCTTTTGGGATGTGCTTGGCCACCCAAGAGACACACTTTAAGGGCAACACAGAGAGACTTGTAATATGGTTAAGGTCACCTTATTCCTGTTCCTCTCTTGCTGACTTTATTGTACCTTCAGAAGTTGTCATGTACTGAACACTAGTAGTCTCTCCTCTTCCTTTTTTTTTTTTTTTTTAAAAAAAAATAAAATAATCTACTTGAACATCCTTGAACATAATTTTTAAAATTTTAAATCATTGATACACTTGTTTTATTGGTCAGTAAAGGTTGGCACTGTTGTTATATCCTTATTCTTTTTCCTTCTGCTTGTGAAATGTAGACTAACATTAGCGACGATTATAACTGTGATGGATTTAATGATTGTACGTTCATTTTTATAGTAAAGCAATGGATCTTCTAAATCTGCATAAACTATTTCAAATGGCGCTCGAAACAGGATGCGTTGCTAAGGTACGCGATATACTTTATATTATCATTGATACTCGCATGACTTGAATGAGAGATATAATCAAGGATTTATAACAGTGAAAAATGTTATGAATGCATGGATATCAAAAGGATAAGTAGTCTTATATGGAAATAAAATAAAAAAGGTTCATTACACCTTAGAGAGCACCGTGTTGCTTATCACTATCCAAAGCCATTAATCACTATGGCGCTTATTTTTTCTTCATTATTGCAAAGCAGAACCGAGTCAGTCTATTGACTTTATTTGAAAACAGACCCAGGCTAATGAAAAGCTCAAATTGAATATAGTAGAAACTTACTATAGTTAAAAAAGGAAGTTCATTCAAAATTATGTGTATCAAAATATGACAGGGCAGTCTATAAATTTGCCTGTATGGCTGATCAGTTTTGTGATAGAACGCACAAGGCTTTTAGCTTTAATAAGCTCAAAGGCGCTGAATCAACCCACCGAACTGTAAGCTTGAGGCCGTTCACAGGTAATCCTTTCTTATTAAGTGTGCTTTAAGGAACAGGCTACAGTAAATATATCAATGATACAGAGCATTCTGGAGAAAAGTTTTCGCAGAGAAATGTCCCAGTGTATTTCACTTTTAAGAGCTGTCAGAGAGCATATCTCAGATCATCAATATCTGCTTGAAGTTTCCTTAAAGCTGTCAGTAATCGGCATCTAACTGCGTGCTGTGTGTGTTATAAACACGTTGAGCCTAATGTGGAGGAAATTATCCAATGAAACGACTACCTTAATATATGAATTAACGCAACACCGTCTCCCCTTCACTTTTCAATTAAACACCAACAAGTGAAAGTATTCATAGTTTACAGCAGCAATTAATAGTGAATGAATTTTAATTCATATACGAACAGATTTGAATTTGGAAGATTTCTTTAAAGCTCTCTACTCAAACAAGAATGCAAGCGAGTTTCCTATAAGTCACTCAAATTTTTTGAACAATCTTCTTTCTTTTCTCTTCAGCAATAGCTTGTTTAAAGATGATTTATAGAACCAATATAATGCTTGCGATTATTTTACTCTTCTGTTTACTCGTTAATAGCTATAAAAGCAAGTGCTTGATTTGCGACATAGTCATACGGAACTTGTATTAATAAAAATGTACAGCTGTCTATTGTAATGATAATGGATGCGCACCTCAAGAGCTTTTCTCTAGCCTTGCTAGCTTACTGTCTACTGCCAGCCCCTCATCTGGTACGGTGTCTTTTATCCATACAAGGTCCATAAAACACTATGTAGACACAGTGAGAAGACTTTTGAAGCCTACCCACAAATAAGTAGATCATATAACAACTCGTATAAAATTTCCATTATTTCCTATAGATCATAATTATTTTCCAAAGCTATAAATTAGAGTTATTATTTAGACCTTCTGTCATTTTGTAACATGTTCAAATCTATAGGTAATTTTTCGCGTTTTTCCAAACTCAAGTGATAGAAGCCATATTAAATCAAGATGGTATGCCTTGTAAATGTTCTATTGACTTATGGTTGCTGATGCGTAGGGGCTTTACTTTTCTACACTTTTGTATTAATTTCATTTAATGTCAAAGTGTTGCCCTTTCAGTAATATAAATGAGGCTTCTAGGCCATTTATATAAGCGAGTCTCTAAACTGGTGTATGTTATGTATACGACGTATCTGGTGTGTAAATACCAAATCATGTTTATTACCTTTTTGCTGGCAGGCATGGATAACTACCTCATCATATATTCGAAGTTTCTTCATAGTTTTGTCGATAATTCGTGCCGCCGAGGGCATCTTCAACTTCAAAGCGGATCTAATAACGGGTAAGGTTCACTGCGTTCTGAGGTACACCCTTCAGATGTAAAATCGTTGTTATATTCATCTTGATATTAATTGAAATAATGCAGTGAAGTCGATAACTTGCGGATTAGATTCTTTATTAAGAAGAGATGAAATATTGTTAAATCAGGCTTAAGTGAGTGTTTTATAGGGAGTATTAATGTTATCAATGCGTATTAATGCTGTCAATGCGATTGTTTATGCTTATATTATTATTGTCAGTATGCTTATTCTTATTCTCATCAGATGCGATAGAGGAATGTAAAGCAGAGCGTATGCTTCACTGTAATATTATAAAGTACTATAATGGCTTCACCAAACATGACGTATTTGACCACGTCTAATACTAATCTTTACGTGTGAGGTTACATTTGACTTAATTACATGTGCCTTAATTAATACTTCAGCCCCTTTTAGTACAACTTAACAACTTAATTTCTTTTTGCTATGAGCTCCACCTCTCACTTTTAATAAAAAGATAAACAGAGACTCATCACTTCTTTGCTTTTATTCTTATACATCACACGAGCACTAACAACAAATATAAAGCTACAAACAATACCTCAAAACATGTCAATTTCATCAAGAATACCTATTTCTTTAACTTTGGTGAATTAAAACCTCCATCCATCAAATATTACAATATTTTTACTATCCCCAAACATTTATTTAGTTATTTGGGGCACTCTTTTCAAACCCCAAAATACAAATCAACTACAATATTCAACCCCAACGAGAAATTTAGGTATAGAAAAAATGAAAAATGAAAAAATTGTTTGGGCCAGATGAATGATGTCGACCAAAAAATACTGTTCAAATTTGTCACAACAAACTCTGATATGTCAACATGCTAGTTTTGGTCTGAACGGTGAAGTAGGCAGTGTCGTAGGACAATGTCTGCTTATGACTGACATTGAAATAAACGACTGTAATCAGTATGAATGGAGTGAATTCATACATTATAAAATTACGTGTACACACTTTCAATGATAATTTAAATAGAATCTCTCCTTTGAATATAAATAATTACTTCTTTATATAATAGTATACACTTCTTTAAAAGATAATCCTTCTTATGGTAAAAGCAGTATCATAACCCAGATCATGAAATGAAAGTTTTCTTTATGAATTCAGGAACCATTAATCAATCATATCCTCAGTAGTTATAATCCACGCTTAGAATAATGGCTTACCAGTACATTTGATAGCAACTATAAATAGTAGAGCCTTAGTTTATTTGTATGTTCCTTCTGTCTTTATCTCAGAATAAAGATTAGTCTCAAAGAGTACTTCTTATGTCTTTGTCTTGTGTTATTTAAACCATTACATAACAGCACTCATTACATATCGAGCCATCTCTTTAGGATGTTCATCACGAACCTTTGCTCTCGCTATAAGGAGTTTTTTCACTCTCTGGTAGCTCTTTGAACAAGGTGGGCAATTTTTTCTTTACTGAGGTGTATTTGCTTACAATAAAATCCTTTTAAGCTATTTTGTGTATGTAAAAATCATTTATTATATTTATTGCATGCTCTTTGCATTCTCATCTTGATAATCCCAATGAAGTTGTCCAACATCATGGTTACCATGATATTCCCAACCATTCTCAGTAACATGATATACTATTATTAGGTTAGTAACAAATCAATTACAGACAGCAATTACTTACAGTTCACTGAACCACCAGACATGGCATCACGGTGTGTTGCATGATAAATAGATCTTCTACCGAGTTCAAGAGCGTCTTTTACAGATAAGTCAAAGTCATAACCTGAATCGAGTACACCGTAGGCAAATGTAGAACCTGAACCAACAGAGAAAATATCGCCTTTTAATCTTGAGCCATCTGAATCAACATAAAACAAGTTGGGTCCCTACAAAGAAAAAAAATAAGCCTTAGATATATCAAATGCATGAGTAGCTTACGGTTTTATCCCAACCAGTAACCATAGTACCCTATATATAAAATAAAATCAATAAACAGAGCACAAAGAAAAACAAAACTTACCATGGAAAGGCCCATTCCCTTATAAGAATAGACCATGTTTGCCAACAACTTGGATGCAGCCGCAACCGAAATACGTTCCTTATTTCTTAATTCATGTAAACGACAACGTCTGCCCAACTCGCGCTCCCAGTATTGACAGTCAGCTGCACCACCTGCCAATGTTCCTAATAGATATGGGTTGATCTCAATCACCTTTTTCACAGTTTGGGAAGCTAGTAATGAATGTTAGTTCTTGTATATATTGATTGAGTACTTGTTATTTTACCGATATAATTTCCCATCGTAGCTCTTGAATCAACAGCGACTACCACACCACCTTGGAATTGGAATGCAAGTGTAGTTGTACCATGTTGAATTTTAATCTTGTACTCTGGAGATTCTTCATCAGTCACATTTCTCAAAAAGTCAACAGGCTAAATGTTATTGTTAGTTTCCTCTTTTTGACTGTGTAGACATCCATTTACATTATGAACAGCTGGGACATCAAAAGTAGGGAAAGCTAATTCTTGAGCAGCATCCCATTTTCCGCATAATTGACCAAGGCTCTCTTCTTGTGGTAAGCTTAATGGTGATGAACTATATCTTGATACAAACTTATGCATGTTTTTTCTAAAGAAATAAAAAAAAAAAAGATAGTAAGTAAAAGATGACGAGTTACTGAACACGCGTCAACTAAAAACTGAGCTTTAATTGTGACCATTGCGTCACTTAATGGCCTATGTTTGCCACGCGTTCAAGCGATATTTTCTTTTTTCTTCAGATATAAAATACAATGGACTATATGCTTTCGAATTCAATGGAAAATGCTGCTACCTCTGTTCCTGTGCAGCATAGATTTGAACCCTATGATGATAATGGAGGGTATGAAAAAAAAAGAAAGAAATTGATGTATTAAAGTAGCTAACCCTATTTGTTATAAAGAACAAGTGTAGCCATTGCAGGAAAGGATTATTGTGTGGTTGCTGCAGACACTAGACAAAGTACTGGCTACAACATCAACTCTCGATTTGCACCTAAAGCTTATAAACTATCAGAAACTTCAGTTATTGCCATGAATGGTTTTCATGCTGACGGATTGACCTTGAAGAAAGTGCTTGATCAGAGGCTCAAGGTACACACACATATATTTATATATATCATACTGTTCTTGTATATTTAATATAATATATTTATTAGTGGTATAAATTCTCTCATGATAAAGATATGTCATGTACTGCCTTGGCTCAAATGCTATCAATCACATTGTACCAAAGAAGATTCTTCCCTTATTACAGTTTTTGTGTTTTGGGTGGTGTCGATGACGAAGGAAAAGGCGCAGTATATTGTTATGATGCTATTGGATCTTACGAACGAGAGAAATGTCGTGCAAGTGGTTCAGCAGCAGCATTGATTCAACCTTTCTTGGATAACCAGGTAAAGCTAATTTATATTGGTATGTAGCTCATAAGACTAACAAAAGACGCGCTATGTATAGGTCTCGAAGAAGAATATGCAGAATGTACAATACCAAGATGTGGAATTGGAAGAGGCAATTAAGATTGTAAAGGACGCATTTACATCTGCTACTGAACGAGATATTTACACTGGTGATAACCTTCAAATCTTTATTATTCGTAAGGATCATCCTGTCGAAGTTCAAACTTATCCTTTAAAGAAAGATTAAGACAATAAAAGAGAGAGGGGTATTTGATTGTATATGTGTTTACTGTTGTAAGAGCAATGTTGATACTTTATTTCGAGGCACCCAACAGACTAAAGGTGTACTTCCTCCAATATAATGAGCTTGTTTATGGTAGAATAATAACCCATCAATATCATAAGTATGTCCTTGATTCTGACTCAGGTAGCCTTCGGGACTGTTTGCTATGGATGTCAATTCTGTAGTTGGTATTCCTTGAAGAGGAACAAACTTGTAAAATCTGTTTTCACCATTTGGTGCATCGAACTCATTGGATGCAAACTTTGTATGCAACCAGAAATGCCTAAAGCTTGTATCACAATCAGCTACTGAATATCCTTTCCAGCACATTATATCCAGTACGTAAAATGTCCAATGTACAGCATCATAAACACAGTCTAATATACAATACTCTGATCCATGATAGTGTCTAGAGAAATATATGTATACACATATCAGTTACATTTTGTTTAGTATTACTACTACTATTATTATTATTATTACCTGGAACCATTTGGTAAGACGGACTGAAATCGGCCAAGTATTTTTCCACCTCTTGATCTAGAGATAGTTTGACCATTACCAGACATAACAAAACATCTTTTTCCTTTTGGACAAATGATCGTAATCCATTCTTGTGCGAAATCACTTGGTATAGATTCAAGGTATTCAGCATACATGATTTGATTTCTATATGCATAAATTGGTTTCTTTTTCTTTCTTTCTTTCTTTCTTTCTTACGCATAAATATTGGCTTTCTTTTTATTCTTTTTTGGTTTTTGTGGGTTATTTTTGACCAGCTTGCATACTTCTTCCATATCTTCGTCACTATCATCACGTCCTCTTTTCAATGAACTATTAGACCCTTCTTCTTCGTCATCGTCGTCGTCATCGTCGTCGTTGTCGCTCTTTGCAAGTAGATCCAGATTTCTTAAGCTTGCGACAATATCATTGCGTTGCTTTATATATATAGTTATTTATTGAATATAAAACAAAGAAATGACCTACTCTCTTTTGAAGTTCCAAAGCTTGTAATCTTCTCTTTTCTTGTATTTCAGAACGAATAGCAAAAGGTGATTTCATTTTTTGATAAGCAGAGAATCTACTCTTGTTGTCACATTCTTCATTTACAGAATCACTGTTTGATTCAGTACATGTTGTATTTTCTTTAGGATCTTTAAAGACGAATTCCTTAGAGTTGGACATGAGCAAACAAAAGAAAAGAAAAAGGTACAAAAGACAAATATACACGACGCGTAAAAGTATGAACATATTTATCTGCTTTAAAGTACCGAATTGATGCTGCGTATACATACACGCAAGAAAAGGACGTCATCCTTGATTTTAAAGAGAAATAAAGAGAAGAAAACTCCCACACGTCTCTTTCTCTTGCTCTTTCTCTCTCTTTATCTCTTGAGTTATACAGCGTAATAAGTCCACTAACGGTTCACTGAGTTTGAATTATTTCTCAACTCACTTTAGTGCTTTTTTTTCTTTTTTTTTTTTTTTTTTT
>NW_019671919.1:263352-326326 GCF_002708625.1 Rhizopus microsporus ATCC 52813 | reverse complement strand
TCACAATTTGAACAAATAACATTCTTTTCGAGTGCAAGCTTCGTGTGTTTACCCAAATAGAGATCTTCGAGAGTAACAGAGAGAGGATATTTCATACTTTCACCCTTTCTAGGACGACGAGGTCCACCATGAAAGTCTCCACCAAAGCCTCCTCCGAAACCAAAATCACCGCCTCCACCAAAGAGATTAGCAAAGAGTTCATCAGCAGACATACCAAATCCACCACCTGAGCCACCAGGTCCTTCTTCTCCATATTGATCGTACGCAGCACGAGCTTGTGGATCAGACAAGATTTCATAGGCATGCGAGATTTCTTTAAACTATATACATATGTGTCAAAAAAATGGAAAGAGAGAGAGAGATGTATTTACTCTTTCGCCTTCTTCAGGGTTTTTATCAGGGTGATACTTCATTGCCTATTGTTTATCAAATCATTAGCCTTATTTCTATTTTATTATTAAAGGGTTCGCACCAGTTTTCTATAAGCCTAATGAAGTGTCAACCAGAGATTGAAGGCAAGGGTCATTTATATATTTTTACTTTTTTGATTTCATGCTCTGTAGCATCTGTTTCTACTTCTAGAATCTCATAATATCTTGTTTCTGCGACCATAATATGTGTCTATTATTAAAGAGAGAGAAAGAAAGACAGAAAAAAAGAAAAGGGAAACAAAGGCTACTAATAGTTTTTTTATTGGACAACAAAAATTTTAAGCTAGTTTAAAACAGCCTCCTTCTGCTTTTTGTGGTCACTACTGACAAACATTTGATTGAGTCTTGCCAGTTCTGATTGAATGTTATTATTATTGTTATCTATCACAGGATTGACTTCCTTGTTCTCCTTTGCTTCAACTACTGGCTCTTCTTTTTCTATTAACTGAGCCAATTCTGCTTCTATTTCTTGATCATTATAAGGTATTGTATCATTCATTCCAGACTGCATTGCCTCTTCTATCTCATTTTGATCCTGAAGTGAATTGGATACTTTCTCCATTACATCATTAATAGTCTCGATACTCAATCCATCTTGTCCCAACAGATCTCGTAGTGTATCTGCGCCCACGTTAAATGCCTGTACGACTTGAAGGTCATCATGCGATGTCTCGATCTTCATGAGGATATTATCCATAGTCTCCATTGATTTGATTCGCTTCTCTAATACCTGTTGAAACCCTTTTCGTTTCCTTATGTAATAGAGCGATTTGGCTTTATGTCCTTTCTTGTGCTCTTCTACAGATAAACGCTCAAACTCTTCAATCTTCTTTTGCAATTCATCTATTTGAATTGATAATGCATGGCATGTTGTCTGTATGCTAATCATTGCTTCATCATGCTTTGTTATATCTGCTATTTCTCCTTGTCGAGAAGGAAATTTAATCACCTGTGTGTTGTTTATCATTGATATAAAAATTATATATACACAAATGTATGTTATATTTACCTGATAGGTTGTTCCGTATCCTTTAACATTTTCTTCTACTGCAATACCATAGTGAATATGAAGGTATCTTAAGACGAGCATGATATCATCCTCTGTCAAATCGATCTCATTCACAAAATGATGAGCATATTTATGTTTAAATGCTGATAGAGTGAAAAGATGATCCGTAGTTCGTTTAGTAGGTATCTCAAAGTGTTCTGATATAATGTGTTTTGCAATCAGTTCAATAGTTGGCATAATCACATAAAAGTGGTCTTCGCTACTAGAATGCCAGTATCGAGAAGGGGATAATCTGTGATAGAACCACTCGGCCCAAGTCGCTTTGAAAGTATATGTCTGAATAAACTTGTCTATGGTCATCAAATCACCTTTTTTTTCCATATGTTCCTAAGTACTATCAATACTCTCAATCCTTTTTTTTTTTCTTATTCTTATTCTTGTGTTTCTCCCTTACAAGTACACAGTCCAAAGCAAGTGGTTTTCCTTTGAGTGGCCTTCGAAAGTCTTCAGCTATTGTGTGTTTGTTGATAGCAGTAGCATATTTTGGTGTTCTTAGATATCCTTGTTGATTGCAATCCAAAACGATCGCTCTCCAAAACTCAACATTAGCCTCATAAGCATAAGGGTTGACCGTGTGAGACTTGGAAAAGTCTGAATAAAGAGAATTTAGACGCATGGAAGTTTGGTCCTCAGCAAATTCAACATAATTAGAGGCTAAATATGATTTCAGCTTTGAATGTTTCTTTGTCGCCATCGACTCTATTTGTCTTTTTTTTAAAAAAGAAAGAGATAGGCTGGACTTGAAGTTGCCCCCCTTCTTAAGTGTGGATCACAAAGCGCTATTGGATAATTTAACTGTACGCATCTATGTCTTAGCTATGGTGTCATCAGACTCTTTATTACACGGTTAGATCATAAAAAGCAAGTTGACATCTATTGGATGAGAAGAAGAGAGCTGAGGTCGTTGAGAATATTTTTCTCGTAAGATGACACGAACAGAGTTGAGCAATTGAAGATAGGTTTGATTTCTATTTGCTCTTAGGGCAGTCGTAAAGGCATGGCTCATTGCACCTGTACTGCGACCATTTTCAAAAGCATCTGCAGAGGTTTGAGAGTCCTTACAGCCAGAGAACATGATAACATCAGCAGGGGACGATTTCTGTTTTTTAACACTGGCTGCTTTTCCTCCAAGACCACCACTCATGATTTTGGAACCGATTGACATGACTGAAGACATGGCTCTTGCTGGATTACCTGATATATAAGCCAACCCTGCACTCTTTAAGCTATTGCCTGCATCCTTGAATAAGCTGCTTTCCTTTAGAGTTCCTTGTGTCGAATAGATATAAGGCAAATCGAGCGCTGTGCCCGAATGACAACTGTCAAAGATGCAAGTCAATCTACAACCCGGTGGAAGTGGACGAACCATGATATCGTGCATCATCTAACAATATATCCATGTTTATATTTTTATAACATATCTTTCATTACATGACTTACATCGTCTACAATTTGTCCATAGATGGCATGGTCTACTGGATAGATTGTCTCATCATACCCATCATCTTCATCTCCGTCATAGTCTTTCATCTAATAACAAAAAAAGTCAATTTTAAGTATAAATGATAATATAAACTTACTCTGCCACCATGTCCACTGAAATGGAAAAAGAATCTATAAAAAGGAGGAGGTTAGCCCAAGCATATACCTTTTGGTTTTATACATTACGAATCGTTAGGTCGAGCATCATGCACTAACCATTGCATAGCTCTGATCATATTCTGCTTTGTTGGAATATTCTGAGGGTTTTGTTGATCATCTGTTAAAATAACCATATCTTCCAATC
This sequence comes from Rhizopus microsporus ATCC 52813, assembly GCF_002708625.1. Taxonomy (NCBI): domain Eukaryota; kingdom Fungi; phylum Mucoromycota; class Mucoromycetes; order Mucorales; family Rhizopodaceae; genus Rhizopus; species Rhizopus microsporus. Next base: position 323,040 of record NW_019671919.1, on the reverse strand, counting down.
GAAAATTATACAGTGTAATAAGGAAATCCTTGATGTTATGAACGTCGTTAATGCAGCCTACATAAAAAACCAATCTGTATTAGCTCGCCTTTTATCTTCTTTAATGTATTGAACCTTTTAATTCTGCCGAAGTGCCAAAATAGTTAATGCCGATCAATAAGGCTCTCTTTCTTCCTTGACCTATTTAAAAAATAAATAATGAGAAGACATAAGGAAACTAGCACACATACAGTTAGAAAGTTGAAAGTTAGGTGGCGGTGCCTGTTGAAGACTGGGATGAACATGCATAATAAAGTCATTGGGATTGACATTGGGTGGTGTTTGACCATAAGGCACTATATCAAGAGTAGTTATTATTATATTCTTGGGCCTTATAAATCAAAAGACTACCTGAAGGATTATGTGCTGAATGAGGTGGCTGTGGATAATTGGCCTGTCCTACTGTAGGATCATGAGGTGAGAACGCAGGATCTTGAGGTGAGTAAGGAGGGGGAGGATTCTTTTATGATTGATTAGCGCATCACATGTTTATATACCAATAAAGCTTACATTAGAAGCTGGGCTTTGAGACGAATAGTTATGAGGACGAGATGGCGTAGGAGGTGGTGGTGTTGCATAAGGATTCTGTTGAGGTGGTGGAGGGTAAGAACTTTGTTGTGGTGCAGGATATGGGCTCTGCTGCGGCGGTGGAGGGTATGGACTCTGCTGTGGTGGAGGAGGATATGGATTCTGTTGTGGTGGATATCCGCCTGCGGAAGGATAGGGCTGTGGAGGTGGATAACCTTGTACGGGAGGAGGATAAGGTGAATATTGTTGTGGTGGAGGAGGAGGATATGGTTGTTGCTGTTGTTGATAAGGAGGATATGGCACATATCCGCCTGCTGTATACCCTTGACCTGGGAAACTCATAATGGAATGAATAGAAAATAAAGAAACACTTTTGCCTCTCTCTCTTTTTTAAGCTGAGTCACGTAACACCAAAGTATTTTTAGCAGTTCAGGAGGGCAGTTGTTAATTTGAAGCTATTCATATCAACAAGTTAACTTTAGTAAAAGAAGACACAGATTCAGGCAAATATTGAAACAAGATACTTGTATATATGTGTGTATATACACACGATTCGTTTTTCCCTACCAAAAACCCATTCTACCCTTATTTCAGCACAACCAAGAAGGAGTCACAGTGAAGGACAAGAAAAAAAAAAAAAGGCAAAATGACAAAACGAGAAAAATTGGTTAGTTTATTTTCTTCTCCTCAAGACATAAAATGAATCAAGCATCAAGAGGATCGCGTGTTGTATTCGGTAAAGTTTAGAAATCGCTGTTTGCTTTAAGTATTAATGTTTGCTAGTTGGAAATATTCCTTTTGAGCTTTCGGAAGAACAACTTATTGAGGTCTTTAAAGAAGTGGGCCCAGTCGCTTCTTTTCGGTAATGTATATTATATAAAAAAGATTATAAAAAGACTCATAGAATATTTTATAGCTTACTGTTTGATCGTGAGACTGGTAGGCCAAAGGGCTATGGCTTTTGTGAATTTTATGGTAAAAGAGTAAGGTTATTTGCAAATTGTTGTTAATCCTTGCATAATTATAGATGCTGAAACAGCAGCAAGTGCTGTACGAAATTTAAATGATTATGAAATCGGAGGACGTCAATTGAGAGTTGATTATGCAGCAATGGATGATAATCATCAAAGATCGGGTCATCAAGGTAGACATCACCATCCTCCCGTTCAACAAGCACCACCTCCATCCATGCCTCCACCACAACCTATGTCAATGCAACCACCTATGCAGTCCATGCCGATGCAACCACCCATGCAACCACCCATGCAGCCTCCAATGCAACCTCCAATGCAACCACCCATGCAATCTTCAATGCAGCCTCCAATGCAACCTCCAATGCAAACCCCAATGCAGCCCTCAATGCAACTTCCAGTGAATAAGTCTGTAGTAGGCAATGCATCTGTAGATGAAATCTCAAAAGTTTTAGCTTCGATGAATGCTCAAGATTTATTCACGTTGATGAGCCAAATGAAGCAAATGTCCTTTGAAAGGCCTGAATTTACCCGAGAATTTTTAGCAGCAAATCCACAAGTGGCATACGCACTATTTCAAGCTATGCTAATGATGAATATAGTAGACCCTAATATTATTACAGTAAGAAAGAGAATCGTTAGGCCGTATGCATATTCTAATACTTTATTGAAAGCGCATCATGACAGCTAATCCTGCAGCAGCACCCGTCGCACCTCCAGTTCAACCGATTATTCAGCAACCTCAACCGGTTCAACCAACTAGACCAGCAGTGATAAATAGCCCGGTTCAGCCTGTGCCTGCAGCAATCCGTGCACCTCCACCACCTCCTGTTGTTGCTCAACCAGAAGTACCACAAGGTAAATAAATACATATTGATAATAATAACAATATATCGATTTGGAATTGTTGTAGATGAAACAGAACAGCAAAAGGCACTCTTGATGAAGGTATTACAACTTACAGATGAGCAAATAAATGAACTCCCACCACAGACAAGGGATCAAATTAGACAATTGGTAAATAAAAGAGAAAACTATGAATACATATTTACTGAATCTCTTTTTGTTTTCATATACAATAGAAGGCTCAATTGACTATGCAACAGCAATAAACATTATGCTCTTCCATATTTAACATGTCCCTTATTAGCTCTCTTTTCTAACTTTGCTTGACGTTTTGATTTTGCTTCTGCTGCTGGCTCACTTTCATTGGTTGGTCTGTTTCCAAAATAAGACTTGGCCATTGGGATAATCTTGTAAGCGGCATAAGCAGGAATCTATAATGAAGCATATGTAAATCATATAATCCATCCTACAGAAAGGAGATTTTATGTTATGTTCAATTTACCACTAAATACGTGAACCAAAACTTGTTGGAGATGAATGCAGTTGTCATGTGCACAAACCATGTCACATAGATAATGTCAAACATGTAACTAGAGCAAAAAAAAAAAAAAAGACTAGTGTTAGTATATATGTGTAAATATGCTACAGATATTATCTGTCTATATCATATCTCTTATTCTTACGCTGTAAGTCCTTCAGCATTCAGATCGTCACCACTACTGATCAATGTGCCATCATTTCTATAAGTTGGTGTTCCAGATGCGACAAGGATACGATAAAATATAACAGTCAATCCAGTTGTGAGTATGTAAAGTAAGAATTGTGAAAAAGTAAATGAGCTCCAGTGGTAAATGACGCGCCATAAGAAATAAATAGCCTAAGAACACATTCGAGTTAGTTGTTGCATAGATGAAAAGTGTTGGTGATTATACATTAACAATTATAAAGCCTTTGCGAAGGTTCGTCAAGGCTTGTTTATTGGAAATAGCAATCTTTTTGGATGAAGCGTTGGCCTAACATAATGTTAAATACAGACTCTTCTCTCTCTCTTTTACTATTTTGTTACCATTTTCTTAGAGAAAAAAAGACTAATACAGTGATTTGTGTTTAAATTCAAAAATTTTAAGTGAGCACGTCATGCGGACGCGGGAAAGTGAAACAATAAAAAACTATGTGAACGCTACGCGTACAAGAAGGCTAACGCTACGGGTGCTTCCTTGGAGTGCTACCTATGTTGTCACTATACAACTTCACGTTAATAAAGCCTTCCTACATAACCTAAGGCTGTCTAGTTCACTCTCTCTGATATAAAATACGAATTCATCATAATTACAAGTGAGCTCAATGGCCATTGTTGATCAAACTGACAGCATAAAATTAGAATAAAGAAATAAATTTCTTTTTTTCCTTTCTTCTTGAAAAGAAACAAAAATCAAGATGACAACTCTATAAAGTCAAATTTAGCTTGACGCTACACATTGAAAAGCTTTGTTAAACGATATCATAGATAATAACTTCTTCTCGTGGATTTCATCATGCGCGTAGTGCTTATCATGACATGACAACAGATTCAACAGGAACAATCATTTCTTCTACAGATTCAAACAGAGAAAAGCTGCTGGTCAGCTTAATGAAGGAAGAAATAAAGATCCATTACTAAAGTGTGATGTTTGCAACCAAACGTTTGAAAACAAGAATACACGCTTTGTGCACAAATGCCGCCACCGTGTGCTACAGGCAAATGTTACTCTTGGCGAATGTAAGAAAACTGAAAGGTTATCAAGGCAATATTCATTCATTTGTTTGTCTTTTGTTGTTATAGATATTACATCTTTACCTTTTCAGTTCAATCGGTTCCAATGTCCTTTGACAATGTGTCAAAACGTAACTTTCGCGAATATCGATATCTTTTCGAGGCATATGTCCGCTAAACACAATTTCGATACAAGCGTGGTGTATACACAACTGAAGCCAGCAGTTCATGTAACCAATTGGAAAAGGAGTGTCCGAACTTCGATTTCCAATAAAGATGTCATTTAGCTTTGCAGTGTAACAGTATATAGACATCGTATCATCAAATCATGACAATTAAATGCTCACCTGTTGTTTTGCACTTGACACATGAAGATTTACATGCAATCCACAGCATCCATTTCCTTATGTACAGCGATTTGCTGTCCGATTTGATTAGCAATATCCCTTTTCAAGGTGAGAATTTCTCCCATGAAATGAAAAGTGTCTTATAAATTCACTCCGAACACAAGGACCCTGACCATGACGCCTGCAAAGGACAGACGAAGCCGGCCTATATTGAAAAAATTATATCATGGTCTCGCCTTCCGAGGTTGAATGACGCCTTTGAGTTTCTGCCACCAATAGAAGAACTCATAGAAGCATTGAACATGGATTTAGAATATGGCCGTCACTTTTGCACGCGGTGTAAGTTCTCGATACAGGCTGTCTTGTTGTGATGGACCACAATATTCTTTTCACATCAACATCCGAAGCGTATTCAAGGTCAAAGACATTAGGTGTGCATGGTGAGAGCAATCTAAAGTCAATACCAGTGAAAAGTTTGTCAGCTGGTGTGTCCATGGAGAAGCTGATGGTGGCCTCATGAAACGGAAACTCGGTCAATAAGCCAGAGGATAAACCAACAAGGAAGGATATATGCTGTGATATTCGTTTTATTTAAATTTAAAACCAACAAAACAAATACTGTAACAATAGTTTTATTTGACCTTGATGAGTGAAGCCTTGATAAGAAGCGGTTGAGCAGATGATAGCCTTCCTTGTTGGTTTATCCTCTGGTCTTTAGATCAATTATATGTTATTCATATCGGATGCGATAGAGGAATGTAAACTGTATGCTCTACTGTAAGATTATAATGCTTTATAATGATTCACATCAAACGCGTCACCAGTAACATTGCCCTTGTTGCATTTACACACCAGATACGTCGTATACATAACATACACCAGTTTAGAGACTCGCTTATATAAATGGCCTAGAAGCCTCATTTATATTACTGAAAGGGCAACACTTTGACATTAAATGAAATTAATACAAAAGTGTAGAAAAGTAAAGCCCCTACGCATCAGCAACCATAAGTCAATAGAACATTTACAAGGCATACCATCTTGATTTAATATGGCTTCTATCACTTGAGTTTGGAAAAACGCGAAAAATTACCTATAGATTTGAACATGTTACAAAATGACAGAAGGTCTAAATAATAACTCTAATTTATAGCTTTGGAAAATAATTATGATCTATAGGAAATAATGGAAATTTTATACGAGTTGTTATATGATCTACTTATTTGTGGGTAGGCTTCAAAAGTCTTCTCACTGTGTCTACATAGTGTTTTATGGACCTTGTATGGATAAAAGACACCGTACCAGATGAGGGGCTGGCAGTAGACAGTAAGCTAGCAAGGCTAGAGAAAAGCTCTTGAGGTGCGCGTCCATTATCATTACAATAGACAGCTGTACATTTTTATTAATACAAGTTCCGTATGACTATGTCGCAAATCAAGCACTTGCTTTTATAGCTATTAACGAGTAAACAGAAGAGTAAAATAATCGCAAGCATTATATTGGTTCTATAAATCATCTTTAAACAAGCTATTGCTGAAGAGAAAAGAAAGAAGATTGTTCAAAAAATTTGAGTGACTTATAGGAAACTCGCTTGCATTCTTGTTTGAGTAGAGAGCTTTAAAGAAATCTTCCAAATTCAAATCTGTTCGTATATGAATTAAAATTCATTCACTATTAATTGCTGCTGTAAACTATGAATACTTTCACTTGTTGGTGTTTAATTGAAAAGTGAAGGGGAGACGGTGTTGCGTTAATTCATATATTAAGGTAGTCGTTTCATTGGATAATTTCCTCCACATTAGGCTCAACGTGTTTATAACACACACAGCACGCAGTTAGATGCCGATTACTGACAGCTTTAAGGAAACTTCAAGCAGATATTGATGATCTGAGATATGCTCTCTGACAGCTCTTAAAAGTGAAATACACTGGGACATTTCTCTGCGAAAACTTTTCTCCAGAATGCTCTGTATCATTGATATATTTACTGTAGCCTGTTCCTTAAAGCACACTTAATAAGAAAGGATTACCTGTGAACGGCCTCAAGCTTACAGTTCGGTGGGTTGATTCAGCGCCTTTGAGCTTATTAAAGCTAAAAGCCTTGTGCGTTCTATCACAAAACTGATCAGCCATACAGGCAAATTTATAGACTGCCCTGTCATATTTTGATGCACATAATTTTGAATGAGCTTCCTTTTTTAACTATAGTAAGTTTCTACTATATTCAATTTGAGCTTTTCATTAGCCTGGGTCTGTTTTCAAATAAAGTCAATAGACTGACTCGGTTCTGCTTTGCAATAATGAAGAAAAAATAAGCGCCATAGTGATTAATGGCTTTGGATAGTGATAAGCAACACGGTGCTCTCTAAGGTGTAATGAACCTTTTTTATTTTATTTCCATATAAGACTACTTATCCTTTTGATATTCATGCATTCATAACATTTTTCACTGTTATAAATCCTTGATTATATCTCTCATTCAAGTCATGCGAGTATCAATGATAATATAAAGTATATCGCGTACCTTAGCAACGCATCCTGTTTCGAGCGCCATTTGAAATAGTTTATGCAGATTTAGAAGATCCATTGCTTTACTATAAAAATGAACGTACAATCATTAAATCCATCACAGTTATAATCGTCGCTAATGTTAGTCTACATTTCACAAGCAGAAGGAAAAAGAATAAGGATATAACAACAGTGCCAACCTTTACTGACCAATAAAACAAGTGTATCAATGATTTAAAATTTTAAAAATTATGTTCAAGGATGTTCAAGTAGATTATTTTATTTTTTTTTAAAAAAAAAAAAAAAAAGGAAGAGGAGAGACTACTAGTGTTCAGTACATGACAACTTCTGAAGGTACAATAAAGTCAGCAAGAGAGGAACAGGAATAAGGTGACCTTAACCATATTACAAGTCTCTCTGTGTTGCCCTTAAAGTGTGTCTCTTGGGTGGCCAAGCACATCCCAAAAGCTTACCTAGTGAGTAACATCAACCATAGAAATTTGAAGAATGCAAATAAGTCCAAAAGACCATAGGCAGAGCCAAGACTAGAACCATGAGTAGAACCAAGATGAGAACCTACAAAAGCCCCCGACCCTGCCATACCTGTGTTAGGAAGGAAGATAAAAAGACCATAGATTATTCCGAGCACTTCCCTGAGAGTTATTGAGAGAGAACCATATAGAAAGCTTGCTTGATATATTTGAAGATAAAAGAAAGAATAATTTGAATAAAGAAGGGAAAGTTGCGTCCTTTTATACCTTTTAAAGCTTCCCCATGGGAATATATTTTTGCTCATGCCAAACAAAGAAGCAATCAAAGTTCCTTTATCTCTTTCTCTCCCTATCTTTAACCCAAAATGGACTAGGCATATTTTTTAAGAAATTCACATACAAACATCTGCTCTCCTTTGAAGGTTGTCTAACCCTCCTTTTTTTTGAGAGAGAAAGAGAGAGAGAAACAATTTTGACCTAAAAGGTATCTCTTGTCTTCATTCTTATGATTTACATTGCTTCATTTATTGCCTTGGTTGTGCCCTGAATTCAAACTATGGCGTGTTTATTAAACTATTTACTCTCTTTCGTGTTTTATTGATAGTCCATCCTGAAACATAATCCATTACAAAAAAGGAAGGCCTGGATCAATCCCCTTTGGCGCTCAACCTAAGCATACATCACATCATGTCCTTAATCAGATTTTTGTTTGTTTACATATCAAAGCCAAGAGGAAAGTCTGAAAGTTCCATAAAAATAATTCCAAAATAGGAAGAAGGAGATAAACATATAATTCATATAGCTTATATGAATGCCTTTGTAGTTATTCTACATAATGGGTATGAAGTAATAACAGCTATAAAGGAATAGAGGATATGCTGGGCCTTGTTTTTGTGTGTGTAGATGTCTTCAGGTTACAACAACTTTATGCAGATTTCGACACAAATTTTTATTGAAACTCCCCGCCAAAATATCCTACAACATTTATTCTTGCATACAAAGATCAATTCTTTCTTGCCACAGACCTCTTTCTTTTCTTTGTTCATAAATGACTACAGAAAGCCTCATTCCATCTTGCGGTATTCTTATATTTTCAAGGTAAAACTATTTATTCATCGACAATATCACAAACATCATTCTCGTTTAAATCAAGCTACCATGAAATGTTATGCTTTTCTTCAATTTTACTCCTTGAAAAATAACAGTACCAATAGCAATCTTCTTCATGCATTTGGTCACAGTAATTTGCAAAAGATAATTACACATATTAAAGTCCACAACCTCACCATCAACGGTACTGTATTTCCATTTGAAAGAATGATACCGGCACTTCCAACAGTACAACAAATGATTAAAAAGTCGGCTACAAGAGAAGAAGGACGTTTGCAATTGATAAATATTGGTACGAAGCTTCAAGGTACTCAAAAGGTGACTGTGAAGTTCATAAAGGACATGTTGGAATCTTTTCCTCTTAATGACTTGGGTGAAATTATTAAGGAGGATGATAAAAAGTATATTCATTTTACCAATATTGCAGTCATTATTTGATAATTTGGATCATGAAAACATGGTATTTTTTAAGATCACAAATGAAAACAACGCCGAATGTAAACAGAAGGTCTTTGGTGTTTCTCATCGAAGACCAGATGGTCAATTCCGTCAAAAAACTGAACGTGATAATTTTATCACAATTGGCTACATGGAAGCCAAGGCTGAGCTAGAAAGCAAGAACCATGAGGCCTGCATGCAAGACCTAGTTCGCCTTGCAATCTTTGGCAAAAATGCCATAGATATTTACAACTTGAAAAACACGCTATTGCTTCAAGCAATTGGATCAAGCTTTACGTTCTATTTATTGTAAAAGGAAAATAGGGACATGTATGCCATGGTGAAGTGACAGCTTCAATTTCCTAATGAATATAAATCATTACACTTGAAGCGACCTTGGTTGTCGTAGTCATTCTTTTCTTTGTTAGTTCAAATTGTACAGCGTAAAATAAAATACAGTGATATAATAAGCGTCATTTTTGGATCTTTATCTTCTTGAGTGAGAATGTAACAAACAAAGAGACAAGCCGAGAAGAAAACAGAGGGAGAGGAGGGCGGAAACAACCAAGATCACTTCAAGTGTAATTATAATTATACTTTATAAATTTGTACACTATCAAAATAAGAATCTCTACTTATTCAAAGCTCTCTCTCTCTCTCTCTCTCTCTCTCTCTATCTCTCTCTCTCTTTGGAAATCAAGCTATTGCTTACTTAAATAAAAACTTCATTTTGTTACTCCCAAACTTAGTTTTTTGTTCTTTAATCTTAGTAATATGGCTGTTATCATACTCATTTCAGTGTACTTTTCTTTGTCTCTGGTAATCCAAGGAAACAACAGCTTAATGATTTCTTCATATACATCATTATGAAGCAGTTTGAGTAGTTTAAAGGCTATAGATTATTAATGGTGTAGGTTTTTCCTTATTAGTGATATGCCGTATATTAATATTTGTCTGTGCAATGAGCTAATCTTTGACTGCAAAGTCCTTTTGCGATCTGGAGATTCCCAGCTGGAACTGTAACTCGGCAACCTGGCATTGTAAGACTTGTACCATACAACTGAGGCTTGCTAGTGGAGGGCCCTTTTTTTTTAAAAAAAAAAAAAGAAGAGAGAGAAAGACAATTCGGAACCTGAATAAATATTAAAGTCATTGAATTTTCCTGATCTTGTTTCTCCTCTCATCTTTAAGCATCAATAACAATGTTTGAGAAATTAGCTGGCTTTGCTATAAAAGCCAAAGATAATGCTCTGTCAAAGGTGATCTTATCCAAGGATAAAAGGCTTGAACAATCAATATCAGAAAATATTCGTGTTAAAGATATCTTATTGAAAAAGGTACTTAGAAAAAGAGAGAGCGAAACAAGAGTATTGTTAATAAGAAAAGGGGAGTAGGTATCAACGTATGGATTACCTTCTACTGTTAGTGTCATTGCTTATGACTGTATTGCTGGACTACTCGCTGTTGGTAAAATAAACAGCATAGGATATAGTATATTCTTATGAGTATTGTAGCAGGAGAATTAAACAAGAATTATATCAAAGTGTTTGGTAGAGGCATATCAGCATCCATCGACTTACCAAGCACAGCTGGAGTCAAGTATCTACAGTTTAAAATTGGATCACCTTTACTCGTAGTGATCGATAAAGCAAATACTATCTTCACAGTTGATCTCCGAACAAAGAAAGTCTGCCACGTAGTGTCAGCAGAGGCCATCATCACGAGTTTAGCTTACTGTGTGGGGACAGATTGGCTATTTATTGGATATTCCAATGGCTTTATCGACGTGTTTGATATACAACAAGGAGTGATCACAGAGTACCAAATACCTGATCTATTACCAGAGGAAGAAAAACAGCAAAGTCATGTTATTGTTGACCTACAGCTCCACCCGACTGATTTGAACCTGTTGCTGATAGGATACGAATCTATTGTACATATATGGGATATTCGGGATCGATCCATTAGAAAGTCCTATACTCTCAGAAAACTGGATGTAGACTACAAAAACGGAAACTTAACATGCCTGGCCTGGAGTCCGAATGGCACACGGTTCATTGGAGGATATGATGACGGGTACATGCATCTGTGGGATATCAATAGTGATAAAAGACCCATTGCCTCACGTAGACTCTTTCAGCATTATACAGCATCATCAGAGGTGGAGCCAATTTATCAAATTGCATGGTACACAGATAAGGTGGAGAAGAAATCGTTCGTCATTGCTGCAGGAGGAGCTCATCCGGCAGATACATTAGGCTTAAATTTATTAGAGTTTGACTACGATGGCGAGTCAAAGGAGCCCAAGAAGCAGACGATCATGCCTCTTACCTCTGACCTGTCTCATTTTCTCATCCTTAGTACCAACCCATATTACGGAGGTATGCAGAGCCCTTTTGGAATTGCCATTGTTGGATCAGATCACTCGTTCAAGGTTTACGGGCTTGATCATGGATTTCCCCAACTCAAGCTTCCTCCTGCACTTGAGTTTGTTGATCCCTGTATCTTGACTGCCTGCTATTTACCCCAGCTCCCAGATTCAGCCTACACATTACTATCGTCAATGGCCAGCGGTGACAGAAGAGCACGCTATGTCCCTATCACAGGTGGTATAGCAGGACCAGAACATGTCTATCACATACAGTCAAATGATCTTCTTTTAACTATTCATCAAGGCGAGCTCATCAAATTCTGGGATGCTTCCTATACCGCCCTTCGACCTCTGCCTCATCTCACAATCGAATGCACAAGGGATCTTGGAACACGTGAAGCAATCATTTGCTGTCTTGATGTCAACAAGACCACTGGAACACTGGCTGTTGGATTTAGCAATGGATCCATCATTATTTATAAGTATGTTGCTGAGAGACAGAAAGAGGAGATAACGGCAACATCAACAGAGCACTTATCAAGACAAGAAGAGCTTATCAATCAATGTGATACCACGTTGAAAGAGATTTCTGATTTATTAGAAGATTTGGGTTCGGTCGATGAGAACGATCTGCGTGTGGATGATAGTCATAACCCATTCGTTTTAAACGAACAGCAGACGAACGATCAGCACCCGGTTGATAATACTAATAATCCCTTTGTAGAACCTGCACCGCCTCCACCAGACACGACTCAAAAGGAGCCAATAAAAGATGAACAAGCAGCTCAACCAAATATCTTTCAAAAGATAGACGTGCCTGATAATGTATGTGGATATCATGCTGCATTACATATCAGATTAGATGTTGCAGTAAGAAGTGTGGTTAGTATTGGTGATTCGCTGTAAGTTTGTAATTTGACAAGTTTTTATATCACACTAATGTCATATTTCAGTATTGCTGCTGCTTTGGATAATGGAAGTGTAGTCTTTTTGGATATTCATAGACACGCTGTCTTATTTTCTGAAAATATTGTGCGTAAGTGCATTATGTCTTGTAATAGAGAAAACCTTATTGAAATGTAAAACTTTTAAATTTCAATTGTAGTTTGGGATGTTCAACAACAAAACTCGACCATAGAAAAGAATACTGCCACTGAATCATCTGAAGTACCTAATATAAACCAGTCCACGTTGACAGAAATTACATATCTTGGCTTCTTTAATACATATTCTTCATCCAAAGGTAACAAAACTATGTGCACGTATGCGTACTAAACTTTCAACCACAGTTACAAAGGCTGAACCACAGCTGTTTATTTGCCTTGGCAACGGACATATCTATCAGTTTAGTATGCTTTTACTGTTAAGTAGTGTATCGATAGATGACATTCGACAACATCTTTGCATAAAAGCATCACCACCCCTCTTAAACATGCATGTTATTGACCTGAAAGGAGCTTTACAAGTGACCATCTCTGATAAGATAATAGAAGAAGAGGACGTAGCCAACAGATCAGATATTATAACTAAAGAGCACAGTCCAGTCTCTCCTGAGATCTCTGACGACACAAGTTCGTCTCAAAAGGCCGCAAGCACTATCAGTACTGGCAGTAGTAGTCTATCTTTGTCAAACATAAGTTCGAAACGTATAGCGGCACTTGGGAAAGTAGAATATCGTCAACAAGATAATCCTCATTTTATCATATGTGTATCGGCTCATGTGGTCAATGTATACTTGTCTGGTTTCAATGTTAAATTGTATAGTAGAGAACTCAAAGAGTTTTCGATAGTACAGAGCGAAATTGTTCAAAACTATAGTAAGTGTATAAAAGAGAAAGAGGAGAGAGAGAGAGAACTCACGTTGAACATAGCGTCAAGTTCATGCTTATCTGTTATCTGTGATAATGGAAAATTACTTTGCTTTTCTCTACCAAAATTAGAATTTATTGCTGAACTAACTCTTCCAGAGAAAGCACTACCAAAAAAACTTATAGAGGCCAGTCTAAGTCAAGATGGTCGTGTGGTTTTTTGGACAGGGCAATACGAGATTGAACAATATCAGTTTATGGAGAACCCCAGCAGGTACGTATACGCTTACACATCTAATGCATAAATAATTAACAGAGAATTTTAGACATGTTGGAGAATCCGTTATGCTACATGACGCTCAAAAAGAACTTCCCCCGCATCCATCCACTGTGCTTAAAAGACAAAAATCTATTACAAAAAAATCATGGCTGAATGCAGTGGCAGGAGCTTTTCAAAAGGAACCGTTGACAATACGTGAATTAGACACTATAAGTAAGTAGTATACACATGCCAAGATGATACTAACTATAATTGGTGCAAAGTGGGCCGAGTACACAAGGAAGACGCGTATGAAGCAACCAAAAAGAAGATCGAGGCTTATAAAGCCAAGAATACAAACAAATCATCAAGCGGGCCAAGTGGTGTATTTGCAGAGTTGGGCGATAAAATGAATGAACGTGGTGAGAGATTGAACGAATTGAATCAAAAGTTTGAAGAGATGAATGCTGCCTCTGGAGACTTTTTGAAGGCTGTTAAGGAATATAACGAAAGACAGGCACGCAAGAAATGGTGGGAGTTTTAGTTTGTCTAATTTGCTATACCCTCCATAATTCCCCCTCTTAAGTTGTAAATAAACAAATATCAAGTGGAGCCTAAACACTATTCTTGGTGCACTTTTCAAAAGCAAAGCAGGATCCTTTATTGTAAAACTTCATCTTACCCCATAAGAGATAAGTCAGATGGTTTAATCATACCAGGTATACGCAGAGCGTTTTCTCTTTCCTCTCTTCTCTTTCTTTCCATCTCTGCTTCTTTTTCTTCTAAATAAAGCTCCGTATTCTCTCCAGCAAATTCTTTCAGTTGAATGAGAAAATCGCGCACTTCTAGTTTAAATTTTGGAAGAGTATTATTGTATTCGAGCATAGCATCAATGAAGACAGTGATCTGTCCCCTATATATTGAAGCAGTTTAATTAGGCGTCTTTAGTAACCTCTCATCGACTGATACCTTTTAAGATGCGGGAATGCATTCTGTAAGAGTGTTGATACATAGTCTTTTAAAAATTTTACATTGTCCATGTTTTCATCTGTCACTTCTGAAGGATTGTATAATGGCATGGTTATTGAATTAGTTGTCACCAGGCTAAACAATAGAGCCAGCATCTCAGTTTGCCCTTTGAAGCCTATTTAAAACCTATATTAGATTTAATATATGATTGCACATTTGACCGTATACCACTCTTGTGATCTCCGTCTGTTAAAACAAAGAATATATCCTGCAGGATACTCAAGTAATAAGACTGGTAGAACGCGTCTGCAATGGTGGAATCAGTTGCGTTGATATTTTGTATCAGTTCTTCACATATGCCCAAGCTGAGGTCCGCAATATGACGCAACGTATGCTTGAATCCCCAGACAATACTGTCAATAATCAATTTGAATCGATCAGGTGACAGTTCAAGAAGAGCTATAATATGGATAAGTATATACACGGTGGGCCCTGAGGGGAGGGGGCTCTTGAAAAAGGCTATTATGGAATACCTGGAAAGCAGTGTCGATTGATCGATCGTAGTAAATGATAAAACCCTTCTCTATGCTCTGGGTATTCAGTAAAGTCTTTTGTAATCATGTTTAATGTAGGTTCAAATGTGGATTCAAGCACCAGAGGAATATGCGGTATCATCAATGTCTAATACAAATCAGTCAGAATAACCACATTTAAACACGTTGTATAATAGACTAGTACATCGAGCTTATCCACCAAGTTTGCAAGCACTTCAAGTACATAAGCTTCTTTAATAATATCTGGACTACTGTTGTAGCTTGTGAGAACAACTTCAAAAAATGGAGTGATCATATTTTGTTGAATAGAGTCAAGTTCAGTCGCACAACCCACAAAGGTGTTTATAAGCTGTAAAATATCCTTTCTCACTGATCGCAATCCACGAACATTGGGTGTCTTGACTGCAATATTTCCTATTAGTTAATGAGTAACAATACTTTATCATTTGATCAAGATTCCACACCTTGCTCAGCAAGCAATTGAATTATTATCATTTCGGCAGTGTGATATAGTTCCAACATATCTGAGTATATGACGCCTAATTGACTAATATAACCATGTCCAATGGAAGAGCAGGCAGCAATGTTTACTTTCAATATGTTGGTCAAAACTTTGACTTGCTGTGGCTGTTTCAAAATTGTTGAACTGTTTTTCACAGAGAGAATAGCATTCTGCCACTATATATCCTGTATATCAGCGATAGAGGCTATTATTATTCTTTTTATGTATACACTTACAAGCATATTAGGTATACTCATAAACTTGGTAATCAACTTTTCTTGGATAATTTTGTTGGACTGCGCTGAGATCATGTAGCCTACTGCCTCATAAAATGTTTGAACCTAACATTGTTCTATATTGAGATAGTCAATTTCAAAGAGACATTTCTTCCTTTACCTGTTGTGGTGTGAGGCGACAAGTGATATCTTCCATATTATGTATTATTTCATCGATAAACGGAGAGACTTCGCCTGTTTGTTGAATAATAAAATGTCGACTGCACTCTTGTGAAATCTTGATAAACGTATCGCATGCCATATCTTGTACGCCTTCATGAGGTTCATGCATAAATTCAAACAGCTTATGAATGACTATTTTCAAGAACTGCCAGTGGGATTTCAAGAATCTTGGGTACTGTCCTACGCAATACATGACATTCGAAGCAACAACTGCCTTATTTGCCTTTCCTCGTTTCTGTTCACAGAGACTCAATAGATCTTTGATCACTGTCACCAAAAAATGCTTTTCAGTATCAACATTCATTGCCCCTGAGATAGATCCAATGGCCCAACAGAGCTTATTCAAGTTTTGCCAAGACCATTCGCTGCCATCCATTTGCCGCTGCAGCTTTTTTGTCATGATCATTTCCGTATCGGCAACGTCCAAGTTAGTAAGATAGACTAAGACTTCTTTTATGTTTTTATACAATATAATTGTGTCGCTCTCCTTTATAAACTCGCGGACGATTTCTCCTTCGTCATTCTCTACGATCAACACTTCTTCTGGCTTTACCATCTTTTCAATCATGACTACACGAAGGCTGGAAAGAATATCGGCGTAAATGCTTTTCCTTGGCCAGGGTCGCTCTTCAGTTGGATGAATAGAGTGGTTGTATAGCCTTAGATTCGCGGCTTCATCGTATAATGATCTCACTAGCTTGGTCCAATACTCTAAGCAGACCTTAAACACTTCACGATCTTCAATCCGTGATATGTTGATCAAGTGAACGTGAGCACTGTTCAGTAGATTATGACATTCTGACGTCCTCTCGACTATCTAAGTTAATTAGAAAACAAGTGGATTATTTATAGCCTTGACTATTCTCTGTATTGGTACCTCTACATGTGCTTCCAAGAAGCTAGTTAAAAACAAGGCTAGATTTTGAATGAATTGTTGATCGTCATTAGAACTGTTTTCGTATAGAGATGCAATATCTACGCAACTGTTAAAAGAGGTCTTTCACATCATTCATTGAATAATTACCTGTGTTGGAAGGTATTGCAGTATTGATTGATCCCATCACTTGTGTAAAGAGAGAAAGTAGCTTTTCATTATATTCATCCACACCTGATAAACTGCCTATTTCCATGAGACATTTCAAAGTAACATTACGATACTGTTGCATGTCCATAAACTAATAAATTCCCCCTCTCCTTCGGTTAGAATAAGGTAACCATTACCTAGACTATATTACCTTGGTCAAGAGTTGTATAAGGTTGGTTTCAAAGATATAGCCAATAGGAATCCAACTCAAGAACCTCAACAATGTCTCTAGAGTGGCCTTGATCAGACTTGCTTTTGATACACTATCTAGTATTTCTACGCATAAATGAAATATTTCAGAGAATTCATTGCATATCGACTGTCGAAGGTTGGATGTTTTCAAATGTATCATTTGCTCTGCAGAATAGTCAAATATTTCTTCACTAGTTTATTCTAAGTTCATCTGATCTGAGCATTGATAGTTTTATTTACCTTAATAGCTTCAAAATGTTCATGTTATTCTCGCATAAGGACATGTTTGTTTTGCTTGAAGCAACGATTTCCGGGATAAAAGATGGCCAGTGATAGGGCCAATCCTGCTTCAGTATCTAGGATGTAGGATTACTCATCTGCTTTCTAGTGTTTATTGCCCATTACCTGAACTAATACCATGTTCAATTTGTTAATAAAAGTGCGCTCGTTATAAAGTGTTGCCTCATCTGAGGATGATTTGATAACCATATCAACAATGAAACATCGGATAGCTGAGTATAAAGAATGCATATTCCCTTTAGCCTAATATCCTTCCTTTTTTCCTTCATGATATACCCTGTTTAGTCTCTATCGGTAACGTATTCCATCTTGTCGTGATAAATTTCTCCAAGATCTGCAGTGCGATGAACTGTAGTGTAGTGAATTTAGTCTTTGTTTTTGTTTATTATGCAGCAAATAAAAGAAATTACCTTTGTCTGAGGTACATTGGAATGCTCTAGAATCTTGTCAGCTCGAGTCCAAGCATCAACGTGATCTTGAAATTGCGTCAGTAATTGCTGTGCCATTTGTTGCTTGAAGTTTTCTTTATTAGAAAGATATTTTAAATATACAAAGAACTTACGTTTGAACCAGAGCCAGTGTAGAAGGTCAGTACGACCTGATCTAATAAAGCAATGTCGAGCTCTTTGTTGAAATCTAGAATACTTTCTGCCATTTGCATAGAATGAAATTGAAAAGAAGAAGTATGTAAAAAATAGGACCCTATTGGTGTCTCTTTATTTTTATATCCCTATTCAGTTACTGACAGTACGAATTCTATGCCATTGGGGAAGGACGAGATAATTTGGGCCAATCACCGAGATTGAAAAAAGTCATTCTCTGGGAACATCATATCGTTACCTAAAGGACTACAGGAGCTCTACACTTCAACGTTCATTATGTTTAAAACGAGCTCAATCCTTACCTTCTATATATATACATATTGATGAAGATCTGCAGCAAAGAAGTCGTAGGCTTTTCTGCTTCCCTGATTGAGGCATTCCCACGTAGATTGACTATGGCCAGTAAGCATATTGGCTGAGTGAGGCATCAATGAATTTATAACCTTTTATACGATGAGGGCAACAAGAATTGAATGCTCATACAACTGGTATTAATGCTTGTTTGAATCCTATATACTGTCTCATCACTAATGAGTTTCTTTGCAATAATGACATAACACAATATTCTTTGGCTCACACTTCTAGCCTTCTCAAGCTTACTTGAGATAATTATCCTTGTTAATTGATCAAAAGAAAGAGACTTGGATCAACAAGACCGAACGATAGTTCAAAGATTGATTGTTTTTTTACAAGATTGCTTTAAGAAAGAACAATACACAAACACTGAATAAACATCTTCAGGTCTTCTCTGGTTCAGCTCAATGCGCATTGCTTGAATCGTCTAACAACAACACTGAGCAACGCTCTTTTTTAATCTAACGACCCTTTGATTGCCTTTTTGGGTCAACACATAGTTTCTTTGAGCATTGATATATTTTTGTCGTCTGCTGTCTGCGTTGGGGTATCAGCTACACGCTGCTGTATAAAGGGGCTATATTTAATAAAACAAAAAGAATGACGCACGGTTAACATGTCAGCCGGACTCTTCTACAATCTAATGGCATTAATGTGTTTCTTTGCTAGCTTGGCATGTAACACCAGAGTCTCTAGCTAAACTTTGATGTTGTATATAATTAATAACAGCAAGTAGTTTATTACTATAGTGTAAGATATTTTTTAGGATAGTGTCAGCCATTAATTAGCAGTCAGCACAACAGTAATCAGTATGTGGCAAGTCTAGTCTGTTACCCCACCAGGTAGGGAAATTGTACGATTCACCATTAGCACCACCTTGAACAGCCATAGATAAGATGAACACCATGATGGACGTTCCAGAGTCAAGAGCAGCTGAAAGTAAATAGTTATGCTTTGCAAACCAGTCAGTATAGCGACGTTTAAGATAGTACTGAGAGATATAAGCAATAAAGTAAGAACACCAAAAGTATGAAGAAGTGCCACCAGGCAGTACGCAGGCGTTGGCAAGAATAATAG
The DNA here is from genome assembly GCF_002708625.1 of Rhizopus microsporus ATCC 52813. NCBI lineage: Eukaryota > Fungi > Mucoromycota > Mucoromycetes > Mucorales > Rhizopodaceae > Rhizopus > Rhizopus microsporus. The sequence continues at coordinate 303,479 of NW_019671919.1, read as the reverse complement.
GCACATTAACGTATTCAAATCCAACTTTGGGGTATTTTTTATGAAGGAACCAGAAAGGTACAGGCAAGAAAAGACCAATGAGGAAAGCCCACAAGACAATAGAGTAACGTGTATGAATACCAAACATGCTGGCAGGACCAATAGCGCCCCAAGTCATTGCTGCAGAGTTCATCGTCTGAGGGCCACTTACACCACTCCAGAACTTAGTACCTCCAGGCACTAGAAGGTCCTCGCCTCTGGTTTCGACAATCACCTTGTTGATAATATAATTGAAGATAGCACCGATAATAGTACCAGCAAACTGGGAAGCGAGTGTTATACGAGGAGGAATTTTCATGTAGTGACCAATCTTGAGATCTCTGGCAAGACCACCTGCTTGGTAAAGTGTGTTGAAACCAAGTGTTTTGAAATACATATTGGAAATAGGTTGACCATGCAGGATAAAACCAGCAATCATTTCAGTAAAAACGTTTAAACCGATAGAACTACCTGTGATAGCAGTGATCATGTTGAGAGGGAGTGAAAGGATAGAAGAAAGAATGACGGCAAAGATGGTGCCCCACCAAGGGAAACCGCTGTTGTTAGCGTAGGAGACACCAATACTTACACCAAGCGCAGCTACGTAAATGATATAGTACCACCAATCGGGAACTTCAGGGTACTTCTTCATTTCCCTCATATGAACATCAAGCTTGTCAGATTTCATATTGGATTTAGCGACGAGGAAGGACTTCCAGATGTCCTTTCCGTAAAACAGAATGACATGTGTTATAATCGAGGTCATGCCTGCATTCAGAAACACATAACTGAGAGCATACACAGGAGAGTAGACTGGAGGACCAATTTCAGCCAAGGCAGTTTCATTAAGAGTGTTTTCGGCTGTAATGACTTGATCTTGAGGATAATAATCAGCAGTACCGTTGTCAAAGAGACGGAAGATACTGTTGGACAAGAATGGGAAACTTTGTGCGTTCCATACATTGCAATAATAGAAAATGGGTGCCAGAAGATAAAGGAGACCAATACCAGCAAGGGAGTTAGCTTGCACCCACCAAGGGTATGTCAAAGGAGCAGCCATGTTTAGACGATTCCAGTCAAAGCACAGATTCAAAAAGCCCAAGCCTTCATTAGGATCGACGCCACCAAAGAGGTTCTGAACAAGTTGACTGTTTCGACTGGCCAAGCAGACGATGGAGAAGCCACTGAGTAACGGCCACATGTAAAGCGGAATGAATTCGTATACAAAGATGATGCCGAATGTGATAAAGAAGAATTTTGTACGCCATTTGGCTTCCGTGCTGCTTTTACAAAAGGTACTCAAGACAGAGACGGTTGGGAGTGTACTGGGCCAGATCACGCTTGCAGGATATATCATGAAAGATCGAAGTTGACCAGCAATACCATAACCAATAAGCTGAGTAGAGAACAAAAAGAAGATTGAGCCAGCAACTCCTGGTGTTCTGTTGAAGTAAAGTTGTTGTGTTGATAAGACACTTGTACCATAGGCAGAGTCGTTGGCAGTTGCAAACATGATGTAGACAAAAGTGTGTTCTTTAAAGTTGAAGGGTCCAGGATTGAGCCATCCTCCCTGAGGTAAATACCTGGCCCATGCATCACATAATACATAGGCAACAATCAACAAAAATGAGTTATTGAGACTGCTACCGGCTGGCTTAAAGTTCATCAGCTGATAAACAGAAGAGGAAAGGATTGAAAGAATCTATGAGGAGGTTAAAACGAGTCATTCAAATTATCCATAATATCAACTTACCACACCAACAACAATAGCACGAACCGTGATGATGGGAACATTAGGGGTATCCTCGGTGATAGCAATCTCGTTTACAATGGCAAGGTCGGTTTCATCCGCATTAAAATAATGTTCGTCATCATGTTTGGCAAGTTCTTCGACAGCCTTTACATCACTTGTGTCCTTAAGCCAGAACTCTTCTTGGCCCTTTGTTTCTTTTTCATTTATTATTTCTTCTTCCTTTTTTTCAGAGTATTGTAGCTCATCTTTCGTAACGTTTTCTTGTGACGCCATGAAGGGTCTTAAAGTATGTAATATTTAAAAGATGACAAGAATCAAAATAAGAGAAAAGGAGTCATATTTATACTAGTGTTTATCTTTTACTATGAAAAAAAAACTTCTAATTTGATAAGAGATGATATTTTCTTTGATGAATCTCACACCGTGTAACTGCAATCGTCAAAGACTGATATATTGTAACAACAGCAATACCAATGAGATGAGCTCATTATTCAACAAACATCCTAAAGATAGATTGCTTTCTCCGATTTACTTCTAACGACGCTTACAGTCTGTTACATAAAAGGACAATATTTCTAAAAAAGTACATTTTTCTATACATTAGCATCTCTTGCATTAAACTGACCCTGAGCATACAGAATGAATACTGTTTACTACTGCCTGTATCGGATCAAATGTAACAGGGGAGTATGTAACTTTATAAGAGAAGCTTATACTTTATTTGGATAAAAAACCCAAATCAAGGCGATGCATGTGGACATCTGTATCGAGTGATACTAAAATTGGAAAAAAATCAGAGCATCTTTTATTCTCATTGACTTGATTATGAATAAAGAATATCATAACAGTTGCTAAAGTGTAAATAATGTAAAACCATATATTTAAATGAATATACACCTTGGTATTTTGTAATCCCGTTTCCAATGTATGAATGTAACTGCATACATTGTCACACTGCTCCCATAGATAGGGTTCATGCTATTTGTCTTTGATACAGCATCCTTTAGAGACTACTGCATTTTCTCATAAGCAGTAAAGAGAATCAACCGAGCGTTTACTCTATTCATATGTATCAAATATAACAAGTAGATTTTACGTACTCTTACAATAAGTAGCTAGTAGTACATTTTGTTCTTTTAGTAAAACTGATTTATGCTTTCAGGTGTTACCTTTAGCGGGAATAAGATTCAAATAAAACACGCTGTGATTTTTATATTTTGTATTCTCTCTTTCCTATGACGACACTGTATTTGACAAATATTATATGCACGCACCTATTGACCATTTTCATACACTGCGAGTAAAACTTCTGCTGTTATTAAAAAGAACGGCAAGAGCCGGTCTTCGAATTGTGTGGTAAGGCTTTTTCAATGTACCGTTTGTATTACATTGACATAAACACAAAAGTGGATACAATTCGAATAATGGTGGTGGTAAAATATGCAATGACAGGATTGGTCCATCTATTCTTTTTATCATAAGGTCTCTAAGAAAAATTTGATGACACGGAATCTCTAAAGATGGCTTATTTGTAGTAAAGCTGAATAAACACTAGATAGATGGCCCTAGTAAACCTTCTTTATAGAATTTGCCGTCATATATGGCTTAACCTTATATTGTACTATTGATTGAACGTATTATATTTTGACAGTAAGGAGCATGTCTGGAACTATACGAGTAGTATGCACTATAGGAAATTTGGGCGGGGAGCTTCAATAAAAATTTGTCGAAATCTGCATAAAGTTGTAATAACCAGAAGACATCTACACACACAAAAACAAGGCCCAGCATATTTTGTCTTGCCTTGCTGCTCAAAGCGACCAGTAGTCTGGGAACATATAGTAGCCGCGTCAACGAGATTAGCATCACTAGAATATTATATATAAGCAACGTTGTAAGATATTTTCATCCTGATGTTGGTTGATGAGCTTACCTTTCCCCATTATTGTCGCTTTTCTCGACAGTCGAATACGGAGGACACAAGCCTTGTTCTTCGGAAGCACCAGCATCATTTGCTTCTACATCTTTTTAAATGTACAAGTTAGCCTCTTCCCTTTATCTATTGAATATCGCAATTATCTTGTACGCTGCTTGGTGTGGTAGAAGGCTTCTTTTCTCTACGAATCCAATAGTAACGAAGCATCAGTCTAGCGCCCCAAGAACCAACACGAGCACGCAAAGGAACAAAAGGAGCCGCTGTTTGCTCAAGAAGCTCGACAGCTCTAAGCTTTCCTCGTGGATTCGCTGCCTTGAATGGCTTACCAGCCTCAATCTTGAATTCATCTTTTACTTGACGAATAATAGCTGGCAGTCTAAAGCGCTTGAGGTGATCACAAAAAGCATTAAACGTCATGTCGCCAATTGGACTGCCGTGTACGTTCTCCATAGGCTTTCTATAAATATCCCATGAGAATTGGTGCTTCCTATTTGAGTCCTCGTTAAGTGGGTGCTCAATGATAGATTTAGGGGACAAGTTATTTGCAAACAAGCCATGGACCAGTTTTTCTTGCTCTGTATGCCTTGGCCTGCTTACTTCAATTATATTAAAACGTGTGTCCTCAACTTGTACTTTCAGTTGCGCGTTTTCCTTTCTCAACTCCTCAAGTTGTGCTTCAAGTTTTTATTTAGAGATTATCATCTCCCTCGTTTCTTCTCTTAGCTCAGCTATCTGACCAGATGCTGCTCCTATAACATCCCTGGTCTCATTCTGTGTTGAAATTACTGTAAGGATAAGCCTGTTGAGCATATCTTCACGTAGAAAGCTTTCTTGGTACATTGTTGTTTTTAGTGTTGTGAAAAGAATATATATATATATATATATATAAAACAGATGGCTTTGTATTTAATTAGCAATTCTCTGTTTTTCATATCAATTGAGCGGCCACAAAGCGAAACAATCTCATCAACATTGACTACTTTTATCTTGGAGGCAGCAGAAGAGATTTTGTATGACCAAATACAGTCTTTATTTGTCTTTACATCAAATACTTTAACGAGGGCTAGTAATCAAAGCTTCCATCTGGAAACGTATATCTCAAGCATGATACAACTTCACCAAAATATGTGAGCTCATTCATCGTAGTCCTTGGTCCATTTTGTCTGTTGGCGTTGACTTTAATGCATAGCTTAACAAAAAAGCTTGTTCTATTACCTACTGTGGTTCATTGAACATCCAAATACAGTCTGATATGGGCTCCACGGCCTACATCCAAGCTCGACAATACTTCCAGAATCAAGATCAGTGTAAATATCAGGGCTTTGATTCTCAAAGTACTTCTTCATTAGCGCAGAGTAATCAAATGCCAAGGCTCCAGCACTGTTTTCCAATTCTACGCGGCTAATGGACCCTTAAACCCTCATATTTGTTCTCTTCGTCGCCATCTAGCAAGGCTCCACCAGATTTTTCTTTACCTTCAGCTACAGTCATACCCTCTACCCAATGCAGTGAAACAAGCTGAAGCATAACATTTTCGCAGTTGGTAGCAGGATCTTTTCTTGATTTCACCCTTGACTTATACTCTTGGATTGTTCTCTCAATAGAAAAAACAGCATAAGAAGATATCCATCCCAAGTACAAGATCAGACCAGGAATGTATACTAGATGATGCCGGTTGATGCTAAAAATCCACAGCTGTAGTTTACCTGCATCGACAAGTTCTTTCAGCCAGGAACTCCATTCCAAGATCGCTGCTACATCGCTCTTCATGATCTCTCTTTGGCAAGCAAGGTTGGTCATTCTGGATATATACATGCTCTTCTGCTGAATCCTTTTGTCAAGCTAGCAACCTGCAACTGTTGTCGGCAAACTGTATCTCAAAAAATGAACCCAGTCCACCGAACGGCTGTGTCCACTCTCTATACTTTCATTTACGTCAGAAAAGGTGGCTGGAGTAAGCAGACGAGATCCTCTCAGCAGTGAATTGATTTGCTGAATATCCTTATTCCGCAATCTTAAGGGATGCTGGGATTGCTAGCTGACGATGAATGTATCAGTGCTGATCATGTTTGCTATTTGTAGCCCAATATTGCTACCAAATAAGTGCATCAAGTCCACAGGAAAGAAAAATGCACTATGAAAAGCTTGAGATCAGCAAATGGCGTTGGAAGTTTTTGACTTATGGCTTCGTTTGCTGTCTTAAACGGGTCTTTACTTCGAAAGGCAAATCTGCTGGAAGGAGGGGAAAAAAAGCATTTTTGTTTTCGATTCTTGCTGCTTTGATAGTGCAGCATCTATATCCGCGTAGGTGAAAATGGTCTGACTGATCAGCAAGCTTAGCATAAGCAGGGATGTCACCAAACGCAAGCAGAGGATGTGTATTAACAGTCATGTTTGAGCTTGACAATTTGAAACCTTTCGATTGTAAAATATTCTGTTCCTTCTTAATCGGCTTGATGAATGAAAAAAACTTCTTGGGAACTTTGGACCAGGAGCGACACATACTTGTAATATGTATTCGCTTTCAGTACGTACCGTATTTTTATTAATTATTGACGTTGATTTTATAAAATATTGTTGTAAAATAAAAAAAAATATTTTCGTAAAAAGATGACAAAAAAAAATACGTTTGAATAAAACGACATCATGTCAAAAGAGAGAGAGAGAGAGATAATGAGTATATGTAGAAAAAGAGAGAAAACGTATGTTAGTATTAGGGCACATATCCTAATATTAGTTTTACTTACCACCAAGGTGCATTCTGGGGAGGGTAGCGATAACTACCCAGGATAGTTTAAACAAAAAAAAAATGAACGGAGGGCAGAGAGAGCCCAGGGCGTCAGAAGAGGCTATTGGGGAACGGTCCAGATACACGCCAGAGAGCAAAGAGGGCGGGACAAGCGAGTCAGAGCAAGGACCATGAGGACAGGCTAGTTTTGATTGGTGAATCTTTGAACCCTCAGAGGAACATTTGATAACTGCTGTAAAAAAGCAAAAAAAAGGACTCAATTAAAATGGGTTTTTATATGTTTTTCTTTTTCAAGTAGGTTATCTAGGACAAAGGAATCATGTCAAATAGAAGCAATCTGCTTCGTGGCCATGCAAGAATATGCATTGCCAAATATGACTACATGTTCTTCTGATTTCATGGAAAAACCGAATAAAGAATTTAAACTTTTACAAGGAGACTAAAGAGGGCTATTTCTAATATTAAGTTAGTTTCAACTCCAAGGCATCCCACCTGTTAATATTACTGTCAAATGAGATAGTGAGCCATATTCTTTTTGTATTTGTTATTAGCTCTGATAACAATACAACGGTTTCAATTCGACATCTAAATTTGGAAAGCACGACATTCAATCTCATTATTTTTTTGGAAATACAGTGTATCCATGGATGTCAAGGATGGTACTAGGAAGATATTCTTGGCGACAACGAATTTGCATTTCGTACAGCATGAGTTTTGTTCTCACCATTGGGTGCATTTATTTTCGATCACAGGCGAATTTACTTTCCGGAAAGACTGTATAGCCTTGGTTAAATTCAAAATAACCAGGTGAAAGATGGACATCGTATGTTTGCCATTTTTGAAAATTTGGAATCTGTCACTATAAAGGCTAAGGTATAGGATCAGTCAGTATTTTCCCTTGCCAAGAATACCATCAAGAGTCATAAAGAACATCTTGATCCTTCTCGTGCTTGTTGGATGACTTCATAAGCTCAAGGATTTCATCGTTACTGACAAGCAGTGCTAATTGCTCATTTAAAGAAAGATAATTCATCTTTCTATTCTCACCACACTTGCTGCACTTGTCACAACCATCATCACTTCCAAACAATGTACATCCATTTTTGCATACATCGTACTCTCTTGCTTTGACGGGAAAGATGTTGATAATTCAGTCTCTTAATTTAGAATCAGAGTACAAAAAGGGTGCCTTTGGAAAGCATTTCTTGATATGGCTATTTACCATACCAATTATACCATCAAAATCTTCCCTTGAAACGCCCTTCTTTTTTGCATACTGAAAGATTTTGAGGCTGGCTTCTAAGGCAGGATCATCAGTTACGGTGTTGCTTAACTTCGCTTCTATAGGTCCATCCATACTGACACCTTGAAAAGGACGAGCATCAAAAGCTTCTTCTTTATGAGCATTGTACTTATACCAATCCAAGTCGCTAGCCATTTCCTCAAACTCCCCTGTCTCATTTTCAGATACTTCAGTTTCAGGTATATTGTCAATAGACATGGCATTTATGCCGTCATCATCCATGACACTATCATTCTGCACGATTGAAAAGCCATTTTAGAATTAGGTACAATTTAATCTATAATCAGTTTAATCCTGCCTCCCATAAGTGTACTTGGATGTCGATAACCAGAACATTGATGCGACTGGTGGAATTTTTTAGAAACTTTACGTCCGTCGTTAAAAGAAATTCTTTAAATGTCAGAGCTCTCATTTTGCCCCTTTTCTTTTATGGCACAAAGATTTTTTTAAAAAAAGAAAAAGAAAAAACAGCCGCATCTTTGAAGCTTGTGTAGAAATGTGTAGAAATGTGTAGATTTGTGTATGAAATGTATACACTACTTCCAGAAAGTAATGCCGTTCCAAGATGTCGTATTTTGTATATTTTGTATTATAAATTCTCGAATTATGCGACATTATTTGTAGAAAAACTATATTTCTGAAGAAACCCATAGATTCGGACTCAAAATTTCCTATAATGATGGGCTACACAATAAAATCTAGTCCTATCAGGAGAGGAACCAATGTACCCCTCAGTCAGTTGTTCACTTTGAATGGGAACAAATATTTGTCTTTGTTGTGCCATACACGTTGTGAAAAGTTTAATATAAGCACAATAAGGAAAAGAATATGAAAAGATGAAAGGGAACTGATAGAATCTCATAAACCTTTATGACTTTTCAGAATAATGGCTATGGTGTATCAAACCAAATCGGACTCAATAGACTCATAGCACAAAGAGTTATCCCACTTTGTGTTGCTCATGATGAACAACATCCAAAGCTATAGAAACATTGATTGTTGTCGTCGTGACTTTCTTTCTCTTTCTCTCTCTTTTTTTATATGAATCAGTATCGATCTCAACTAGAAGATATAAATAAAGAAATATACCATATCGATCATGTCATTAATACACTAAAAACAAAAAAGAATGCATTAATAGAAACAAGAAATCAATTACTAGATAAAATAGCACAAACTGCCATCGTTGCAGATCAAACGTCTACTCTGTATGACACTGAAGACTTTCCTTGGTCAACCAGACTGAAAGCATTAGCACAACAACATTTCAACATTACTTCATTTCGTGCATTACAACTACCCATTCTTAATGCTGCACTAGAACAAAAACGCGATCTATTTGTGTTATTACCGACTGGAGGTGGAAAGTCACTTTGCTATCAACTACCTGCTATCATGGATCAAACCGACGGCTTCACACTTGTCATTTCTCCACTTGTGTCTCTTATTAAAGATCAGGTTTATCATCTTCGGGAAGCAAATGTACCTGCAGAATATTTAGTGGGCTCTTCATCCAAGGAACAGGTGTCACTTATTCAGTCAAACATGTTTCCAAAAAAGAAAGGTCAACCTAGACCCCATCCGTTTAAATTGTTATATGTCACACCTGAAAAAATCGCAAAAAGCAAACGATTCATGGCTGCTTTAAACAAAGCCTATGATGCTGGTATGCTCACAAGGATTGTTGTAGATGAAGCTCACTGTTGTTCTCAGCAAGGACATGACTTTAGGTATACTTTACATATGTATTTGTATGGTTTGATTCACGCTTCTTTCATTCTAGACCAGACTATAAACAACTAAATATATTACGAGTAAATAACCAAAGAAGATGACCACATTTTATATACAAGCATTTTATTTATTTATTTACATTTAGACCGTGTTTCCCAAAACACGCATCATGGCACTTACAGCTACCTGTCCTTGGTCTGTCATGAAGGATGTCATGCGTATACTCAATATGAAACAACCCCAAGTTCCAAATGGCACGCTTGTATTCAGCGCCCCACTTTTTAGTATGAACATTCGAATTATGCTAACAAAAAAACTAAACTGTTTTTGTAGGACCAAACCTTATTTATCGTGTTGTACAAAAGCCGGATACAGCGGACGAAACGATCCGACACGTCACTCACTGGATAACTGCCCATTATCCAGATCAATCTGGTATCATTTACTGTCTTAGCAAAAAGGATACAGAGACAGTGGCTCAGATGATTTATAAGGAGAGTAACGGAAGGATCAAATGCGGATCTTACCATGCTGACATGGATGATGTAAATTTTTCGTTCACACGTACACAGGCTTGTTTTATAATAACTCAATTTATATAGGAAGACAAAGACTACATTCACCAAAAATGGAGAACAAAGGAAATTCAAGTTGTCGTGGCTACTATCGCCTTTGGTATGGGTATCAACCACTTGGAAACAAGATTTGTCATCCATCATTGCCTATCAAAATCCATAGAAGGCTATTATCAAGAGAGCGGGCGTGCCGGAAGAGATGGTAAAAATGCCGAATGTATCATCTATTACAACCCTTCCGATGGTATATAAATAAATATATATATGTATATATTTATATTTATATAATGTAACTATTGTTAGTGATGAGATTAAACCCTATGGTTGTAGGTGAAGTCAATGGACAACATACACGCAAGTATACGTTACAGAAAAAAAAAAGAATAAGAGCTCATTGAAACTTAATAGTATATCAAATGGTAAAGTATGCTCAGGATTATACTACTTGTCGTAAGATCTTGTTTGAAAGGTACTTTGAGTTAGATGCCCAAGAAGGTGAAGGATTGGTGAACAATGTCACACCTGATCAACCATGTGGGATTTGTGACAACTGCACTAGATCCAGAGATGAAATCGTCGTGGAAAACATCTCAACTGAAGCCAGAACCTTAATTACGATATGTGACATGATGAAACAAGTGAATGAAAGGGTTACTATGAACAAGCTAGTCCAGATGATACAAGGTCGCGGATTAGGTATAATCAAGTCTCATATCATGAACCGTCCAGATATAGAAATTCCAATCCGTAGATTTACTGAATATGTACTATGCATTGTTTGAGCACTTCCAAAAAACTTACACTTGTACATAATAGGATATTGAAAGAATTATCCATCACTTACTCTGTCAAGGTTACTTGGCTGAAGATATTGTATTCACTCCTTATACGACCATCACGTAAAGAACTTTGGCGTATTTGTTTGTTGTTTTTATTGATCAATTTTAATAGTTATATCGTCAAGGGCTCCCTTGGTAATGAATTGCTTAGAAATTCTCAGTTAGAGATCAATCTTGAATTTATATCATCTAATCGTTACAACAAAAAGCTCAAGGCTAACCCCAAACAATAAGAATGCAGTTCCGGTGTCAGCAGATGATTTTATAGAAAAATGCTACGTAATACAAGGAGTGGGGAAGAGGAAGAGAAAAGAGGAAAAAAAAAAAAATAAAGTTTTAGGAGATAAATGTATTGTTGTTATGTATGATCAACCCAAACAACAACAACTACAGCTCCGAATACCTTCTGTTTCTTCTTTCTCTCTCTTTCTATATAAAGCCTTTTATTTCTTTTTTCTTTTCTTTCTTGCCTTCCCTCTCTTCATCGCGCCTTCCCTCTTTACTTTCTCTCCTCAGCCAACAAGAAAAATAATCTATTGCTTAAAAGCCTTTCCTTTTTTAAGATCCATCCATGCTTGCTTCAGAGACAAGGCCAAAGCTAACCCTTCCTCAACAAAAACTCTCCCACTCTACCCCAGCTCCACGCTATTATGAAGAACCCTGCTCACCTGTGTCTACGACGACCTCCTTTATATCCAACGTTTCTTGGATAGCTGAGAAGTCAGCAGCTGAACTTGGTGTCTTGCTTAAAAGTGCTTATAAATCATTACGCGAAAAAGAAAAAGGTATTCTAAAAATACACTATAAACAGCATGAGCTGACATTTTGTCGCAGATCTTGTCCTGGTTGCAGAGATTGGCAAATCTTTACTCGAATACAACCAGAACCTCAAATCAGACTATGATAAATTACTGCAAAATGCATCTAGCATGAACCAAGAGCAGCAAGAGATGCGATTGATATCCAGTAAAAAAGCATATGATAAAATTATTGAATCACTTGAGCATAAAAATGAAGAAATTCAATACATGCTTGAACAAACCAGACAGCGCTCCAAGATCACTCAACAGAACCACGAAAAGAACCAACGCAAACTAGAAGCAGAAATTGAAATTCTCCACCACAGCCTTGAGATCGCATCTCAAAAGATCCAGGAACTCGAAGAGGACCGTCTGCTCAATCAGGAACGAGCCAGCAGACAGCATCAACAAAAAATTGAGCAACAACGAAAGGAAGACTTGATTTTATTGGAGGAATTGACGACGAAAATGGAAGAGTTACATAGAGAAAACAATTACCTTCAAAAATCAAAAAAGGCTGTTGAAGAAAAACTTGCTATAGCCCTCAAAGATCTTGAGCAATTACAGCAAGAGTTTGAACACTTTGAGTTGACCCAGAATGGCTACATGTCGTTGCAAGAAGCCTTTCAGAGACAGACGGATCATGTCAAAGAGCTCAATGATCGTCTTGAAGAGCATAGAAATATTCTTGCTCGTTATCGAGATAAAGAACAATGGTTGACAGAGGCACCAATTAGTTATGCAACATCCACAAGTAACTTGATGCATGAGTTAGATACAGCCAAGTGCCTATCCAAAAGTAGTTCAGAGAATGACTTACCATCATATGCCTCTAAAATTTGTGATCTTGCCACTCTTACCGAACGCCATCTTACATCATTTTATAATGCACCAGCTGATTATGCTTTCGATACTATTCTATCAACCATAGGCATCGATGACCGTGCATCCCTGCATGAAGCCGAAAAGCTGCTATGTTCTATTAATGCGGATGACACATCTCTCTTTGGTCCTGAAGGCTCAGGAACCGTCTATGCAGAACTCGACATCTACCCAACCCTCAAAGTACCTCAGCAAATACAAAAAGAAGAGAAAGAACAACCTAAAGGGTTAATTCACCGTATCCTCTTTCACATCCGTTACCTCTTTCGTTCTGTCTTCCGATGGTGTCGATTTGCGCTTATTTTAGCCACCGCGGTCTTTATTAATTTATGGAAAGGTCCTGACCTCATCTTGGACAAATAGCCTCATTGCTAACCTTCCCCCTCCCTCCTTTTTATATAACGCTCTATCTCCTTCTCCTTAAATGGTTCTCCTCCTTCTTCCCTCCCCTCTTGTTTATATAATATGTGTATATGCTTCTTTCTATGGATCAACGTAAAATAATTTCTTAAAAAAAACTCCCCTTTGTTTCTCGTGTACATTTTAGGTAAATAAATAAAAACTATTATTTTTTCCCAGCATGATATTTTGGTTTGGGTAAAGAAAAGATTTATTATGAGCTTACTCTACGTGATCAGCCAAGGCATCGTGGATGATGGTATCATACCATGATGCATAAACCTGACGATGATGCTGAACAAGTTTAAGAATGCGCTGAGTGAGTGCTTGGAGATTACTACGTATGTGCTCTAATCCGTTACTAGTGATGACTGCGTCACTAACAAATTGTTTGTTCTGTATTGTGCTCTTGATGACAAGAGCCACACGGCGAGAAAGTAAAGAATAGACTGTGTCGTTGTGTGACAGTGTCTTGTCCACCATGTTTCGTATCATCTGTCGTCGTTCGGGACGCAGGTCGCCGACAGTCCGTTCAATTTCTGCAGCCAAATGTTCTACGGTCGTCGACTTATCCTTAAGCATGGTAAATAGCTTTACACCGAGCTCAGATAGGGCCTGAGAGCTTGCACTACCAAAGTTTCGTGCAAGCATGAGAAGGGCAGCCACCATCGTATTGGCTTGAAACTCGTTTTGGAACTCTTGCATGCGCCGGACGTCCAGGAAAAGTGTCTCGGGTAGTTTATCTCTTGTCAGAATCTGAGGTTGAGATAAAAGAGAGACAAACGCTTCTTCAAAGATTGCATCGTGTGTTGGTCTTGCACTATGTGCTTGCTGTACCTTTTCTGGGTTTCTTTGGGCTGCCACCTGGCGCAATCGCTCGCAGGACTCGTTAAGCCAGCCTTTGGTCTTAACAAGCGGAATCATGCCGCTACTGAGCATCTCGGCAAACTTTTCTCGCTCGTAGTCGATAGCGATAGGCATCAATGGGCGACGAAGGGCACGTAATCGGAAGTTAGCAAGATCTAGAGACATGTTGTCGAGCAAGTGGAAGATACGTTTAATCTGTTCGACAGGATCAGCATCAAGATGTCGTGCAGCCTCGATCTCCTTGTCACGCACGGGCGCACACATGCTAGCCATGGTGTCGAGTACATATTGAATCGTCTTTTGGATGTCAAATATATTTTGGTCGAGCTGTTGCTGAATGAAATCAAGATCAAGGCCTTGTTCTATGCGTTGGTACAAGGTTGTGCCTGGACGCACAAGTGATAAAAGACGCTAAGAATGATAAAAACAAATGATTGGTTCCATGAGCTCTTCATACAGTTTCTTTTTTCTTTACCTTTTGAATGTCTTGAACAAGAGGAGGTACACATGTTGTGATGTTGCCCTGTTCAATTTCCTCTCGTATCTTGTCAAAGAAAGCCCTTTCTGCTATTTCCTTGATACGCTGCTCCAACTCATTTTCATCATTGGGAAGGTAATGCTCCAGCCCAAAGTCAGGTTCCAGGATCAACTCATGTGCCAGTTGAAGATTGGTCAAATGAGACGGAGCGTAGCCACTAAGGATATCATTCAGCTGGTCCTTGTTGACCTGGCTCGTGCTGGACTGTTCTTCCAAGTCAGGGGTACGAGGCTTTACATTCTCTTGTTGCTTCCTTCTACCAGATGAGGTTGATGCTGTTACATGTTCTAATGCACGTTGAAGCCCTTCCAGTGCTGCAGTTCCACCAATTTTTTGGAGCTTATGCTTGATTTGATCCAGCTGCTGTTGGAGTTGATCACCAACCGATCTGTCGCCGTTTTGATGAGCAATCATGGTTTGTCGAAGGGTAGAGAGTTGAACATAGTAGGCAATCATGTTTTCTATCAATTGATCACGATCTCGTGATTTCCATGATTCAAACAGGATGTTATAGTCGTTCCAGGCTTCAACAAATGCAAGTCTCGCTGCTGTGGCTCCAGGACGACCATGGGCATTGAGCCAAGTTTCAAAGAGGTGAAGCATATGTTTAGCAGAGTCATGCAATTTCTTTTTTTTAAAAAAAAAATGAGTCTATGCAAATGATGACTAATACAAACTACTTACCTTTTCTTCCTCACTATCCAAATTCTGCAGAATTTCCTCTGGGCACATTAGCATCATGTAGGAAGTCAAAAGCACTCGTGCACGATGATGACTATCATTGTCTACCAACTTTAATGCAGTATTGAGTACCTTCGTAGTGACAACGATAACCTTGGGCTGATGAAGGAGCTGACTAAGTGCATTGAACTGCAGCCAAGTCTCTGGTGAAGAAGGTGAAGGCAGTTCCAATTCACGAAAGAGCTTGCGAATAACAGACCAGGATGAAGGCTTCTTCTTCTTGATCGGTTCAGATGATTCTTGACTAGTCGATGGTACGACGGCTGTAGTAGCTGACATAGTGGATGCAGTATGATTACTATTTACGGAAGAAGTGATTGCCGCCGTGTCTTTTGACTTGTGCTTTTTATATCTATTTAAATGAGCCAATCGCCTTGCTTCTGTCTTCTCGATTCTGTTTTCGAGTTCAGCCCTGCGTCTCTCTATGCAACAAATATATTATAAATCAATAATTTCTTATGCGATAAGCATTCAATTACCTTGCTCTTCCTTTGAGCGACGCTTATTCTGAAGAACTACTGTTTTGGCTCTTTCAACCACCTTCTTGGAGGCTGCTCTTCTTTGCTCGATACGTTGTTTTCGGTTAAGCTCAGCCAATTCCAAAGATTTCAAGAGTAAATTGTTTTGATGCTCACGAATCTTTTGCAGCTCTTGAGCGCGCTCCTTGACTCGACTAAAGTTTTCATTCATC
The DNA here is from genome assembly GCF_002708625.1 of Rhizopus microsporus ATCC 52813. Classification (NCBI taxonomy): domain Eukaryota; kingdom Fungi; phylum Mucoromycota; class Mucoromycetes; order Mucorales; family Rhizopodaceae; genus Rhizopus; species Rhizopus microsporus. Next base: position 287,654 of record NW_019671919.1, on the reverse strand, counting down.
TTATTTCTTCGTTCTTCTCGTAGCATATCACTACTCTTGACTTTTTCTTTTATATCCGATGTATTAAAGTTCCGATTCAACTTTTTCCCTATTGGGTGAGGCGTTCTAGAAGGTTTCTTGACCGCCAATTCAGCTTTTTTCTTCTTGTCCTTGGATTCCATTTAACACAAAAAGAAAAAGACCAAGAAAAAGAAAAGAGGAGAAGAAAGAAAAGGATAAAGAGCTTTACGAATTTAAATGAGCGCACTTTGCTGTTTTGATATGACCCGTGACTTTACACGTGCCTCTTATTTCTTTTTCTTGCTCCTATTGCGTACACACACCAACCCTTCTGATATTTACATTGTATGAAAATACGTGAAGTCTAAAAACACAAACAGTTGACCTGATGACATCCACCTGCTTTACACTTATGCTCGGCTCCTCGAGTCTTCAGGTTAATGTCTATAGTCAAGAAGTATAAAATCTCAATTTCTTTATCAAGGCACAAAGAAATGATTCCCAAAGATACAACAAAATACTTCTCTCGCAGTAAATCCAGTATCATTTTATAAAATGAATAACAAGATATTCATTATGAATCAGGAATCGTTACATTAAAAAAAAAAAGCTAACTTTTCTTGATGAACAACCAGTTCCCCAAACGATACTCATAATGTTGAAAACAACTCACCATTCGTAAAAGGCTTTGTTTTCATAATTTGGGTCATTGCCCTAATCGTAAGGCACGATAATTGCGCAATCTGTTGTTGATTCGCTCGAAACACTAGCGTATTAAGAATGCTCTCTTGTAATTATCCTAATATACTTCATCTTTGGTGTAAGATTGTATAAGGATGAACAATACACAAAGATTGACCATTAAATAGTGTTTATATACACCGCGTCATACTCAGCTCTCATTAACCATAGTTAATTCATGCAATCGTCCTGTTGCCGTACCTCAAGAAAAAGAATGATTTTCCATTACCATCCGTTGATCGTCTTTATAAAAAGAATGCCATAATATGTAATTCTTTCTCGTCCTCCTTTTTCAATTCAGGAATGTTCCTTCAGATAAATATGTCAATTACACAAGGAAAGATACCTTATTTACTGCCATTAGTTCAGAGATAGATCAAGGACACTTTCCAATCTTCAGATCGAAAAATTGGACCTTATCCTGGACTGTATATTCTATTTGAAAGAGAAGCTTCTATAATTCAGAAAAAAAAAAAATTTATTCATGTATCGTTTACATAGTGTTTTTGTGAGTTGAAACGATGTCTACAAATGATGTAATTTTATATAAATATATGTAGTTATCCTACGCATGATTTCTCTTTCTCAGCGTGGACATGGCCGAAGTATCTGTACTGGGTAATACTTGTTCATTGGTATCATCAGGGTGAGACATGGTATCCTTTTCGTCTTCTTCGACCCATTTCTTGAGAAGTGCCACTTGGAAATTACCCAAGAAAAGTCTATTATGCATTAATGACATGATGTATATATACAATACTATCTACTTACTGGCAGATATGATACATGAGCAAAGGAAGAGATAAGAGACCAACGATACCATAACTTGTATTGGCATATAGCACATTGATCAATGGGATACCCATTGACACTGTCTTGGTGGCTCCACAGTACTATTTAGGAAAAGTATGTCAAATCAGACTATTTTAATCAAGGCAAATTCTCTTACCATGATGGCCACTGTGTCCTTTCTACTAAAACGCCATTTTGAGACCCATTTGGGTTCATTTTTAGTGGGCCAAGGCAAACGAGCGATATAGATACAAGTAGCGCATCCAAAAAGATACATAAAGATGTCCACAAAGATAATAGCCACAATATCGACACCACTTGTCCTGTGGAACGCATCACTGGCCACACCATCACAAAAGACAGACCACACGAGACAGAGCAGCGCCAGACTGTTGATGATCGGAAATCGGCATTTGGCTGCAATGTATTTGATTTGTTTAGGGAATAAGAAACGAATGAACTGTCCAACTACCAGTGGTGCTAGCACAGTCAGTCCTAGTGTCTTGAGTACATTGACGTAATCAGGGTTTCCACGAGCAGTGCCTGGCTGAAACACGATTTCGTCATTTTGAAATGCTATTATACGCTGAGTGTGACAACATTATGATTTGCTAATATTATATACCTGTCATCAGTCCAGGTGAGACAAAGATACCAAGTACATTGCCTAATGCAGCATTGAACAGCGCTAACCAATGGGAATAATAACAAGCGGTTAATATAGTCAAGTACCCATATATACATGTCACATGCCTGCTCCATCATTTCCGTTTGCATTTCTAGTCATGACTACATTTGATGATACCGTGGTACTTGTCGCTAATGCGATCATCCAGCCCTTATAGACTGTATCAGACAAATTGGCGTGCACTGCAATAAAGAATCGCACGATGCCATACATCAGGAAGGGAAGCAAGATAAAGTTGATGACTTGAACAACCAAATGGAGTCGCCAGCGAAGAATTGTTCTCAGCATCACACTCACTTCTAATCCTAGTCCTGACAGTAAGAAGATCACAATGACCGCTCCCCATTTGACAGTATACTGAGCTTGGATCGAACCGTTAGCTTTTCCGACCTGAGGAAAGGCCCATGCAAGTCCAATGACAATACCAAGGCCTAACAGGAACCAGTAACGTAAAAAAATAGAATAGGCAGTCGATTTAAACTTTTGAAACGCAGTTTTTTTGGGAGGGTCGTTATGAACTACGTCAGGTATGTTTATGCTGGAAGATGAAGGCGTTGAGTTCTCTTTCTTGGCCGTGCTTTCATGTACTTGAATAGTCTCTGTCGTTGACATGGAAACCTGTTCTAAAATAAAAATAAAAAACCAAAAAAAAAAAAAGAAAAAGCTCATAGATCAGCTTCTCGGATAAAGTTTTTATACAACCTCTTTTTTTCTGTTTGTGTGTTCTTAATTGAATATCCGATTGTCTAAAAAAGGGCCATCTTTGATACAAGGATATCACAGTAAGGGAACACTGTCCCTCTGTGCGTGGTCTTACTTGTGCCTTTTTCAATGAAACCATTGCCGAGAGATGATTGGGAGGAGCTAATTTATATATATTGTTAAAGACATCTTTTGATGTAAGCCACTATCTCGTCTATATTTATTTGTCCCTGTTATGCATTCAACATGAAAGTATGCACTTGGTGCATAATTTCTTACATTGAAAGAGAGAGAGAGATCATGACATGCATCGGTTGTCTTACTGTTAAACTTTATCAAGATATCGTTTTACTAAATACCTGTGTAAGGCATTGTAACAAGTGCTGGAATCACAACGTGCATAAACATATGATGAATAGATAAACAAACGTATAATTAAACAGGGGCACACACATCCATTTAGAAATGCGTTTAATTATACTAATATCTTTATTTAATACTCTCCCCTGAATAAAGCATCTCCTTTCCTTGTCAAAAGATATATATAATAGTCATTCTCGCTTGAAGAATTGTGCTCATATTCGAGGCAACATGTATACCACATTAGAACTAGTCTATAAATAGTTGATCAAATCGAATTAGAAGAAGAGAGGACGGCCTTCATCGCTTAATTGGGAACTAATTGGTGAAACAATATACTATGAAAATACGTTTATGTTACCTTTAGGCTATTTCTTTAGTGCGTAGATTTATAGATAAACGGAACTCTAGTAATGTAGACTAGCTAAATCAAAAATGAGGAGTTATCACTTGGTTATATTCTATATTGAATAAGGATCAGTAAAGGATGATCTGTGGCGGTAACTAAAGTTCAGTAACATTGATCGACATTGTCCAACCCATTTGTACAGTCAGTCCGGAAAATGGCGAACACATTAGCGAAACAAATATGAAGATCTATGACCTGTGATACCACAGCCCCGTTTACCTTTCTGGCTTATGCAAATAGTGTTTCTCTTACGTAGAGAATGATTTATTTATTTAGATACGAACTTATTAGCTTTCTAACCAAAGGCTTAGTAGTGTTGCTTTAAAAGCTATCAAATTGATTCGTATGATAAAGAATGATCCTTTGTAGCGTTCATCAACCTTTCTAGTTTGATAAACATGATTGATTAGGACTTTACTTCCGACAGAAATTTGCAGGACAGTGATCTTGTGTGCCCCAGACGTCTCATGATCACATTTCTGTGTTTCTCTGATTCACTCAGACATCACTGATTTATGCCTAGTACGAATTTGTAATCTTCATCAATGGCCTACTCTTTGGCTTTCTCAAGCTTAAATGTAGGTTTCAACCTGTTATAGTTTTGACATTCATTTGATTATCTGCTGAATACGCACAACTCTTTAGGATGTGCTCTAATTTATGCTTAAGCAATACTGAGCGTAATCAATATACAAAAACCATGGTTCATCGTTTGCCGCATAATTTCTTGACAATAGTGCGTCTGGTTAGTCTCACAAACGTTTCGCTAAGCATGGTTATTTGATGAAGAGAAGTGAAGGGGCCATCTTTTTTCAATGCCGTTGATCCGTCTATAATAGTTAACAAGCACTAAAATGAAGGTGTTTCCGTATCCTGATGTAACACTAAAGAACCCAAATCTCATACACAGCGGCTCATCGATCGACTAGGTAAGACTGACATTGGTGGATGATGGCCTACTTGGACAATATTGAACTTATTGAGATAGTCTACAAGTATACGTTCAGCAACTTTTCATATATTATTCCAACGTACACTGCAATGATGTAGCTGTAGCTCGTAATAACCTAACAGACGTGCTTTCACGATAAGCCTATCACTTTCATGAACTAGAAATATCTTTTCATTAATCCTTAGCGTTTTAAGAGCTATCTCACTATTAACATTATTCGCTTATAATAATAAAGAGTGTTTGGAAATATTATTGAGATCTGTTAGTGTTTTGGTTGAATTACAATTAGAAGTTTAAAAAAGTCTGTCTAGACAGAATGTTTTCTGTCAACAGCATTAAAAGCGGGGCAAGTGTGACTTTTTATTTCTGCTGCTGACTGCAATAGCAAATAAACTCCGCGCGTTCTTTTGTGTGGTAGCTTTAAAGTTACTAAGATTTTAGTAGCCATATCGGATATTGAAAATTACTTTGATATATTACTCTGGATCATCTTAAAAGGTACAATCAACTTATTGCAAAGCTATTCGAATCAAATAACAATGTACAAATACACAATTTTTAACCGACGTAAACAATGGATAATCGCGAAATTAATAGGAACGTAGTGTTTGCAATAAATAAAAAGTCTTGTTTATGAAATTGTTGTCAGCTTGATGTTTACTTGATCTTTTTACAATTAATCAATAAAGTCACGATGTTTTCAAAACCACTGTGGACGCTGAATATTTTCCAGAATCAAATTGTGCTATCTTCTTTCGCTCAAATAATGAAGGTATGTACAATTGATGGAGGTTTAAAGGTCAAGAAGCTTAATTTTTCGATGGTAACATGCCTAATTTTAAAGCAAAATAAAAAAGCAAGTTCACAGCGTTTACTTATACGTCTGCTCCAGTACTTGATAAACGAAAGTTGACTGAGGAAGAACCATCAATTACCAAACAAACAAAGATTTATCGTAATAACGGCCCACAATACAGAAAATACTTTGATGATTCTATGCGAAGCTTTCTTAATAACAGTATTATTAACATAATACAAAAAAAAAAGAGCATCATTAGAAAGTGAGTTAAGAAAGCTTCAAGCGAAGCTTGAAGAATCAACAAGTTTGCTAAGGGGAATGATTTCAAAGGCAGCAGATTTAGCAGGTCTAGAAAGAAGTGTAATGACTGATTACATGGACAAAAATGGCGAAAAAAGAAATCATCTGCTGTGGATGGACTTTGTGAAAGGAAATTTTGAAACTACCGCAGAAAATCTGAAAGAAAGAAACCTGGCTTTTCTACCAGAAGCGTCGTCATCAAAAAAGGAATCAACTATCACCCCAGAAGAATACGAATATAGAACTTGCTCTATATCTTTAAAAAGAATAAGAAAAGACTTGTCTATAGACATTACAGATATAATAGACAATAAAATGAAAGAATCAACTATCAAATTAAGCGACTACTGCTGTAGATTCTTTTCTATTATACAAATGATGGCCTTGACAATAAAAACCATATATTTATTACAAGAAATGGCCAAATGGTGCTACAAGAGACGCAAAGGTATGACATCCGAAAAATACTGCCTCCCAAGTTTGTTGAACAGGATCAGATGGCGTCAATATTGCCAGCTTTGCCTCTGTTAACTGAAGCAATAAAATTTCATTCATAAGAGCTTTCTTTGCTCTTTACAGAGCAACACCTAAATTTGATACATTCTTATTACTTTGGAGCGAAAGGCCCAAACCAAAAAAATCTGGAAAAATATCCTGTCGAGAGCGTCATGTTCAAAGAATTAAACATTACAAAAGGTTCATATCATCAGAAAGAACTCCACAGTGAGGAAATGTCGATAACTTTGACCTCTATAGTCACAAACATTAAGAATATGTGGAGTGATGATACCATATTTAAAAGCTTCTAGATCATCTTTTGAATGTTTTATTAAAATTACACTTGGCTAAAAACAGGGCTGCAGAATACAGCGAATATATCAAAAATATCAAAGAGAAATCAAAACCGACAACAGTAGCAGCATCATCAGTAAGCAATTCTTTTTCTACAAATGACCACAAACGACACGTTCTTCGCTCAGAATACAAAAAGCTCAGTACATTAGAACGTAAATTAGAGAATCTTGATGATGAAGATAAAAGGCAACATTATGAAAGAAGAATAACACGAGGCCATGATAGAATAACGTACATCAAAAGTTTACCAAAGAAAATAGTTTCGGTAGGATCTCGTACAAAAACAAAAGGAATAGAAAATTAATTACTTATTTATGTAGTCTGATGCTAGTGACGTATCAGCGAATGAAGCCAGCAAGAAATATAAAAACGATGCCAGTAAAAGCCGTCTGTCTTGTTTAAAATCAGTTGCAAAATATCTTCTTTTTTCATCTTGCACAGATGTCACTAGAAATGACATCCAACGAGAGCTGCCAGATGCCACTGAAAAAGAGCTACAAACTCTGTCGTTAATAGCTCAAACATTGCAGCCTTACATCCTTGATAAACAAAACCACTTTGTTGTAGCGCGTTAAATTCCCCTTTGTATCCTTGCAAACGACATTCTGTGAGCGACAGAATACGTAAAATTTACTCGTCAGCTCTTTTCTCTACCATACCTCTCGTACTTGAATGCCTTACAAGTCAATGCACCATCCTTATATCAAACGATGACATCAGGTTCGGATGCATTGCTTATCTCGGATTTTAACTAAAAGGCAATCGGTTCGATCGAATATGCTCAATCTAACAAGGACACATTATTCTGTTCCATCTTTGATATGAACGAAATCACAAATACCTGCAATTCATATAAATTAGCTCACAACATGCAGATTCTACCAGGGTTAAAGACCGCAAGAATTCTAGGAACTACAACAAAAGAACATTCTGACCTTTCTTTGAAGAAATCACTGTCGTATATGCAGAAGATAGTCCAAGACCTGAATGTCGTAGAACAACATCAGAAGGGGCTTGCCATTCTACAAGCCGAAATCATTAATTCACAGTAAGAGCTTAACAAAGTCTAAGCTACACTAGAAAAGCTGCAAAAATCTGATCAGGAAGTTGCCCTTGGTGCTAAGATCGAGCAACTTAAAGATAGATGTAAAATTCTGCTGACGAGAGATGAACTGGAAAGTACGTGGCACAGTATGAAATGCTTGAAAGAGGAACGAAATCAGTATCGCATAGAGATAATTAAATGCCGCAGTCTCATATCAAGCTTAAAACAGGACTTATATTGCAAAAGAATGGCTGTTCAATTTGATAAGGAGATTCAGGAACAAGTGAAAAGAAGTGGACAAGACAAAAATGATGATCCAATCAAAATCAACCCCCAAACAACTGGTGTCTTCAATGCTACAGATTGCCTGATTGATAATGTGAACGATTTGTCTTTCTCCGGTACTGATAATGGATTAGTAACCTTGTCGACAAGCGTGCTTTTCACTTCTCAACGCTTCCAATTCTATATTCAACTGTACAATCGTTATCACGTCTTGCAAGAACCTGGCGTTGATATAAAAGAAGAAGAAACAGTTTTCTTGGACATATCACAGTCAAAAACTATCAATGCGAATGAAATTGATATAAATTGTATGCACAGGAAGAATAGAAAGCATCTAGAGTAGTTAAAGAAAAAGCCATCTCAGGAAAAAGATGTTTATACTTTAGAAGCCAAGTTAGAGAAAGTATCCTTCTCCGCTAGCAACAATGTTGAAGAATTTCAGCAGAATTATCGTGTTCATGAGGATTGCTCGAAAAAGCTGAGAAGTTTTAGCAGTTCAAACAGAGCCAACAGGTTATGAAGCTTCGAGATTTAGAAAAAAAAGTACTTGGGCAAGAGAACAGCACAAAAGCGAAAGTTCTTGGCCAAAGCTAACACTGGTGCTGATAAAAAGCAGCTGCTTATGTTCATTGGGGATCGTGGCACTGGTGTCGGATCACGTATCAAAGGGTTTCACAGATACGGAGGTAGGTGAAAGGAGTAGCTGCACGGCAAGCATGTCAATGTGTGCATTACAAATGAACATATGGCATCACAAACATGTATATATTGCTATCAGAAGTCTTGCCATCCAAAAGCTATGTTGACAAAGAATAAACGAGTGTCACAAGAAATCAAGGGCGCATTAATGTGCGTGAATCCAAAATGTGTGGCTGTAAAGTCTGGGAAATCAGCCAAGTCCCAAGATGCGCTGTCTTCGCTGGCAATCGGTTTGCCTGGTTTGATTCGGTGTTTGATAGGCTCTCCTCTTCCACCATCTGCCCAACCTTAAATCAGTCAATTCAACACTGATACCCTCAACAAGCTTTCATGGTCCTTCGTTCCTGCAAGAGGTCACTTGCCGATCACGGTGTGCTCATGCGATAATAAGATTCATTTTTAAGCTTCATTCGATATTCTAATTTGGTCTTTCTTATAGGTTGTTCCTTGTGAAGGGTAATAGTATTTTTAAATTTGTAAAATTATGTGACTTACATTTATTCCTGCATATTTAGGCTTTTCGTCTTTTGCGTGCTACGATTTTCTTTTTCTCGCTTTTTCTTTGCTTTGCTTATTAGTTCAATGTCAAGTTCGTACAATCGAGACCGATCACCTTCAAGAAGAAATGATTCAGATAGATACAGTAGAAGCGACTACAGAAGTAGTAGAGACAGAGACAGTAGATCGAGAAGATCAGATCGGGATGATACAAGACAAAGAGACGATAATCGCCGCGATACCAACGGTGACAATAGGCCACGTCATGAGCAACGTAAAAAGGAAGAACCACAGGAAGAAGATATCAAGATGAATTCACCTGAACCTGTCAAAAAGAAAACGCCCATTTCAATCGAAGAATTGCTAAAGAAAAAAGAGCAGGAACAAAAAGAAACAGAAAAGGTAGTTTTGTGGATTGCATAAAAAAAAAAAGAAAACACTAAACAATATAGTATAGCCTAAATTTTTGACCAAGGAAGAAAGAGCGAAACTTGCTTTGGAAAAGCGTCAAAAAGAAGTTGAAGAGAAACGAAGAAAACAGGAAGAGGAGCGCAGAGCAAGAGAAAACTTTGATCATGCAGCAGAAGATGAGTATAGGAGACTGAGCCAACGTAGACCCGATAATAAAAGACGAGAAGAGGAAAATGACAATGATGCAGATCTTACCGAAAAAGAAAAGCAAGCGATAAGAGTAAAATAAACAAGAAAAATAGGTATGAGTGAATTTAAATAACACATGTTGTTAGGAACGCTATTTTGGTGGTGAACGCAAAAAGAGAAAGATTCGTAGGATGAATGAGAAAAAGTTTGTGTTTGATTGGGATGCAGGAGAAGATACATCCTATGATTTTAACCCCTTATATGCCAATAAGCACAATGCTCAAATGTTTGGTCGCGGTCATATTGCCGGTATTGACGAAAAAGAGCAAAAGAAGCAACAATCTGAATTTTATGAAAGACTATTGAAAGAGCGTAGAACTACTGAAGAAATGGATAGAGCTAGGTTAGTGTCTCTTGCTGACCATTTTTTCTATTGTTCTAATATTCTACTATAGCGAACTTGAGCAAATTTCCCTTAGAAAGGAAGCCAAGGTCAAATGGGACGAACGTCATTGGACTGAAAAGCCTTTGGATCAAATGAGAGAAAGAGACTGGCGTATCTTCAAAGAAGACTTTAATATTACAACAAGAGGTGGTAATATACCTCATCCTATTCGTTCATGGGATGAATCTGGACTTCCAGAGAAGATACAGCAGATCATTAAAGAAATTGGATACAAAGATCCCACTCCTATTCAGAGACAAGCCATTCCTATTGCTATACAAAATCGTGATCTCATCGGTATTGCAGAGACAGGTAAAACAATATTAATAGTGTGATTCATGTATTGAACTGTTGGACTATAGGTTCTGGTAAAACTGCATCCTTTGTTATTCCACTTCTTGTATATATATCCGAATTACCAAAAATGTCAGAGGAAAACATGTCTGATGGTCCTTATGCATTGATTCTGGCACCCACTCGTGAATTAGCACAGCAGATTGAGCAGGAAACATTAAAGTTTGCTACTCCCATGGGATTTAACTGTGTATCCATTATTGGTGGTGTAAGCATAATCAATATTAAGCACATCAGGACAAAGACTAACGGTAATGGATAGCATGATATTGTAGAGCAAGCATTTAGTATGCGTAGTGGTGCAGAAATTGTTATTGCTACGCCAGGCCGTTTAAAAGACTGTTTGGAAAGAAGAATTTTAGTATTGAATCAATGTACCTATGTGGTAATGGATGAAGCTGATCGTATGATCGACATGGGTTTTGAAGGAGATGTCAACTTTATTTTGGACGCATTGCCTGTCTCCAACATGAAGCCTGAGGGCGATGATAACATGCAAGTAGATCTTCCTCAAGGACGCAAGTATAGACAAACTACTATGTTTTCCGCTACTATGCCTGCTGCGGTAGAGCGTTTGGCTAGAAAATACTTGAGAAGAGAAGCTGTGGTCACAATTGGTGTGGTTGGCCAAGCAGTCGAAACTGTAGAACAGCGTGTTGAAATGATTAATGACGATGCCAAAAAGACGTATGTTGTTTGTATCTTTCTTTATTGTAAACTAATCGTTTGTTTCTTTTTGTAGCTCTCGTCTTTTGGAAATTATCAACTCTGGCAAGTTTGCAGCTCCTATTATCGTTTTCCTCAACTCCAAAAAGGGTGTGGATACGGTTGCAAATGTATTGAAAAAGCAAGGACACTTTGCGGTTACTTTGCATGGCGGCAAATCACAGGAACAAAGGTAAAGAAAAGAAAAAGAAAAAGCAATTACTTTAGTATATTAACTCGCAATGCAGAGAACATGCACTAGCTCAGGTTAAGAGTGGTAAAGCAAACGTATTAGTTGCTACCGATGTTGCTGGTCGTGGTATTGATATTAAGAATCTTTCACTTGTTGTCAACTATGACATGGCCAAGAACATTGAAGGTATGAACGTTCCGTTTCTGTATGTGTATTTATTCTAATGTTACTATAGATTACACCCATCGTATCGGTCGTACGGGTCGTGCTGGTAAATCTGGTGTTGCCATTACCTTTTTATCAAGTAGGGACTCTGAAGTTATGTATGATCTTCGTCAGATGCTTGCCAAGTCAAGCATTTCAAGAGTACCTCATGAGTTAGCCATACATCCGGACGCACAAACCAAGCCGGGAACGGTTAAAACAAAGAGAAAGCACGAAGAAACTTTATTCCAATAAAGAGCTATATCAAAAAAAATTGTACAATTCATCTACAGGTGGACTAAATCCCAAGTTTGAATTCTGTAAGCTGCTAAGCATGTCTTCGTCAAACGAGCTATTAATACTATCAAATAAATCAAATTCTTCTAGTAACGGCTCATCCTTATTTTCTTCAAACAGAGGAGCAATTGGTGTATTTTCGTTCAATGGCGTAGTCATTATGTCATTCAAAGGTGTGGTTACTGCCACATCCTGCATAGGTGTCGCTGAGGTATCGTTTTGTTGTGATATATTTGTATTTACTGTGCTTTGACTCTGTTGGCTCTGCTGACTCTGCAGTTCATCCTCCTCTTTAGTATATGGACCATTATTTTTACACCTTTCCAAATGATACGTGAGGCCATTTCGATTCTTGTATTTTTTATTACATGGTTCACAGAGAAAGTATCGTTTACCTAAAAAGATATTAGCTTTTTTGTTTTGATTTTGGTTTTGGTTATTTTTTTTACCATCAGGTGTGATGACCGTAGGAGCGTCCAAGATTGTTCTTTTTCTGGGGGTATTAGGTGTCTTTGCCGGTGTACGTGGTGAGTTTGCCATGGCATATGGTGACTTTACAGGTGTACGGTTAAGCTTCTGTATTGACTTAGGTGTTTTGTTTTTCTTTTTAGATGGTTGCTGTTGTTGCACTTGTTGCTGTGGCCTCGTAGGGGAAACGAGTAGATCATTTCCTGTGATAGATGGTAATGATGGTACGCTGAGATCCTTGGCGAGTGACTGATATACTTGATTGTTCTTTCCTGTTGACAGGTTTCTTCCATTGCCTATGACTGAGAGAACTGATTTTGTTCGTTTGGGTGATAATGATATTCTATACGAGTATCTTAGTTTGTTAGGCAACACTCGATCTTGTGCAAATAGGGTATAGAGTTCGTCGTTTGGGTTCATATTGGTCATCATTTTGAATTTTCCTTGTATGAGACGAACTTTTAAAAGATTGCTAAGCGCAGTAATATTATCGTGACTAAGGTCTCCCAGTGATGGCGAACTTGGCCACAATCCCTTGCAAGTACTGAATAGTTGATGTTGTTCTTCTTGTTGATTATTCGGAGGTGTCTTCGCAGATTGTAGTTTCATACGTTTTAATCGCTCAGCTGTTAATGTACAAGGTGAAGCAGCTTCTATTTCTGGAGATTGTCTTTTTAGATTCTTGTGATTGTCATGTAGTGGCAAGTTTTCTTTATCATTTGGAGTGTGATGTGGATGGTGAATGGCGTAAAAGTCATTTTTTAAGGGGGTTGATGATAATGAGTATCTTTTCTTTTCCATGATATCATTTGATGCATTCATTATATCATTATTTGTCAAGTATGGATCTGATTTGTTTTCAAGTGGTGACAATATGGTTGAAGGTATATTGAAATCGCTATTTTATAAATAAATAAATAAAAAGAGAGAGCAATTTTATATGCTTTTGTATGAATATTTAATCTGATGTTATTTATATATCTTTATATTACTTTGTTGAAGGTGATAGAAAGTCAAACTGTAAATCCATCTGCTTAATGATTGAATCAAAAGGAAAGAAAAGAGAAAAGAAAGAGAAAAGGGAGGTCAAAGGTCATTCCTATTGCTTTAAATAAAACTTTGAGCCAATTAAATTCCGTATCGCGTCATTAGGACACCATGGTGGACATTGTAAAAGCGTGTTTTTTTTTTTTTTTTTTTTTTTTTTTTGTCAGACGGGTCTTTTTTTTTTTTATCTCAGTTCAACTCTGCATTCCTTTTGGACAACTTGACGTACTCTCTCTTGTATTTCATTAATCTCTTCATTTGTTACATTTCTATAATAAAGAGAGTGAATAAGTATTCAACAAGTATAAGGCTTTTACCTGTCCATGGATCTATAATTGATACGATAGCATAAACTGCGTCTTTTAGTCTTGGGATGAACAAAGTCATCAATCTACAAGAAGGTCAATGACTGAATATTGCCATAATAAATAAAACTTACCAAGCACACATTTTCAACAATATCACCAGCAATGCCTCTTACTAACTCACAAAAGTCATTCTCATTCCATTGTCCTTCAGGCAACCAAAATGATATATCTTTTATACATGGTGGATATTTGGAGAATGGCACAAACTTATTAATCTTTCCAGGAGTAAACTGTTCAATGAATCGACTATCCTCTGACCAAAACAATCGAATGTCTGGTATACCAAACAGTACCATGGCCAATCTTTCTAGACCCATACCAAATGCCCACCCTATCTTATCATTCAATCCTGCTTGATTCATGATCTTTTGATTTACAACACCACAACCAAGTACTTCTAACCATTCTCCTTTATACAAGATCTCTACTTCCCAACTGGGGCTTGTGAATGGAAAGTAAGCATCAATCCATCTGACCTTCAAGTCAGGCTCATCAGCAAATAAATTACGTATCATTGAATTGATTGAGTGTTTTAAGTGAGCAGATATCAAATCCACTGATTCCGAACGATGGCATTCCTGAATTGGGTTCTCTGGCTTGATGATTGTATCATCCACTAATTCAATGTTGGGTGTCTCTTTACTCTGAATAAGTGCAAGTTCATTCGTTAGCTTTTTGACATCGTTATCCACATAAAAAAATCCTTCAATCTGATGAAATACAGGATAGTGAGATGAATCAATCTCGTCTCGACGATAGACATCACCACTAATCAAGAATTTACTCTCTCCCGAAGCTAAACCGTCAAGCTGATGTGCTGATGTATGAGCTCGAAGCACGGTATCCTTGTTGAAATAGTAGTTGTCTGACTTGCTTCGACTAGGATGATCCTGAGGGATATACAAATCATCAAAGTTTTGTTTGGTCGTCACAATAGGACTTATATCGTTGAACGTTTTGAAATCTTTAAAGTTGGCTTCAATCAATTGACGAATGATTGAAATAGGATTCTGTGGTTGTAAGTGTAACTTTCTATGAATTTTCGAAAGTACAGTCGGTGTGACATTGGTCCAGTCATCACGAACGAGTCTTTTACCGTCCACGATGGTTTCTTCATTAGTGATTATAAAGTTATCTATTATTCTTTCTTGGTGAGATTATAAGAGAGAGAAAGAAATACATGTATACCTGATGTTGTCTTTGTAGAATGTAGCCCTCTATTATATACAGCGTATGTGCCAGCATAAGTGCTTTTAGAAAGTTGATTGATTTTGCCTATTCGAATTACTGTTCGAAGCATGTTTGACAGGTCAAAAACCATTTAAATTGCCAGGCACCTTATTTTTACCGTCTGCTGAGATTAAATATATGACAATGAGATTTGTTCTTTTACAGCGACTATCTTTACAGGGCTCTTAGGAGATCTGTTTGATAAATTGTTTTTTAGATCTTGTCAAAAGCACTATTAAGAAGCTACTATAGAGACTTCAATCTATTCTGTAAAGAAGATCTACATGCCTCAAGGCTTTTAGAGACTGTGCAACGTAAAATTGCAAATCGTCCACTCTTGCATAAAGCAACCATTGTTAAGAACAGAAAATAGTCATAGTTTATAATAGCAGACTACTTTGCTTCCTATATAGTTTTGGTAAAATGATCTGTTTAGACTATTGAGTACTTTTTAGCCTGTGTGAAATTGCTTTGATTTCCATAAAAGGAAACGCATGTAGATTTGCCCCTTTCCCCTTCTATAAACTGTAAAGGGAATATTGACAGTTGTATTAAATATTACATGTATAGAGATTATCTGACATATTGAGGGTGAAATAGAGTAGCATAGAGTACATATTCAGCCTCACTTAAACTTTATTTTCCTTGACGGTCATTAAAAGAGCAATAAAGGTCAGTTCATTGTTTTTTAAGCCTCTCCCCTTCTTTCCTTGATCAATGAGCATAACTTTTAAAAGAGACGAAGTTAAAAAACATTCTACAAGTGATTCTTGCTGGGTTATTGTCAATAACAAGGTTTACGATGTCACTTCATTCTTGCAAGATCATCCAGGGGGAAGCGAATATATATTGGAATTTGCTGGCAAAGACATCACTTCCATTATGAAGGATAGTGTCTATCATACTCATTCAGACGCAGCTTATGATGTGCTTACGGAATATTATATTGGAGAAGTTGTTAAAGATGACCATGTCCAAGAACGAAATGTCATCAAGCAAGCAGTCAATGCGAATAAAATAGGATCTCAGAGGGATCAGGAGTTTTTAGATCTTCGTAAGCCTTTATTTTCACAGCTATGGAACGCAACCTATTCAAAAGAATATTACCTTGAGCAAGTACATCGACCAAGATACACACCTTATACTGTACCTTATTTTGATAATCCCTATTTGGATATGCTGTCTAAAACAAACTGGTTTATTGTTCCAGTGCTATGGTTACCATTTGTCGCCTTTCAGCTATGGAAATCCCTAAACTGTGCATATAGCTCAGTTCAAGTTACCTCTCAAGGTTTCTCTATCGGCATCTTATTTTGGACTTTGTTAGAGTACGTCTTGCATAGATTTCTATTTCATCTGGATAAACTTTTACCGGATCATCCAATCGCCCTATTGGTTCATTTCACCTTGCATGGTATACACCATCATATGCCTATGGACAGGTATTTTCTAAAAAGTTATAAACAAAACTCTGACTGACACGCTTATCCTAGGCTACGCTTAGTGATGCCTCCTATATTGACAATAATCCTGAGTATACCTGTCTTTCAGCTTGCTCATGGACTATTTCATCCTCCTCTTGCATACTCATTTGTGGCAGGTGCCTTCTTTGGCTATGTCTGTTACGACATGATCCATTATTACCTTCATCATGCCAAAGTACTCAAGATTTACTTTAGAGAACTTAAAAGGTATCATATTGCCCACCACTACAAGAATTTTGATAGTGGATTTGGAATTACTTCTAAACTATGGGATTATGTCTTTGGTACTGTTTTATACCTGGATGAAAGCAAATAACACTGCTTCTTTCTTTCTCTCGATTCTTACAATAAATGTATTATATCCGCTCACACTACAGAAAGACAATATAATGCGCCTGATCTATATTTGGTGTCATCAATCATGTTATCCACGATTGAGTAATATTTCTCTTTCAAAAAAAAGAAACACTCATTAGATGTTATTGTAGTCAGCTGTTGAATGATGATTTCTAAGATGGATTTGCTCATGATACACATATACCTTTTGTCAAAACGATGTTGCAAGAAAAAAAAATCATTCAAGGTCAAAGGTATTCTCTCTAGAATTACCTGAGGCCGTCGAATAAATACAAAGAAAAATAACATATATGCTTCTTCAGAGATAGATTTAGTCGAAACTAGACTCAGCATCATGAAATACGTTGTCATCGGCAGGAACTGGTAGAACTGAGCTGGTGAAGTCTACGAGGGACAGCTGCTCACGGCGATAGTGTTGCTCAAAAACGGCTGAGAAGGACCAATTACCCAGAGTGATTATGTCGTTGATATCTACATCAGCATGGAGCGCAGCTGAGGAGGATAAAGACCGTAAATTAATACGTGGTTCATCGGAAGAAAATCGCAGCAAGCGGCGTAACCAGGTATTGATGGTGATGGTCACCATCTGCGTCGTGTCGTTGGTGTTAACAAAGAAAGAAGAGACCCTGGGAGGAGGTACCAAAAGGTACAGACGATACTGTAAGGACTTGAACGTGGCCACGGGACATAACTCACGGACGTAATGACTGTACACCTGAAAAGGCTTGACGATGCGCTGGCCTCCATGTTTTTCTTTTGGTGCAATAACTTGAAGGAAGAGAAAATGTCGACCGGAGTCCGTTTTGATAGCAGCAGTAGAAAAGTCAGTCCTGTGGAACTCAGAAGGATGTAAAAAGGCAGTCATACCAAGGAGAAAAGAGAGCTTCTTTTGGAGGTGAACAATAGGAGTGGAAGGGCTGTCTATGTCAATTCGGCGTAGTTCCAGGAGGGTCGACCGAAGGTTGATAGCCGGTCGATGAATTTGTTTGGGTGGTGCCTGAGTTTTGAGCGACTTGATAAGAGCATTCACCATTTCGCTTGCTAGTAGAGATGCCGGATTCTAATGGAGGTACGTTACAGAAGAGCGGAAGAGGCAAATGGTGAAGTGATGGTAGCCTCGAGCTTCAAACATTTCTTCTAAGAAATTAGTGAGGTGTGTTTCGGTAAAGGTTGTGAGAGGGACATTATGTGAAATGGCCCATTCGGCAAAAAGCATATATATTATTCTCTCTTGTGTTTGTCCTCTGGTCTAAATAGTAAAAGAAATAGCAGTTGACTCATTCTACCATTACAGCTCTATTTCTTTTTTGAATTCTGCTGCTTCTACTATTATATGCTGCTTTTAATGACTTCCAGTTATTGTAATTCATGAAAAAACTATTTTCTCTTCCTTGCTTATAACAATTATTCCAACTCATCCTACCAGTTAATTTTGACATAAAGTTTTCCACAAGTTTCATTATCCATGCATACAATTCTAGTTTGGTAGCTTGGTATTGAAAGATCGCTGACATCAAGTGTATCTTCAATGAGAGTGATTTCCCTGCGCTGGTTACTAAATTTTCTTTCCTGCGAATTGAAAAAGTGTTCACAATCCAAGGCATACTGAAGAAGTTTGTCCATTGAATCACTATTTTTTGTGGGGAAACACTACATGCATCAGAAAATACACCAAAAGATAGACTAATTCTACGGGCGCTGCCTCTACCCATTACCTATGATGTCTTTCAACAAAACATTTGAATGTGCGGTGCCACGCTAAGCATGACTTTATAAAGTTACCGACCTGTTTTGTTTCTTTTCAAGAAATAGAAAAAAAAGAAATCAAAAAAGACCACTTATGATAAATTCGTACTTACACTATTTAGCCTATTTTCTGGTGCATGTAGACTTCGTGGGTGAGCTGTCAACTACTCAGAACGGCAACAGGTGGTTGCTTACGGCTGTTGATTACATGACAAACTGGTCAATTGCTTGTGCTGTACCGGAGGCTACTGCAGAGGCGGTTGCAGACTTTTTGTATGAAGAAATCGTAATGCGATTTGACTATCCTAACGAGTTTTATACCGACCGCGGTGCGAGCTTCTTATCCAAGTTAGTGGCTAACTACAGCAAACCGATCAAT
This sequence comes from Rhizopus microsporus ATCC 52813, assembly GCF_002708625.1. Classification (NCBI taxonomy): domain Eukaryota; kingdom Fungi; phylum Mucoromycota; class Mucoromycetes; order Mucorales; family Rhizopodaceae; genus Rhizopus; species Rhizopus microsporus. Next base: position 268,652 of record NW_019671919.1, on the reverse strand, counting down.
ATTACTCACAAGATGACGCCTGCTTTTCATCCTCTTTGCTGCAAGAATTCGAAAACACAGGTCTGCTGGCTTTTCTCCCCTCTATCTGATGTATTGTTGTGAACCTCGTCTGCCTGGGGATGAGTTGCGCCCTTATTTAGCGACAAGACTTGCTCAAGATCCTCGCACAATTGCAGAGTTTACCGCTCGTGAGCGGGAATTGCTAGGTCAAGTACGTGCTGCTGCTCAAAAACGTATGGAAGCTGTTTTCAAAGGTGACAAGCGCAAGTGGAATGCGGTAATCAAGAAACTGAATTTCGAAGTGGGTGACCATGTCTGGACTGGAGTACAGCTGGATGGGCCCTTTCACAGTGGCTGCCAAGAATGATGTCACTAACATCTATAAACTTGTTTCCGTTGGTGGTGAACCCTACCTATCTTATGTACACATCGATCGTTTAAAAGAAGTTAAGGTTGAATATATTAATACCCTTTGGTACAATCCCACTGTATCTCATGCTGTTTGTCGCGCTGGTGTAGGCCATTCTGCTCCAACTACTGATTCTTTGGCTACCTCTGATACATCTTTGTCGGCTCCTACTGTCCGTGTGACCCCTTCTGCTGGTTCTGCTCGTGTTGATTAGAGGCGATCAGCAATCTTAGAAGGGAGTGATGTCGTGCCTAAAAAGCGCAATTTCCTCCGACAGTTCCGGCCTGAGCCAAGCAGCACGGCCTGCACTTGAAAACCTTGACCCTGAAGACCCTGAAGCCCAAGAATCGTTTGAGATCTCACTCCTTCCCTTTTGGGATGAACGCCGTTCGTGGAACCAAGTTCTTGGTGCAACTCTCAAAGCCCTCTCTGGTAGAATCCCGCTTGTAGGTAGTGGCTCTATATCTTCTTTTTAAAGAACACTGCCGAATCCTTAAAACATATAAAAACGCTCATGTCTTTTATTAAATACAGCCTTTTCAGAGAATAAAGTCGCATTTTTGCAATTTTTATAATACTATTTATACAAAAAAGCGACAAGACAACGCGACATCTCTTTCTGGGAATGGTATAAAAGTTATCAATTTATATTCTTATTTTCTGTTGTACTATTGGTTGGCTTTATCGTTTACTACGGCAATTCAACCGCAAGATTTTCTTACTTCTATAGACCTTCAAGACGTCTTTCGCAATATTCTCATTCATCAAGCATCCAGAAAATACCTGCAATTCCAGTGGGAGAATCGGATTTTTCGCTTCAAGACACTTCCATTCGGCCTTGCGCTCAGTCCCCTGGTGATTACAAAGATGCTTCGCCCTCTTCTTCGTTGGGCTCGCAGAAAAGGGATTCGTATTTCAGCGTACCTGGACGACCTCATTGTAATCATCAAGACCAAAGGCCGTACAGTACAACACACACAACTACTCTCCAAATTGAGAGAACTGGAGTTTCTAATCAAAGAATCGAAATCTCGCCTTATTCCTACGCAGATACTCGATCGCCTGGGCTTCGCCGTTAACACAAAGAATATGACGCTGTCGGTACCTACTTCCAAGTGCAGATGCACACGCAGCGAAGCGCAGCGTCTTCTAAATCGGGGGACTTGCGCAGTCAAGACTCTGGCAGCCTTTATCGGCAAAGCTCAAGCAGTAACACCCGCCGTTTTTCCTGCAATACTCAAGGCTCGCAACTTACTGGCTCTGAAGGACCAATTACTACATCAAGAGAAGCCATGATCATCAACAGTCACTCTGACTCCTCCTGCGTGCCTGGATCCGGAATGGTGGGTCAGTCATCTACAACGCTGGGATGGTGATGTGTTTGATGAGATAATCATTATAATAACTCGAGTATAATCTTACAGTAGAGCATACATTCTATTTTACATTCCTCTATCGCATCTGATAAGAGTAACTTATAATAATAGCTATAGTAACTACTAAATTTCACTTGTCGCGTTTCTAAATTTAGCCTACCGTGTTTTGGATTTTTACTTGTCGCATTTGGGAAATTTACTCGTCGCATCTGGAAATTTTGCTTGGCGCAGTTGACATCTTGCAACAAGTACTACCAAACTCTACAGCAATATCAATCGCAAACTTCCTATTTGCTAATATTTATACCAAACCAAGAGACTTCTTAACACAATTGGCCTCGTTATCAAGCTCCATTTGATATTTATTGCATTTTATCATATACTGTCCCATCAAATACTCAATCTGGGTAGAAGTTCTGTCTTATTATTATCTCTGCATATACTTTGAATCGGAACATCTCTACCTTTCCTTACTATTACAAAATTTTCCTCCTCTTCGGGATGGTAATCTGTCTCGATTTCTTACCATTCTATACACGACACACTGGCAAATTTTGTTGGCCTATTGGAGATTATATTTTGGCAACACTCTTTTTACTCCATCCAAAATCACATCAGCAGCGATCTCAGTAACTTCAAGCACATTGAGTCGCCCCTCTGACCTGGAAGATTAAGTGATCATTTCCTCTCCGTGTTGTATTTGTGTCTTTAAATAGGCATGTCATCCCTCAAGTTTCCGTTCTCTTAATTCATGAATGCATAACTCTACAATACAATACCTTAATATGTGACCATTTTGATTTTTAAAATAAAACAAAAAAAAAAAGACATCCTTTGTACATCTTTATTATTTATTTTTGTAAATGGTAGATCTAAATGAAAAGATCAAGCTCCCCAGCAAACCTCATTTCGAGTACTTCAACAGCAATCCACCTCGCTTATGGGACTTTGAATCCTTCAAAAAATACAAAACAGCGCAAGCAGTTCATCTACCGCGCAATAAAAAAATCAGAGCAAATTATGAAGAGGCAATCCAGAATATCGTGAATCTTTCTTATATCAGTAGCGAAATGAAAGACTATTTGGACGCATTATTAAACCCAGAAGTAATACTAAATGAATATTATAAGCTAACATGGAGTATTAATTTACTTTCCTTTATGCAGAGCGATAAAAAAAATAAAGAAAATAATGCAGTGGTGAACCAATATATCAACTATAAGAATGTTGTACTGCGAGGATCCACTAATGACAATATCAACGTGCATATTCACACGATCAAAAGAAGAAGACATAGTAAGTTAAATATAAAAATTATCTGCAATTAAGCATTAATTGAACTATATTATTCCGTATATAGATGATGAGGAAGAGGATCACAGTGGTGGCGATAACGGTCCAGACGATGATGACTATATTGGTGTGGATTCTCCTCAGCCAGGTTCTCCCTCACGCGCGGCGGAGGTTGAAGTGGAAGAACATGATTCGTTCCTTACGGACGAGACAGACCACACGTACCAAACTGAAGTTTCTAATTATTATGCTGAAGTATTGACAACCAGAAAATACATTATGACAATGAAGGAGGTCAACATGAATGAATCAAATACACAAGAAGAGTATACTTATGATTGTAGTAGCTCCTTGTCTGAGAGATTGTAAATTTTCATGAATGCGTTAACTGACTATATTTATTCACTTTTTTAAACAGGGCGATTTCTGCGATTAATGAAAATATCATTTTACCTGAAATATATGAATTTACACCCACCCCATTGGATGATCAGGAATATAGTAGAATAAAGGAGTGGCGTATGGTACAGTAAAACCAGGGATTCTTAAATATTATATATCTTCGCTAATCTTAGGTGTTTATTGATTTAGGAAGTAAAAAAGAGCCGGTTATACTATCCACCCGTTGCATCTACACCCGGTCAGCTGCACCTTAACACCTTTCTTTGTAATATGACAGACAGGATCATAAATGAAAAACAGAGTCCACACAAAAAGAGTGAAATTGGGTTCACAATAGATAACGTATCACCTTTATTCAAATATCTCTTCCCTGCGAATGGTGTATTATCTTGTAGATGGTCAGTAAGCATTTTTGAACATTAACAAACTACGTGAGAGGATAAAGTTGACGAAATTATATTTAATACTATTAAAGGGAAAAATCCTCAATGCTACCTACCAGCACAGCCTCGAAAGGGGTCCGAACGGATTTCATCTTACTTGCAAACGACCAAGAAGTTGGTTGTGGGGAGATCAAGCCTCCCGGTACCACCCCCCAGTTGGTCAATGAGGATCGGGTCCGAACAGCAGAAACACTTAAAAGACAACTGCATGGCCGAATCATGAAGAGCAAAGACCAAAAGGAATTTGTGACTTTTGGTATGGTATTCAACGGATTCGATATTGAGTTATATCTTATGGCATTCGACGTTGAAGGCACCCCACCTTATCAGCTTTATAAAATTGACATCTTAAAACTCCCCAGCTCGCCTGCATCATATACCAGTATCGAAGAAACTATTGAAAATCTATTAAGTTTCAAGGTAAAGTGCTCAATTTATATAGGGTAAGAAATGTACGGCTAATTATAATTATTTTAACACATCGTCGCTAGCCTTTAATTATGTCAAGCTTAGCTGAAGAAGCAGACATTTTAAAGCCCTATATCTATTATGATTATATCCACTTGTTTCAACCAACCCTCGCATTCGTAAATGAATGAGAATATTGCAGGCCTTTTCAATATACGTGACCATCCAATGTATCATCTTCTATAGCAAACTTCAAAGTTTTTTAAGAGAAATAAACGATATTCCAACCTTCAACGTAAAATTGTACAAACCTTTTTACTCCATGAATACTATATTAATATAATATGTAAATTTGCAACCTTCTATATATAGCATCAACATCATACATAACCTTCAATAAAATTATTTTAATAAAAGAAATACATTTATATATTCAAACCCTATTTTAAACAAGTAAATGCTTTACTACTTCTCAATAATTTGAGGCGGGCTTCTTGTTTCAATATGCTCGAAAGAAATGATTATTTAGAGTGAATACAAGACATTATGAGAGAATTGTAGCATGATTCTCTTATAGGATTGTGTACCTCTTCAGTCGTAAACAGCGTTCTTCGAAGTGTATCAATATTAATAAAAGATAGATGTGCATAATGTAATCTAGGATCAGATGATATTTGATCGGTATGTAGAGCAAATTTTTTTAGCTGTAGAAGCTGGTTGTATAAATGGTCAGACAAATCGTTCATAACTCGACATTCAAGTAACTCTAAACGCTTCATACCAGAAATGACGAGCCCATTTTCTTCTACTTTCAAGTAAATGTCAACATTGGCTATAGTAAACGATATCAATGAAGTAGGTAGCTCTTTTACTGTTTTATAAGAGGATAAAACTATGACGTGTATGAAAAAAATAATTGGCGCATATTAAAAAAAGTATTTACGCAAAGGTTAAAAATAAAATACGTGC
>NW_019671919.1:250730-262997 GCF_002708625.1 Rhizopus microsporus ATCC 52813 | reverse complement strand
TTGGTGCATCTACAAGCAATGTTTAATCAGTATAAAGTCATACAAGTGGTTCATGTATTATTACCTTAAAAGGCCATGGCAGACAACAGTAGGATTCGCTCACGTTGATACGGTCGTGGATTTGGAACACGACGGAACGTGTGGAGGCTCTCGTTGAGGCATGTTGGACAGCACCTACTGGTCCTGTACTCGTCTATAAGATAGACTTGGAACTCATGTTTCTTGAGAAGTCTTCGGAAACCAAGGCCACGAATGGGCTCATGATACCTAGCATGGGGAGCGGACCAGTTTCCCATCACAAACACGGCGTCTTCTCCAAACCTGGCGCGTAAATCTTGAATAAGCTTTTGATCGGCACGTTGTCTGTTGAAGTACGCTGAAAGACGGATCTTGCGAAAGAGGGGGTATCCATTATCATGGTTTGTGATGGTATGTCCATAGAATCGACTGAGAACGGCAGACTGTTCAGATCTGGCTTGAAGGAAGCGGCCAAAGCCTTCTACGGATATAGTACTGCTTGGCTGTTGAGAAAGGGCTTACTCAGCTCGAACGATATCAGGATCCTGGGCTTCGAGAGCTTGCAAGATTCGACGGTACTTTTTAGTTTTCCACGTCTTGTCTTGCTGTTGTTTAGTGTACCTGAATTTCACTAATTGCTCTGGTGTAGAGTTTTCGTGTACAAAATACAACATACCTCTTCTTCCTGGATCCACAGCGACGCATCGACCAGAAACCCCTTGGTGATTTCGACGAGTTACATTGGTGATGTAGGAGGTAGCTTCATACTTCACTGGGAGCCTTGCTGTGTATCTTGTTTGCCTGTCGAACCTCTTCTTGAAAACCGTGACGTCAACGCCATCAGTTTGAATAGTGCCACGGAATCTAAGTTGTACACCTTCTTGCGGCTTGAGGGCTTTTGAATCAAGATTGACAACTCGATGCCAGTAGTCCAGTTTATCGACAGCATTAGACCATTTAATTCCCAGGATGCTTTGGCAGAGAATCTTGCTGTCGATAGTAACGTAACAAGGAGATCATGAGCGCCGGAGAGGAAAACAATTGAAGATGGGCAAACCAAGAAATACAAAGAGACGAGAGAGTTGATAGAAGGCCTTAAAGTGGTTGACAGGGTTACGCTTGACATTATAATAAAGTCTCTGTTCGTCAAAGTTGTAATCTCTATCATAAGCATCAAAAACAGGCCGAAGAGTGATAAGAGCTTCCATATAAATAGGCTCTTGAGGGACTTGTTTCATATCTATAGGTTGCTGCGAAATAGCCTGCTTGAATGTCTGCGCTGGTAAAGAGATGTCTTGACGGATGCGATGCTTGATTTCGTCATCATCCATACCTTGTGCAGACAAATCTCGTCTCAAATCTGCTGTTCGTTGCCGTATGCGAAGTAGTGCGTTGACGGCACGTCGAAGGTGCTGGCCAAACCTAAGATGAGCGTTGTTGACATAAACTGTGTAGACTTTGGTGCCTTCGATTATAACAGATTGCTGAGCAAATACAAAGTTGGGCCTCTGGTAGTTGGTGATTGTAAGGTAATCATCCAAGTGCCGATTGATTAATTCACGATAACCAATGAGAGCCATACTTCTTTAAAAAAAAAATCCTTGTTGATATATTCTTGTATGTCAAAATTCATGTCTTGCAACTCCCGAAGGAAGATGAATTTTGAGAAAGAATAGACGTGCATTGTGATGATGTGTACACGTTCGACGAAGCTTTCGAGTGTTTCACGATAGAGATCGTTCCAACCAATGCCATCAACAGAGGATTTAACAGCCAAAATACGGTCGCCGGGTGCGAGGAAACTAGAAGTACTCATAGCCGATGAATAGAAGGAGCTTGGAGTGGAGACTTCATCCATGGTGAGATGCCTATTGAATATATGTGGTTAGTTAAAGATTGCCTCTAATAGCTTAAAAAGAATTTTACTTACTTCTAGTTAAATGGATATATATATCTATAAAAAGATTGATATAAAGAACTAGAAAAACGATAGACGTCAATTTACAAGATATATTGTTAGATAACGGTGTATCCAATCGTTTAGATAAGTTTTTACTTGCTGGAAGTGCTTGATGTGTAGATTTAAAAATATAGAGATTGATTTTAGAAAATGAAGGGCCAAAGAGATGTATCTACTAGATGTATCTACTAGATGTATTATTAGTTACAGACTGCATCCAGCAGTTTAACTATGCTTTTACTTACTTGAGTAAAAAGATGATTATAAGCTTTTTTAATAAAGAAAAAAGAACGAAATGATAGTGAAATGAGCGAATTCTTAGCTAAAATAGTGCCCTTTTTATAATGAAATTCATTATGTTGTCAGTAGTACAAAAAATCAAGTAGTACCCATGGATGTATTCGGAAGAATGAACATGTATTTATTCTCATACACTAATTGATGCGAAGCCTTTAGACATGGTTAAAGCTAAACTGTACAAAGAATGTGAAGTATATCTCTTGAAATCTCAGTCTATTATTGTAAAATGAGACTGAGAGCAGTGGCTTGAATATATTACGGTCAAGCACATCACATAATTTAACCATAGTTCATCATTCTATGAATCGCTTTTAGAGCGAGAACCTAAGAAGAAACACTTCTCTCATATGTATGATTTTAAAGTGCGTAAAAAAATTCTTGATATCTCTTTGTCGTTCAAGATGTACTTGAATTATCAAATAGAGAGAGAAATGGCTCATTATTAAGGCATTTACCAGTGTGATTACTATCATCTGATGGATAGTTTTAATGACTTTTAGTTTCTTTAGCTAAAAGATTGCTATTTCTTTTGACTGCAAAAAAAAAAAAAAAAGAAATAAGAATACTTTTACTTGTAGTACATAACATTATAGTAATCACAACATATCGCCTGGATAATCAAATATTTTCTTATCAATCTATCCTTGCTTTTATTTCTATCTTGTTCCTAAACTTAAATATATAAAAGATCCCTTTTTTTCTTTTTAAATCGCAAGTGAACAAACAAGTATCAAACATGTTCCTGATCTGGTCCTCTTTTTGGATAATTATACAAAATTTGAAATGTGGAATTAGTACGCAAGGAAAGGCAGGCGTGCGTCTGTCATATTTTAGCATTTATATGATACTCACTTAAAAAGGGTATTCAAAGAGCATATTTACCTGTCTAGATATACTGTATAAGAGAGTCTGTCATACTGTGCGGCGTATATTGTTGGAGTGTATAACTCTCCACGTCTTATTTTACACAAAAGTAAAAAGATGCCATTGAAAGTTATCGTTTATATCTAATACATTCCTAAGTCAAATTATCAACTAACTCTTCAGCTATGCGTAATACTATTGAATTCAGAGGCATTTATATACACAACATGTATTATGTAAATGGTTAAATATTATTGTATAAAAGAAATATAATACATTGAAAATACGGTAAACGAGTTCTATTAATAAGGCTAAGATGAGTCGTGTAACTAAGATATAAATGCGTATGCCTTAAGACAAATTTAAAGATGTTCTCTGTTGCGGCATTTGGCCAAACATTTATATGAATGTCGAACAAAGCCTTTGAATTCACTTACTTTTAAGCTATTGGATACCTCACTAATTCTCGTCATAAGCGTCTCTTTTTTCAATAACGTATTGCGCTTTACTTTGCTCTTAACAACTGACCAGAATTGCTCAATTGGATTAAGTTCAGGAGAGTATGACGGTAAATAAGCATAACGGTAACCGCGGGATATAATATATTTAGCAATATCTCCAGATTTATGGATAGGAGCGTTATCCATGATAAGATAGCACCCTTTGATATGTGGATACCGATCCATTTCATCCATCGTGACCTTCAGAAAGCTAAAACGATGATCAGTTACTGCCCCTGTGCCCGTTAGCTCAACATAACCTTCTCTCTTTCTTTTCTTGGCTGGCGGCTGCGGTAATCTCAAGCTATACTTTATTAATCCTGAAGTAGTGATCGCATCTAAAATCGTTGTTGTTTGTGCTCGGGTTTTGGGCACTGTGACCACAGCAGGCAGTCCTTTTTTTGACCAGGCCATACTACGTTTTAAATTAATGTGAAATGCAGACTCATCGAGAAAGACGCAAGTAGTTCTAAAGTCCATGTCCGTACACTCTCACTTATGAACCCAGTCAAAACGCTCCTGAATTTTTTCTTCACTTTTCCTATCTACAGGCTGAAATTGGGCTTTTTTGAGTGACAAATTACATTGAGTTCTTACAAAATTGTAGACAGCGCTTTTAGAGACTTTGAGATCCTGAAAATTTTGAAGTAGGCGCTCCATTGCTTGCTCCAAGACGGCTGAAGGGCTCTCATTTATGTAATTCAAGGTCACTTGCTTGTATTCTTCATGAAGTATACGCGGACGGCCGGTTATCTTATGCTTTATAAAGATACTATCAGGATATGTTTTGTACATTTGAGCCCATCTTTGAGCTGTGCGAACATGAATACCTAATTGTTTTGCAGCAGCTGAAGCACTCATAACTTTCTCAAACATCAGTTTAAAGAATCTAATTTTGTCTTGATCCGTATAGAGTATGTACGCTCGTTTACTCGACACCTCCTTCATGCAAACATCTACGTCATCTTTTGCATCTTCATCTGCCATAGAGCCTACATCGAAATCATTCTCCTGAGCCTAATTATGCAAATACTGAGTGTGTGAACTAACTGTTTCTAAAGCATATCGCTCTTCATCAATGGTATAGTCCACAGGCTCAGGTCTAACGTATTCATCAACTGCATTACCGTGCCCATCTTCATAGAAAATTTGAAAGCTCATATTGTAATACTCGGTTTTTAATGAGAAAGGAAGTAAAAAAGTAAAAAAAAAAAAAAAAAAGAGCTAACAGTGCTTTCGTGCTTCATATACGACATTCAATTTGTCAGCAAGCGAGTATATTTCCATGGTCGAGGTTTGTGGTTCCACTGAAGTTGATATCCTTGTGTTACTACTGACACAGGCCATGAATGAAGTGTTGCCCGTTTCCATTGCTCTGAGAAACGTTGGAGACGGCCCCCTGGTAATATACCATCGCTTGATGTGGCGTAATGCGCCATTATCGTGGGGAAAGACGCTGGCGTTGATGGCAGTATTATTGGGGTTGATTGGAGCTTTGGGCCTCCGCGTGTATTTGGCCCTTGCTGCGTCCAAAAAAAGACCTGTGGAAGGTTCCACGTCCAAATCCTCTGTTATTGTTGTTGTCGTCCCACTGCATTTCTGAGGATGGACTGTTCGTATCTGGCTTGAAAGATTCTTTCAACTTCTTTCCTGCCCAAGGCCAAGACCTTGTCACTAGGCTCTTCTTCCAAGTGTTTAACGCTATCGGGGAGCCTGAGCGCCTTGATCGCCATTGTCTTAGCTTCACTTTTGATGGCCTTACTCGTGGCGTATGAGTAAACTGCAAGTTGTCGGATGCCTTCCATAATGAGAAAGAATTGCTCTTCACTTCCTCCTGATTCCAGGAATTGTTGGCATCCTTCGTAAAGGTCTGTTGCTGCTCTTCCTGCGATGATGAGTCGATCAGCTCCCTTGTATACTGCGTTTGTGCTTTGGAGGGCATCCACCGTTTTCCTTTTAAGTTCTCTGTGGAACTCTTTGTTGAAAATCTCGCTGTTGGTCCATTCACTACCTTCGTACTTTGGAAGGTTCTTAACAAATTCTTTGATGTTCTTCTGCAAATTGACAGACGAGCTGTTCTCCAGTTCTTCCAAGATTTCGTTTGAAAGGTTTGTAGGGCCTTCAATTGATCTGTCAAGATTGAGCTTCCTTGATATTTCCTCAATGATTTGTTCGACTTGTTCTCTTGTAAACAATTGTTCAGATTGATCACTGGACATATTGTTACCATGGTGCGCGGCGCAAACAAGATCTAAAGAAATAGGAACCAAAAAGTTTTTTTATTATGTATTATCTGAAATTAAAGCGTGGCACGAAAGAGCCTTTACCACCTCATCTTCTCCTTCCACTTCGGCAGCTGTTTGATTGTTTCAAAGTTTTATTATAAATACAATTATATCGTAATTATATGGTAATTACTAGCCAGATCACCACAGTTGTCACGGAAAAGAACTTTTCATATACTGTTTAGAAAAAAGAAAAGAATGGCCATTTACATGATTCTTGCTTTAGATAGGCGTCCTTATGCTACACCTGTTAACACAAAAAAATAGAGCATTATCATTCAGGCTTTTTTAGCACTTTACTGTAACTGAATAATTCGTTGCTAGTTTTTTCAAACAAATACTCTTGGTATTCTTTTCTTTTCATTTTTAGTAGCCTTTTAAAGTAGATTAAAACCTCCTCACATGCAAGATGTGAGTGTAAAGTAGCTATGAAAGTGTATGACTTGGTTTTGCTTTGACATATAGTGTAGTAGAGGCAAAGACGAGGGGTGCGTGTACTTTTTATTAGGCCGAGAATATGGTAAAAAATCCTCCCAGTAGAAAACGGTTGTTATTTTAGAGAGGCTTGTGCTTTTTCAAGTAAGATGAAGCTTGAAATAATACTATATATATTGTCCCAGGCTTTATTTATTTTGATAGCAATATATATCAATGAGAGGGAGTCAATATACACTAATGAAAGGGAATATAAACTTGGCAATGGGGAATAAAACAAAAAAATAGATGGTGTTCTAAACAGGACCAAGATGCAATAAAACGAAATCCTTATCCAGAAGACATAAGACATCATTGACCACACTAGTACGAATGGGTACACCGCTTTGGTAATCACTTCATACAAATGCTAATTTGAATATAGGATGATAACCACTTAACTTGTTCCCTAAGAAAAAGGTAAGAATAGTTTATACAGACTGCAAGATACTACACTTATCTCACAAGCATCCAGATACGTAACCAATCATCTAATCAGAAGAAAAAGACAATACTAGTCTGCCTGCCATCCCCTCCAAAGAAGGAACTACTGTCGCATTGTTGGGAACAACACCAAGCAGTGCAGATTGTTCGGACGCGTCATTAATGCCTTCCAAAAGTCCCACAGCATCAACGGCAGCATTGTCGCTTTAGTTTATTCAACCAAAACCTAGTCCGTTCTTTTTCAAAAGTATACATTCATTGGCAATACCAATCTGCCTGCCATCCCCTCCAAAGAAGGAACTACTGTCGCATTGTTGGGAACAACACCAAGCAGTGCAGATTGTTCGGACGCGTCATTAATGCCTTCCAAAAGTCCCACAGCATCAACGGCAGCATTGTCGCTTTAGTTTATTTAACCAAAACCTAGTCCGTCCAATGAAGTAATTTCAAGTAAAAAAAAAAGGGAAAAGAAACCACAGGGAAAATATATACGTAATATAAATTTGTGACGTATACAGCCGCAAAAGCAGTCATGAAAATTCTTTGATTGTCATATTTATCCCAATACTACGCATGGTTCTTTCGCACAACAAAATCAAGCCACCTGACAAAAGTGGCACTCAAGCTATTTCATCACCTCAAATGAATTCCTCTCAACGTTCTATTCCGCCCCAACCTGTTTTGTACTCTAGAGTACATAACAATCGCAGTAAAGTTCAGGAAAGTTTACTCTCTTGTCCTCCGGAAAAGTTCAGCTCCCGATCTTCTACATCTCATGGAGATCCAGATGACATGGATCCCATCGTTATTGAAACCGTTTACTGGGGAGTATCTCAGTCCCCTGGTTCTTTATTTTTCGACGTTACTTGTCGCAAGGAATCCGACAAGGATCTCTACAAACTGGCCTTTGATCAGTTTGATGATTTTGTTGGACAATTAGTTCATCGTTCTGGAACAAACAGATACTTGGAGATCAATTTCGATATTGACAGACATCGCTCCTATGCTTTTGATACTGGTTTGAAGTTTGATAAAGGCAAGATGGTCGTTAAGCCTGCACATGCCATGGCACCTGGCTCCATTTTGAAAAAAGTGAGCCTTCAACGTTTACCTTGGCTTAGACCAAAAGAGCTTCTTGCTGGCTTAACTGCCACACTCAGTAACTATGGTGTAGTCAAGGACAATGCCACAGGCACTTTCTTGAGTTCTGGATACGCAGTCCTCGATGTATCAAAGCAATCACTTGCTCAAGATGAGACCCCCTTTTTGGAGCTCTCTCATGTGATTACCTGAGTTGATCCGGACGTCTCTCGTTCTGGCAAAATGTTTATTTTGGCCTATTGGAATGATATGCCTACCTATTGTAAGTATTGTCATGAATCTGGTCATATCGCTTCCAGTTGCCCTAAATCCCCTAGCGGCAAACGTGTCTGCTTCCTCTGTCTCAAACGTGGCCATGTTCGGGCCGATTGTCCTGAACGCACATCCACTGCTAAGCGACGCCGTAATGGTCGCTCTGTAGCACGCCCGTCCTCTTCAACTCAGCCTGCTTCAAGCGACACTGAGATCACAACGTCAGAAATATCAAGTGGCGAAAAGGACGATTCGATAATTACTCCTAAGTCTCAAGAGATCATCATAGTGCAGGACCAACACTCAGAGATCACTGAGGCATCTGATCTACCTGTACATAATCCCTCGCACTTACATTCCAAATATGTCAATGTTGAGCCTTCTAGACAATCTACGGCAGGGATTGACCAGAATTCCCTCATTTCTACCTCTCGATCGTCTTATCCTCCCTCGGATACTGCAGAGGTTTACTCTGATGCTGAAATGGATGAGGCCCACCAGTCTTCTGAGAATTTAGAAGAACCTGATGAAGCACCCTCTAGTGATACAGAAATGAATGAAATCCACAATGACCCTAAAGCACCAGTTTCCAAATCTTCTACACCAGGTGTTTCTGTTCGTCGTAGCGGTCGCAATCGAAACGCTCCGGACAAGCTGAATCTTTAATCTTATTATTATGATATATAATAATCGCAAGGCATTCAAGTTACTATCTTTGAATGGCAATAGTTTTTTCAAAGTTAGTAAACCATCTACACGAAAACAATTTATACGACACATTCGATCCTATAATCCCACATTTGTTGCTCTGCAAGAAGTGGATAATAGTGATAACCCTTCCTCACATTTTGATTTATTACATCAACAGTTTGTTTGTCATCAAAGCTTATGGACTCAATATTGTGGTCTAGTTTGTTTTGATCCTTCATTTTCAATTACACGTATCCCTATGCCAGAGGATGCCAGATGTCTTCTGGCTCAAGTTACGCACATAAACGATTTTATAAAACCTTTCTTTATTCTTGTTATCTACGCTCCGGCGAATTTAACAAGAGAAAGGCGTGAATTTTACGAACGACTCTTACAGTTTCAGCAATTGGATCCATATGATGACAGGTCTTGTATTGATCGTCTTGTGATTGCAGGCGATTTTAACTTTACAATACAGGCGTCTCAATCTTCATCTTCCTACCGAAATTGGATTCAACTTCTCAACAGTCATTTCCAGAACATTATGTCTGATCTTCGTGATTTACACACTCCCACTTTTCGTAGAGGCGCAGTTACCAGATCAACGATAGACTATTTATTTTTATCTACTACCTTATCCGCCAATTACATCGATGCTACAGTTGACTTTGTCGATCCTGAATGGTCAGATCATGCTATCCTTTCAGTTGAATTAAAGCTTGACTTGGCTGATTCTCACGGTCCAGGCACTTGGAGAGCCAACCCGGTATATCTGGGACATAAGGACTTCCGTCGCCGTCTTGCTAATATGCTAACAGAGCTTTACCACTCAGAAATCGCGCATTCTCACTCTTCTCCGTAAATATTATGGGACGTGGTCAAAGTTCACGTAAAAGAATTTACTCGGAAATATGGTCGCTCATACGTCAGTTGGCGCTCCCAACAGATTAAGCGTTTACAAAAGAAACGTCACCGTATTCTTCAAAGTTCATTGCCTGAAGGGATATTAGTCGAGCATCTACCACGGGTCGAACGACAGATTGCCTCTCTTCAATATGAGCTTGTTGAAATTAAAGCTCTCAAGGCAGAGAAAACCTGGCGAGAACATGGAGAAACCGAAGCAGGATATCTTAAGAAATCTGCATCAGTTAGATCCGCCCAAAGGTCGATGCTTCAACTTTGGGACCCTTCTCGGGATGAATTTTCTTCCTCTCGGGATGATCTCTTGCGCATTTCAAGTGATTTCTACCAACATTTGTTTTCAGCTGAACCGGTAAGTAATGCATCGATTGATAATATGCTAGCGCATATTCCTACGGACTGCAAGCTTTCACAGGCTGCGCAAGATAGTCTGTCTTGCTCAATTGATCTGGATGATATCTTAGAGCAATCAAAGAGGGCTCCTAAACAAAGTAGTCCTGGCTCTGATGGTCTTTCGTATGGTTTCCTGCGGTTAATCTTCAATCACCCAGACTATTCCCAAATTGTCAACCAAGTGTACAACGATGCTTTGACTTGCTCAATTTTTCCTGTATCATGGCTTCAAACATCTGTATGTCTTCTTCCGAAGAAAGGTGACTTACGGTATCTTTCAAATTGGAGACCAATCACACTGATTAATTGTGACGCAAAGATATTCACCCGATTATTGAACAACCGTTTAAGGGAGGTCGTTTCTCCTTTGATTTGTCCTTTTCAAACTGGTTTTATGCAAGGAAGATTTATTGCCGACAATGGCCTTTTAGCATAAATTGCTATAGAGCAAGCTTCTTTCCGGTCCTCCTCGGAAGTTGGTCTGCTGTGCGACCAAGAAAAAGCTTATGATCGAGTGCATCCTGTGTATCTTCGCTCTGTCCTTCAGGCTTTTGGTTTGCCCTCCGTTTTTATCTCCGCTGTTTGCTCTCTCTTCTTTGGTACAACCATGAAAGTCAGCGTTAATGGGTACTTCTCGTCACCTATACAACTAGGTCGTGGTTTACGCCAAGGAGATCCCATCAGCCCTCTTTTGTTCAACTTAGTAATGGAGCCCTTGGTTAAATCTATTGTTTATTCTCAACGAATTCGTGGTTTTGCTTTTCCTTCGGTCGACGTTATGGAGGGCGTTTCCTTACAGAACCGCATTTCAGTCCCTTCGGAAATCAAAGTCCTAGCATATGCAGATGACCTTTTGATTTTCCTTGCTGATCAACATGACCTTCAGGAGGTTCAGTCCCTCATTCATCAGTATAACTTGGCTTCTAATGCAAGAATGAACTATAACAAGACTGTAGCCTTCCCTGTCTCAGGCTCTTCCCACACGGAATGGCCTACACTTTTACAGTCATATGGAGTTACTCAATGGCATGACTCTACATCGTCTGAGCCACTCACATACCTTGGATACCCTCTGTTACAATCGCCTCGACAGCGAAATAGTTTTCAACAACGTATCGTAGAAAAAGTATCCAGTGCTTGTAACATTTTTAAGCAAAGGTCTCTGTCCATTCGCGGCCGTGCAACCGTCCTCAATGTGCTTATTCTGTCCTCGCTCTGGCATATTCTTAGAGTAGTTGGGATTAACCAAAAGACTTTCGACACTATCCGAAAGGTTTGCCGCGAATTTCTTGGTTTCAGGATTTTCCCATCTATATCTCTAGACACCTTTCAACAACCCCTCAAGCGTGGTGGACTGGGTTTCCTGGAGCCGAATTGTCAACACCTGGCTCTTCAGTATCGATGGTTAACTCCTCTCTTGCTCAATGATGATCCTTCTAGTTTTACTACTTTATGGCTGCGGGCTCATTTGCTTAGCTTATCACCTCTGTCGATTGTTGACGCAAGATTGCCTTTTCTCTTTCCGTCCTTTCGCAAAGGCCCTTTAGCAATGAATTCTCCAGGGGTCCTTCCGGTTCTATTTCGGTCTTTCGACGCTCTTTTTGATTCTGGTACAGTTCTTACTTTGCTCAACAGCTCTTTGTCCGAACGTCCTAAGGTTTCTGTTGAAATCTGCTTATCCTTACCACTATCGGAAATCATAAATTGGCCTGCAGATGGCTCACCTACGATGCAAAAGCCTTATAAGTCTCTTCAGGCTAGCCATGCTTTTAGTTTATCACCTGATCGCTCTCATCTGATTCCTAAAGCATGGGTGAACGAGCAAAGACAACCTTCTCAGGGTCGTAATCGCATCCGAAAGTTGGTTCGCCTTCTTTTAGCCGGACAGCTTACTTTACATCCTTTTTTCGCCCGTCTTTGTTTACCGGGCAGTGTTGTGGCTGCTGTTCCATTGTCTCTCTCTGAAGTCTGTGGCCAATTAGTCCATCCTTGGATCGAGCCAAACTCTGATACTATTCTGCCTCGTAATTTTCGCAAGCATCACCAACAGCTGCTACAACAATCT
>NW_019671919.1:233211-250240 GCF_002708625.1 Rhizopus microsporus ATCC 52813 | reverse complement strand
ACCACTGATTTCAAGTGGCTATTTTATTTATTTAAAAAAAAATATGCTTATATTAATATTGTTATACTAGTAGCTACTATAGTTGTTATTACAAGTTACTCTTATCAGATGCGATAGAGGAATATAACGTAGAATGTATGCTCTACTGTAAGATTATACTCGAGTTATTATAATGATTATCTCATCAAACACGTCAAATATGTTGAATATTGTAACACTTTGCCAAAAATATCTGAGAGTAATACTGTTCTTAAAGTATACGTATCATCAAAAACAGGTTCATTAGAGTATACTTCATTTATAAATTTTAAAACTTGGGCTTTTGTTTCTAATTAATTTAAACTGCAAATTAGTGAAATTATCACAATTAGAACTTCGAAATCAAACTAAGTTTTGTTACAAATTCAATTGAAACATTTTCTTTTAGCACTTCATTGAAATATTCCTTGAACAAAAAAGAACTACCATATAGTCTCGTTTTCAACACAAGTACGGGAATTAAGGGATCATTTAAATAGCACACTTCGTGTTCATCGCTTAGTGGCTGAAACTTTTTTAAAGCTTGAATAGTGTTTTCGTCATTGAACTTTAGTTGGTAATAAATGCAAAGTGCGTGATTACGACTGATAAAAACCATGATTTTTTTATGAAGAGAAGAAAAGAGTGAAGAAAATAAGCAAATTGAAAAATATTTACTTGGAGTCATTGAGACTTTGATTGTTTAACAAAAAAAACCAAGGTATGGCCACGGTGATGACCACGGTGATAACCAAGGTATGACCACGATGTAACCAAGGCGAGAACCAAGGTGAAAACCAAGATATGACCACGGTGACAAAACTATTTATGCGACATACTTTTTTGAAAAAACACGACACTCTTTTCTAAAAACATACGACACTGATTTTTTTAAAAATGCGACACTTTAATTTTTTTCTTGCGACATCGTTTTGGCAAAAGGTGTACCTTCACTGTATCCGCATGAGATAAGGTGGGTTCTGATTTCCATTAAAGGTTAAAGAAAGCTCAGCTTCCTGCCCTAGCCTTTTTTTTTAACTTTTACACGGAAGCTTACTCTGTCTTACCTGTCTAAAATGAATATTGCCAACCTACCCCCACTCGTCATATCTCGTAGTACCTGATATCGTATGCAGGCACATTGGCCATTTCAAACTGCTACTCCATAAAGCGTGTGTAGTTGATAGCGGCAAACGGTTACTATGGAAACTCTAAAACGTCTCCAAGCAGAAAGAAGAGACAATAAACACACAGAAATCAGCTCCCATCGTTTCTTAGTATGTTTATCAGTTGACTTTGTGTGACAATAACTTACAAAATGATGATTTTTTTTATTATGATTTAAAGGAATAGTTAAGGTTTGGTAATATTGAACTTGGCTGTAAAAGTGTCAACATATTTTTCATCACCAATGTATGTTTCCTTGAAGGAAGGTCTTTCAGTAATACCCTTAATGAATTCAGCTAATCTAGGATACTTCTTGACTGCCTCCCATTCATATCCATTCAAGAATAGCCTGTGGAATCCGAGAATACGAGCAAGGAGGGGTGCAACTGCGATATCAGCTATAGAATATTCATTACCAAGGAAGTAGGGGCCTGTAGGAGATTGTTGAACCAAGAGTTCGTTGATCTATAATATAAGAAGTTATTTTTTTTTCCTGAAAACACAAAGCATATACACAGTCACTTGTTGCACAACTTACACGATCCAAGGCAGGATTGACGTTCTTTTCGTAATCAGCAAAGGCATTTTCTGCTTTGATATTGAAAACGTATTTGAAAAATTCGCTTTGTACTTTAGAAGAATAATATTCAATAAAGTAACGAACATATGCGCGCTTCAATGGATCTTTAGGTAAAAGGCTATCATCACATGCATAAATAAGAAAAACACCGCATTTGTTTTCTGTACCAACTTACTTTTTCTCAGGAAAACGATCGTTAAGATATTCGACAAGTACCAAAGATTCAGCAATGTGCTTGTCACCCACTGTAAATGCAGGTACTTTTAACTCGGGATTGATGTTCTTGTACCTAATGAACATCAAACATGAGCCAAGATGAGTAATGTAGATGTCATTCTTTTTACCAATCAGGCTTATTTGACAAGTCAATCTCGACTGTTTCATAATCAGCGCCAACTTCTCTTAAAGTAATAGCGGCACGCTGAGCGTAAGGACAAATGACAGCGTTATAGAAAGTGATTTTATCTGTGTACTTTGTTTAGTTTACAAAAAAGATAGGCTCTTAATATTGCCTTTTTTTATATATCTTTACCAGAAGACATTGTTTATTGTTACTATTATTATTACTATACAAGAGGGATTCCAAGAAAGAAAGAAAAAGAGGGTCGCTGTCTTTTTTTTTATATTATCTGATTATTAATGCTTATCGAATTACTAATGTTTGACTTCAAATCATCGCTGTTGTCGGCTGTATGACTCTTAGGTCATTCTTTTTAGCAATGGCGATATTACTGATAGTATAAGCTTATCCTCGGTAATCAAGCACAAGTCCTTTTCTCTTTTCGAGATGTTAGTATATTAATGTACACAAAGAGAGAAAAAGGAGGAGTAAATAGACTTTGGATCTTTGGGAAACACACAAACAAATAGAGAAGTTTACTCTTTTTCTTTCCTATCTTCTTGTCCTTTATTTAATGCCTCATCGAAATATCTCGAGAAATAGGCCGAGAAAATGATAATTGATGACCCCACAGTCTATTGCTTCGTCAAGATCCTAGTAAAATACTAAGATGCAGATCCTTTTTTTTTTTCTTTTTTTCTTTTCTGTCTATTCTCGAAGCAGTTGAAGAATGCAGCATAGACTCACAGAGGGTAAATTGATAATGTGATGAAAGCCCCAAAACAAAGCATAGCCTCCTATTCTTTTATTATTACTAATGCATAATTCAGTTTAACCATAAACACTGCTTGTACCATCTGCATATATATTTTCAAGCAACCCCTGAGAAAAGGTGATGATTAAAAAAGAAGCGTATTTTGTGACTATTGCCTTTATAAGTTCGGTTAATTTACGAACAAATGGTTATTTTGCCTTGAAGCTAAACAGGATTTCCAAGGACTCTTCCAATGAATTTTATGTCAATATTGACGTAGGAAGCATTTTCTTGTTCAGCAACATAAAGTCATATTCATTTTCTTTGGAAAAGGAACTACGATAGCTTCATTGTATCATCAGTTATGGATATTCCAAAAACAAAGGACCCTCTCTCCGATTTTGCTTGTTTAATTCGATGATGGCGTTGTCAGCATCTCCCCCAAACGAGCTCTGTCCTCTTCTTGCAACAATTTAAATGATAACCCTTTCCTTTTCATATTTGAATAAGTATACTTATTTGTTTTGGTTGCCCATGTGGTGCAGGAGAAGCTCCTGTGATTTTGGAAGAAGTCGTAGAATTTCTAGATAGGGTTCATCTGGCAACATTTGCGAACAATGGCTGACAAAAAGAAAAGAGATTCTAGGCATGACACGGAATGTATTAGGCAAGTCGTGGCGGAGCCAGCGTCTAGGATTCTCTATTGTTTATGTCTGTCAATTGAAATTCTGGAAGCTAGTACTTTTTAAGGTTTAGATTATCTGGCATGATAGAGTTATCAACCAGTGTTACCACACAGTACGCCCAACATAAAATCCGGCTTTTTCCTGTTGGTGTCGAATTTGTCTATCCTATTTATGATTACAATACAATCATTAGTATGCAAATAAGCGTAAATATACATGAGTATATATACTCACATGGCATAGATAATATTATCGTCAGTATTTGCCAGGAAGAATCTTCTTATTGAAGACAATAAATACTTTTTTGACCTTTATTAGCACCCTGTTTATCGACTGCATTAGAAGAATGTGTTTCTTTGAATTAGTTCAACTTGCATAAACAACGTTTTTGTAGTAAAGGACTGTGCTGCTTGGTGTTCTAGGAACATTGGGCTTGGCTTTATCAGCAAATCTTTTGAAGGATTTAGCTTTTTCTTTCTCCAGATATCCCATGATACACTTGCTGCTATTAAACTTGTTGATAGGAAGTATATGAGAAAGCGAACTGGTTTAATTAAGTTTAATTTAGTCAAAGTTAGTTTTTTGCCGAAGAAAGAAGGGACAGCACTTTGAGATCTTGTAAAATACGCAAGCTACTTAAGTCATTATTTCCTCCGCGGCTTTAATGCTTTTGCCTCGAAGCTTGTTAAGAGCCGTAGTAATTTTGATATTGTTTATAATCAACTAAACGTAATAAGATATAAATCAGCTATAGCTATTCGCATGTCTATTTACCTCTTCTTTTGGCAGCCATTCTTTTTGACCGTTTCCGTGGAAATAAGGATTTTGCTATTTGCATAATATACGACTTAAGCAATTCAATTTTACAGCAAACAGTATATGCTGTACTTACTTTACAAACACTCCAGCTTGTGAAATATTAAAGAAAAATATATATAAAAAAATACATATATATAAAAGACTGGCCACAAAATTCATTGTTCTTATAGACGCGTCATACCCAGTCCTCATTGGCTCGTGGCAAGTTCATGCAGTAATCCTATTTTTATTGATGAACTCTCAGCATAATAAAGACATTATTACAGACTCATCGACATGCACTTCTCTTATACTTTAGTGTTGTACATTATGCTGTGTAGGTGTGGTTTGTATAGCACTGTTTGCTGTGGAAATAGCAAAACCTGGAAACAGTTCAGCTTTGTAGTTCTTTTGATCTCGCAGGAGGAAATCAACATAATGGTTTTTATTTAAGCTTAATTTCAATCCTACATTCCAAATCCGAAAAAGTGACATTCTTTCTCCATGGTTAAAAAGCAAAAAAAGAAGACACCAATAACACAGATATCAACAGCCAAAGCAAAGTTTAAACGCTCTCACGCCGAAACAGCTCGCTTGATTAGACGATTCCATGTGTTGAATAAAGAATTAGCAAAATGTAGAGCCAGCCCACAAACATTAAAGAATCGAGAAGCTGAAATCTTGAAAGAAATGGAATCTCTTGGTGGTTTAGACTGGTATCAAAAGGCTTCACAACTGGGTCAGAGTAAAGCACGAGGAGGTGATTCTTCAAAATGGTTGATCCAAACTTTAAAGTCACACTGTAAAGAAGCTTTGGATAAGACGACAAAACCATTAAAAGTACTTGACGTGGGTGCCGTTGCTCCTAATAACTACGAAGCCTATTCGTCATGGATTACAGCAATACCAATTGATCTTAACCCACAGCATCCAAACATTCAAAAACAGGACTTCCTACGCATGCAACCACCTGCCCTTGCTGATAGATTTGATATTGTCTGTTTGAGTCTGGTCATCAATTTTGTGGGCGATCCAAAAGATCGAGGTAAGAGTTGATGCTATGTAGTAAGCTTAATGAGTATAAACACCATTTTCTTTAGGACAAATGCTCATCCATACAAGAGATTTTTTCATGCCAATAACAACAACAGATCGCCTACATTATCTATTTCTGGTTGTACCTTTACCATGCGTTACAAATTCTAGATACATGACGCACGAGCATTTACTAGAGATGATGGCTTCAATTGGATATACAAACTGCATTCATCACCACTTTTCAAACAAGCTTGCATATTATCTGTTTGAGCTAGTCTGTAAGCCAAATACCAAGAATATAACCTGGAAGAAAAAGATTATACCAGGAAAAGAAGGTGGCGCTCGCAATAACTTTTGCATCGTTATGCAATAATATTTATTATGTACAAAATCATTCATTATCTTCTGGTAAAAAACCTCCACCAGGGTATGTATCATTATTATCATTACTAGTAGCACTATAGACAGCCCATACATCATCATTATGATCTCTCCTGCTGGCATCCTTGCTGACACCGTATTCACTGTCTACACGCGCTTTAATAATCAATCTCTTAACCAACTTTCTCCAGCGTAAATAAACTTCCTTTTCTTGTTTTTCAATAGCTTTTAATGCATCATTCTTTTCTTGTTCTTCAAGTGCCTAAGACATTAATCAGCCATCGCTCCTTCTGGGCAATTTGTTAAACACCTACCTCCATAAGAACATACTGGTACTCTTCTGCAACCACTATACCATCGATAATAGGTACTGAGCGCATCTTTGTAAACTCAAATCCTGTCTATGTTCATTTTTATTAATCATGCTGTCTGTATTCCCAGCAACAGAGGCAACTTACTACTGCATCAGCATAGTCGATGCCAAGCATTTTGGCAACCTTTCCAAGGCCATTAACTAGATAATAAAGAAGAAGTTTATATTTTGCTTAAATGAGATATATTGTTTCTTACTTGGGATATGAACAGCTCCTGGCGGCAACATCTCCGGTGTAAATAGATCAATATTACCATAAGCATTTTTAGGCACTTTCCCCTGTAAACAAACACAAGTTAGCTCCTGCTATATCTAGTATTACTTTCATACTTACATTCACAACAGGATCAGGCACAATTTTCCGCGTTTGCCATTCACCATAACAAGGAACCAACACTTCCTGTCCATCTTGTTTTGCCATCTCCTGAAGTCTTTTCTTCTCCAAAGTTGTTGCTAGCGACTTTACCATCTTGATAGGTTGCTCACCTTCAATTATTTCTCTTCCCTGCTTTCTATAACTATCCGCAGTGGCCACCGTTTTCACACACTGTCGAGGATATATCTTTTCTCCTCTGATACTTCCCAACACAGGCTCCTTTGGATATAGCACTTCGAATTTCTTCAAATGTCTCTCTAAGGCATACAGTGGATGATTTTTGAAACCACCTATACTCGTAGGCATTCTCTCCTTCTTTTCTTGTTTTTCCAAATCTTGTATTTCAAGTCTTTCCTTCTCTCCCATTTTTGGCTTGTGACAGATCATAGCAAGGAATACTTCAGACCAAGGCTTTAAACCAGAACTTTGTTCGCGTTTTGTAAGCGGTCTATCTCTAATTCGTATTGCTTTTTCCAAATTCGACGTATATCGTCTAGTGACATCAGTAATATTGTGCCTTTTTTTGTCATCCATTGCTAATACATATGATAGCTGATTACTACGATTTAACGTAGCAGGTTCCATCAATGCAGGTTTATTGATGATTCCTCTGACTGGATCAACACATATCCATTTCTTTGACTCTGGACAGTAAACTTCAGCCCACACACAAGGAGGCTTTGCGTTCTTTTGCCTTAGTTGTACGTTGGGATTCACATAAGACTTTGTTGGCGTACGAAATTGAAATAGTAGGTTTGATTTTTCATCTGTTTCTTCTGCATTACTTCCGTCCTTTTCAGCGCCATTTTGTCCCTTTCCGCTTTTCTTTTTGGATGCACTCTCGGATGGTATCTTGTGTGGTACTGGTTGAAGTGAGCATACTAATCGAGCATCACAACCACAGAATCTTAAAACTGCAACGAATAACTCGGCGCATGTATCACTCGTCCCTTCCTTTTTTGAAAGTAAGTTTACAAAATCATCCAAACTATCAATCCAGTCGGCATTCTCGTTTGATTCGTGCTTTAAGATCATCTCTTGTAAAACGTCGTAATTTATATCAGCAAAGTCACTGTATGGTCGAGTTATTAATCCTGGACCAGTGACTGAAAAATAATTGCTCCACCAGTTCAATAGCCATTTAATGCCAGTAATCACACCTGATTCTGACGTTTCTTTGGATAAAAGATTTCTTGCATGATCAGGCACAATCTTTAAGCACTGGGACTATAGTCAAATTAGAATACGCATAGGTATAATAAAATGTAATATACATTACTTTTATCTTGTTGCTTGAACACCATCTATTGCGTATGATATAATGCGCTGTTAATGCTATAACATGGCCATGATGTATCCATTCACGTAGGTTACGTTGATATTCTATTTCCCATTTGGATTTTCTATTTAAAGTCAGAATAATAAATAAATCAGTTTATGCATCGTTCTTACTTCAACACTGCTCTTGGCGTCTCAAACACAACCTCGACATCCTTATAAACAACATCGGTTGCTGATTCTTCAACATGCATTTGTTCAGGAAGCGTAGGTGGTAAGTGAACCGTTTCCCAGTCAATTTCGTCCTCGTCCTCGTCGTCTTCCTCATCCTCTTCTTGCTTATCTTTTTCTTTACCTTCCTCCATTGTTATAAAATCACCTTCTTCGTTTTCCCAAGTCATTAAAGTATCGTCTTGAAGATCAACTATAACACTTTCCTCCTTTTGCTTGCCTTTAGATCTCTTTTTGACAGCTGTCTCCGAATTAGGGAGATCCGCCCTTCTTTTCCGAGATGCATTCAGACTTGATTCCGGTTGATCTTCAGGCTGATCTGGGATATTCCTCGGCCTGTAAGCGGTTCTTTGACTGCTTGACTCGCTTTGCTTCCCACGTTTTCTTTTTCCGAGATTTCTCGTAGTTGCCATTGCTGGAAGGAAAGGAAAGAACAGAATGATATACAACTGCGCACAGAGACATGTCAACATTACACTCCGACCGAAACCCTACTCTTTAAAGTTAAAAACGAAAATCCCCCTTTTCTTTTTCTTCTTTTTCTTTAAAAATATAAACACACGATGGATATTGGCGAACTGGAGAATCCTTACAGCTATGATAAATGTGGATCCAAGCATACTCAAACTGGTACATCTGGGCCACTTCAAATTGGCGACTATGATGAAAAGCAGAACGGTTGCTCTAAACAACAGGCTAAAGCCACTGAAGAACACTGTGACAATAAGTTGAGGGAAGAACCAAAAGAGGCTCCACAGAAATAATTGATCTTTTTTATCACCCATACCCGAAAATATCTATATCATTTTATTTTATTTTTACCAGCTTTCGTTATACTCGGAGATACCTGGTGTACATATAATAAATCCCTTTTGTAAGCAAATTGAACTAGAGTCTTCTTTGCATTATGTCATGTTTTTTTTTTTTCAAAAACATACTATTTTTGTGTTCTTATAAATAGTCTATTCAAACAGAACGTTTCTTCTAAATACACAAAAGACATTATTCCCTTTAGTAAAATGCTCCCATGGAAATACTATGTTTTTGCGCTTTCCTTTCCTTTAAGAATATCCTTACTACTACTGTTGGTGCAAGGATCAAAAAGAATGTAACTTTACCAGATTTTATTTCATTTGCGTCATTTTAATAAGATATGCCTAGGAGCAACTAACTTGCTAAATTAAAAAGAACTCCCAAGCAACAACCATTTCTTTCTTTTTCTTAGGCACTGTAAAAAGGCTATATTCGCGTAGGAACTTGAGTGTAAATTGAGTTATATAAGAGTTTCTGACGCGTGATAAGCAAATCTTAATAGATCAAAAGAAATAACTTACGTTATATAAGAGTAAAAGCCAAAAAATAAAGTGAACTTTACTGATACAAGACTTCAAGATAAGCCTATCGGTAAATAAGAGTGTTAAAAGAAGAAATAAAAGTATGGAAGAGTAATAGAAAATACTTTAGAATACAAAATGTATTAGAAAGTAAAAGGTAAGTGAGTTGTACCGAGAACTGTACTGTACTAAACTGATTAATTTATTTAACAAATAGTGAACATATTTATACTAAAGCATTATTACTGAGTGTCAGTAAGGGGAAAATACATTAGTAGCAAGGTTACAAATAGGTTTTACAAATAGACTTTGATATTATAGTGACCACCAGATCTTAAAATAAGATCAATATAGAACAATATAATGCTAAGACTTGTGAGATAAAGTAAAAAAATAAAATAAAAAGGTGATTAAGCAATTGTTGCTTAAGATATAGGATAGAATAAAGGTTATTGTGATCTGAAGATAAGATGATTCTTTAGATGATTCTTCGATGGTTCTTCGATATTGTTTATTCCATGAATAACTTGGGGATATTTATACTAATTCAATATTGATAAATATGCGATTGATAATAATGTAAATTTTGGTTTTGTGTATAGGTTGGTTTATAGTTTGGGTTGATTTAGTTAATTTAAAGGGTTGTTAATTGTATGTTGTTGAATACGTTGATAATATGTCGTTATGTGACCATCAGATCTTCTTGTAAGATCAGATAAGATTGCAAGATAATAATTTCTTGTGATAAACTTGTAGAGATACAATGAAGTTTTAATTGCTTCAAGGGACTTGTATTTACTTGAGATAATAGTATTAGAGGTTTACTTTGAGCACAGAATAAAGTTTATTGATAAAAAAATAAAGTAAAGTAAAATAAAGTAAGTAAAAATAAAAAGTAAATAGAAAAGTAAAGTGAACAAGGGGAATAACCAGAGGTTATTTATACTGTTGTAAATGTGGGTTCTGTTATGGCTTAAGGTTATGTTGTTTGATAAGTTTGTACTTGATAGTTATAGTTTCTTGATAGTAATGTAGCCTTGTAATAAGGTATTTGATGATAATTGGTTTGATAAGTGACCACCAGATCTTGTATAGATCAAATAAAGATAGCAATAAGGTTTGCTTGATAAAATAGGGTTACAATGAAGTATAATGTGACTTCAAGGGACTTTTATGAATCAATAAAGAGTTATATAAGAGGTACAATAAGAATTTATTGTAAGAATAAAAGTGATAATAAAAATAAAAGTAAATGTGATGCTAAAAGTGTAGGTTTGTTGCTGTAGAGGATAATGTTATTTATACTATATTATTTTTTTGTTGGTTTCCTATTTGGGATGACTTCGTCCTTTGACAACTTGGTCCTTCAACAATGTCGTCCTCTGAAACAAATTCCCAAAAATAGTAGTTACAATATATAATTATGATAAATAATAAAAATGATTAAAACTTGCATATGCATGCAGTGGTAATGGTACTGGTAGCAGATACCAAAAATGGTATCAACAGTATCAAGAGAAACCACATCACGTGACCTAACAAAAAGCGGCAAAAGATGAGGAGTAAGAGAATCGAACTCTTGACCTTCAGATTTGGAATCTGACGCTCTACCAGTTGAGCTAACCCCCCGATCTGAAAACTTTGATCGATATTTATTATATGTCAAAATCGTTATTGTTCGAGCCGAAATTTTTGCTTGTGCGGCTTGCACATTTTATGCTTGCCCCATGATTTAGATTTTTCTTTTTTTTCTTTACCCAAATTTTTCGTTGAGCTTTGATATTACAGTAAGCGCAACGTCAAAGGGCGGGTTTTTTAAATACCAATAGGTACTGTAGTATCCACACTACTACTCAGTGCTTAAATACAATATCTAGAGTTGAACCTAATGTTGCTATAAGATCTGTTACACTTTAATCAAATATAGTCAACTCAGTTTAAATACCTCAGCTTCTTAATATATAATTATAGATTGTGCTATCATCTCTTTTCTTTTTACTTTATTCTGAATAAAGATACAACACAGTCTCATCGTATTTTTACTTTGCTTAAACCTATCCAAATCCAAATACAACAGGTACTGTCGTATTTGACCATGTCTAATACTAATCTTTACTTGTGAGATTACATTTGACTTAATTACATGTACCTTAGTACTCCGACTTCTTTTAAAACAACCTAGTTTCTTTTTGCTATGAGTTCTTCCTTTCACTTCTAATAAAAGAATAAAACAGAGACTCATTACTGACGTGTTTGATGAGATAATCATTATAATAACTCGAGTATAATCTTACAGTAGAGCATACATTCTACGTTATATTCCTCTATCGCATCTGATAAGAATAACTTATAATAACAACTATAGTAGCTACTAGTATAACAATATTAATATAAGCATAAATAATGTCAGTGACAACATAATATAAATAGCAGTCATAGATTCTCTACCCAAGTAAACCCTCACACAAACTTAATATAATAATATTCAGCTCTTCTTAATAAAGAATCTAATTCGCAAGTCATCGACTTAATAGCCTTTTTTCAATAACACTAAAGCTGAATACAATAATTACTTCTTTGCTTTTGTTCTAACATTACCGAGTACTATCAACAACAGCAACCAATACCCCCAAGTACTTTTTAACAGCAGTGTAGAAAGTTTTATTAAATTGGATTACCTTTTAAACATTCTTCAAAAACATTTACTGAGTGCTATACAAATGCTCTAAGATGCTTTGGTGGAACATCATTACATGCCTCAGTTATTCTTGTAGATAAATCCTCCTTGGCTTGAAATTGACTGCGTTTGACCTTGTTTTTGACTATGGACCAAAATTACTCAATAGAATTAAGTTCAGGCGAGTAAGGAGGGAGATAAACGCACTTACTAGTGGATGATAGTAGCGTTTGTTAGGTCCATCGAACACATAAGCACCTAGTTTGTCGATAACTTCGACCCTTACTACTTCACGGTTCATACGATCCATGCCATATATTCTAAAGTGAAGTGGGACGTATTCTTCTCTAAGGTTCTTAGGAGGTCCAGACAGCATCTTCCATAGCTTGAACAGCTCGGCTACTGAAGGTGGTAGTCCACTTGCTTTAAAACTTCTATCTCTCGGAGAAATCGACATATCAATGGCTCTTTATTCGCCTTTTTCTTGGCGACCCACTGAAGCTTTTTTGTTGGTGCTTTCTTTTTGTTCTTTCCCTCCTGGAGTTCACGGCCTTGCTTCTCAGTACTGTTGCTGATTTCGTCCAGAAGAACAGCTTATTGTGGGTAATTGGGAACATCAAGTATGATGGGTCGAACAGACCTAGGGGGCACGGGAACCACCTTAAGTTAGGCGTTGACTGAGAGCGAAGGTATTGTGCACCATCAGCGGTGGTGGATGGCAGTTGACCAGGCGTAGATTCTACAAGACCCAAAGCTCTTGTAATATGACTCGTACATTGCTCGCATTTGACAGATATTTCATTTTGTTCTCGGGTACAACCCTCTGCTTGGTTGCAGACCACTAAATGTGTCCGTGAGACTGCTCTCAACAAGCGATGGCTAATGCTACGGGCGCTATCTTTACCCACTATTTGTGATGCTGTCAACAAAGCGTTTCAATGTGTGGCGTCGCATTAAATTTACTCAGGAGCAGATATCTTTTCATAATCTTTGATGTGGAATACAAATTTATAAAGTTACCATCTTGATTTGTTACTTTTTAAACGCTGTGTGATATGTTCCACACTAGCATTATCCAACGAGAATTCTTCTTGATGGCATGATGATCGTCTTCATTTGCCATATCTTCTTGATGGAGATGTTCAAAGGATATTTAGAATAAGGGTATTTATAGTCAAAGATTTGAAAGTTTACTACGTAGCGTGTATGAACATGCTTTATGAATTTACTTGTAGTTGATTATGATTCCAATTGCTCTATTTTCTACATGTTTAGCAATACCATGTTGTCAAAGGAGCTATCATCGGGAGATCTAGCTATTGTATTTGTTCTTTGATGTGCTAATTCTACTGTTGATTACAACAATTCACTCTCTTGTAAAGTTGATGTTTACTTATTCATCTTGTTTTAGTGATAAAGTTCTCTTTTTCCAGCTGTTTTAGTTCCATAATGAGACGCTCATGTTTCCTACATGGGTATTGCTCTTAGAAAGAGTATCTTACGTTTTTTTGCTCTCAAATAATTGTGCTATGAGCGTAGTATCAATTATCGTCAACAATTTGAGTTTTTCTCTCTGTATATAATATAAACATCAATTTATAAAACTGGTCCCACTAAATCATAACATGACAGGCTTCTTGCAGCTGATCAAGTTCATCCAATCTGTCGTTGATTTACCCATCTAGGTTCATGCAAAGCTTAGTTTAAATTTAGCATAAAATGAAAATTGATTGCTTTGGCGACAGACATATGTTAATATTAAATGAATACAAACTATGGATAGCAGATAAAGAACAAAACAAAGCAAGCAAAAAAAAAAAGCTGCTAGGATGACGCTAAGAACAAGTATTATGACTAAAGATGCAATCAAAAAGCCTAAGACTCAAGAAATGAGAGATCATTTTGTTAGTCAATAATCATTCTTACCTTTGATCCCTTTCTTTAGTATCTAGAGATTCTTTTTTACTGATGGATACAAAGGG
Organism: Rhizopus microsporus ATCC 52813; assembly: GCF_002708625.1. Taxonomy (NCBI): domain Eukaryota; kingdom Fungi; phylum Mucoromycota; class Mucoromycetes; order Mucorales; family Rhizopodaceae; genus Rhizopus; species Rhizopus microsporus. The sequence continues at coordinate 236,227 of NW_019671919.1, read as the reverse complement.
TCATTGGGCACAATTGTTATGAGATTTGCCAAAAGTTACATTGAAGGATAACAAAATTAGTTGTTTTAGATATAAGAATGGTTTTGTTGAACAAACTTCACTTATTCATGAGGTTAGTTTACAGTTTAGGCATGATCAACATCATGAGCCTCACAGACGACACAAAAGGCCCACACCTTGCTAAAGTTAACGAAGAGTCATAAATGCACTTATTTGGTAAATTGGGAGAAGCGGACAAAAACGGCTGTCAACATATGGAAAGTACAATCAAGAGAGTGAGTAGACTGCATTTTACAAAGTGATGCATTATACATCATCGAAGAAGATAATGATTCATTCCTGAACAAAGTCATCAAGGACGAAGTCGATAATGATAACGACAACAAATGAATATTCTTGTTTGAATGCAACGTTTCGGCTTCTTTGTCCCCTTTGTTAAATAATGTTTTACCTTTTCGTATTTATACACTTTAAAAAATATTAATACCACATGTGTTTGCCATATATGCATAATTCAAGTGACGGTTACTGTATTGCTTTTCTTTCTTTTCATAATAAATAGTATGGAACAAGAGCTTATCGAGTTATTATTATTTTCAAAAAAGGCCTTATCCACTGGTCAAACAATATGTGCTCAGGCAAATGAGTTATGCCAGCAATCTGAGAAATGTGTAGAGACAATTGAAAAGATTCATCCAAAGTTAGTATTTGTAAATAATCATATACTTGTTCAAATGGCTACTTTGGAAAAGATAAGAGAATATAATAACCTTCAAGTACAAGACTGCAATAATAGAATAAAGGCAAATAACAAAAGGATGACGAGATGACATGTTATAACTTGTTTTATAGGAAAGGGAATCTACTTTGCAATCTCTGACGATTGAGTTGACAACTATATTCAATTTATTAAAGCAGCGTACGATAGATAAAGACATATTACGAGTAAACAGAGAAAGAGATCCAGGGACAAATGATATGGGAGAACAAGTAACACTGTTTGATTATATATCCGATGAAGCCATTATTGAGCTACAGAGACAAGCAGATGATGAAATTGGGGAAATGGAAATCATCAATAACCTGTTGGAGAATCAATCCAAGAATATATCCTTGACTATATCAGAGCTGTCATCACTAAGAGAGGCAGCTATGATCATACCTTTGGATGAAGCCACAACGGCATTTTCTCATGAGAAACTAAAGATACAAGAAGACGAAATTGCAAAAATGGCGGATATCTTGACTAGTCTGACAAATCATTATGATCAGTTAGGAGAAGCAACGAGGTTATATCATTCGGACCCAGAAGCATGCGGTGAACTTGATATTACAGTATTAGAGGATGACCATGGACATATACCCAATATATTGGATAATCTAAGAGATAGCTTAGATGTCGTTGAAACTATTGCGCAAGTATAGTTGGAATCAATACAGGCTATTATCTTCTTTAACTAACCTTTTATATGTGTATATACAGAGAAGAGATTGAAGAGCGAATGCAGGTTTATTTAAAGATTCAAGATAGATTAGTCAAGGTACTTTATGAATTGGAGTATTTTGGTACAAGCGGTCAAGCAGATATTATCTGTGAAAAAATAGTAGATGCCGAATTGGAGATAAAGGACAGGGAGTGTAATCTGGATGAATTCTTCCAGCAGCTATCATCATTGGCTGAATGGTATCGATTTTATGCATCATCTTATAATTATCTCTTGCTTGAAATCGAAAGAAGAAGGAAAGCACAAGAAAAGCAAGAGATTCTAAGGAAAGAAATGACGAAAGCGCTTGAAGAAGCGTATAATGGTATGGTAACAATCTAGAATCATGCAATACTAACTTAGAAATAGATGAACTTCAAGAAAGAAGATCATGGTCAGCGCAACATGGACAATATTTACCAGAAGTGTTGTGTCCATTCATTAATGTAGTCTTTTTTTATTTCTTTTCTTTTCTGATATTTACCTTCTTTTGTGTAGGATTTGCCATCTAAATTAGCCGTTACTGTTGAATCCGAATCTGGTCGATTACCTAATCTTTCACCCGAAAGCGTCGAAAAGGTAAAGTTTAAAACAAGATGATGTTATTGCATGATTAAAATGCTATTATAGGCTTTAGCAGAGATCCATAATGTATTATGAAAAAAAAGATACTTTTTTAATGATGAAACAAACACATGAAGGGAGATAAACTATGAACAAAATATATAAAAAGATTAAAGGTCTTTAACAGTACCGGGTGTATCCGTGTCGGGAAGTGGAGTTGGTGTTGTTGAGGTTTCAGCATGGAGTATTCTGTCATTTTGTTGATCCATTAGACCATTCAAACGAGCCTACAAGTATTAAAGCTTATGATAGTTATTATAGTGTCTATGCCCTTACAAGTTCTTCTTGTAATTTTCCTTGTTTCTTTAACTCCATTCGGCGATTAACAAGCATGCCAACATTGACCATGTAATAAACTAGAAAAATATTCGTGTCAGTATTTTTACTACGCATACACACACTTATTCCTTTCACCTGTTGTTCCAGCAAGAAGAAGGACAGCAGACTTTTGCGCAATATCAGCTAAGCGACCAGTAACTGCCATGGGTGTATTTTTGAAAAAAGAGAAGGAAAAAAAAAAGAACATTGCCTTTTTTTCCCGAAATTATCATTTTGCTACTGTGATGCATCCCTGTGCAAACAGCAATATTTCCTTTTTTAATCTTCTACACAGTCTTTGTTGCATAATTCAAGAATTTATAATCCAGTATGCTTACTCGGTCGCATGCTATCGAGCACCTTCTGCTATCGGCTCCAGATTTGTCGTTTTTACTTATAAGCTCCTTTACACACTGCTTTCGGCTAACCCTGGCCTGTGCAAACTACTGGCTAGCGATGCAATTTTGCGCGACTTCCAGAACAGCCAATCTTGGGATTCGGACGCCTTTTGAGTACTCTCAGTCTCGGATGTTGTGTCGAAAGATTATCGTTCTGCTCTTTCAAGGTCGGATCATTCTGTCGCTTTTTTT
>NW_019671919.1:218904-233111 GCF_002708625.1 Rhizopus microsporus ATCC 52813 | reverse complement strand
CATTATGCATCCCAGGAAGCACGTCACTAGAAGATCTGGAAACAGCTTCGATTGATCTGACTCCCCTTACCATCCCCAGCGTGTATAAGATATCTGCTTCTGGTCTCCATCCCCCTACCGCTTATCGCAAGAACACAAACGTTATGATCCCGAGGTGTCTCTTGCGTCGTGAGTCATATTTTGGTGACTATCTCTCCCTCCTCCGACCCCGTAGCACATGGTATCGATTGTTGTATAGATCTGTTCCTTGTACGCAACGCCTACACACACTTATCCCTCGTCAGTATCTTTCGCCAGCATGTCGATGTCGTGGTCACCTGATTGTAAACATTTCTCATTTTTTCTTCTAGTGCCCTACTAAAGCTGCCCTATGATCAATGGCCCTTCATTTTTTCTTTTCTGAACTGCAGTGCTCATTGTGCCAAACCGAACAAGCAGTCATGACGGTTACAGCGACGACCATTCAACCAGGCAACACGATTATAAGCCCCGTTGCTCCTAGTGTCTCTCCTGTCCCTGTCTGGCTGTACCCTTCAGGTCATCTGGCGTGCCCACGGGAACAAGATGCTTCAAGGCATACCCTTCACCAGTCAAACGATGCTATACAAGGAAATGTATCTTTGATCTGTGTGTTGTCAAGTTTAACTGAAGAAAGTATCGGTTGCAGTATAATAAAAAAGTAGTGTGTTCTACAGTTGAACGTTTAACTCTCTCTTTCTTTCTCTCTTTCTTTTTGTCTTGTGGAAATATCTAATTATATATACATATATATGTGTGTGTGCATATGTTGAACATTCTCAATTGAAAGTAAATGCATAAATGGTTATATGCTACCAACATTACTTTCTTAAATTAGGCTGAGTGGTGCTTGAGCATGAACTATCGATTTCTGTGAGCCTGTATACAATGTATATGTGTATGCTTATATGTGCTGTTGACAAACAGTCGTAAAGGACGATGATTCGCTTCATTTAAACAAGATATGCTTCTAAAAAACAATCCCTTTTTGCGTACTATTGAAATAAATAATGATACAAAGTCCACATGACGTAAATTTATTTGAGCGTAGCTTTTTTGTCTTTTTTTTCTTCTTTTATATATTTTTTGAAAAGAAATGAATCTCTTCTTCGGCAAAGCAAAGTCAAAAACAACAGCCAAGGATGCTATTTATAAGCTACGTGAAACTTTGGACATGTTGGAGAAAAGACAGACATTTTTAGAAACAAAGGCAGAGAACGAACTAAAGATTGCCAAACTGAATGCTACAAAGAATAGAAGAGGTAAAACAAGAACAAGAAGAATGAATGGAGACTTATCTGTTTATAGTTGCTTTAATGGCACTTAAAAGAAAGAAGGCATATGAAGGCAACATTGAGAAAATAAACGGGGCTAGAATGACAATTGAAACACAAATGATGGCTATTGAGAATGCTAATGTTAACTTGGAGACTATGAGTGCTATGCGTGCTGGTGCCGAAGCTATGAAGAATATACATGGATCAATGTAAGTCTAATATATGATTATGGCTTTGATAGCTAATAATCTTGTATAGGGATATTGATAAGGTGGATGCAACAATGGACGATATCCGTGATCAAATGGATATTGCAAATGAAATTTCAGAAGCTATTTCTAGACCAGTTGGTGTGGGAGATGAGTTGGATGAGGTATACATGAATATATGAATATGAACATCTTTATCAACTATATATTATAGGAGGAGTTGCTTAATGAATTGGAAGAGTTGGAACAAGAAGAATTGGATGCCAAGATGTTAGAGACGCCTTCACCAGTTATCACTGCTCCCAATGTACCTGTGCATGTACCAGGTAAGATAAATATAAAGAGAGAAAGGACTGTTTATATAATATGTATATGTATAGCTTCCAGAACTAATGACATCGAGGATGATGAAGAGGCAGAGCTTAAGGCTCTTCAAGCCAGTATGGCAATGTAATATTATACATTTATTATTTCCCCCCTTTTACCTTTATATCATGTGGTTCTAATGCATGACGCATCACTTTACATTTTATATTCATATAAAAAAGAGAGAAACATTGGCTCGAAATAATTCAGGGACAGAGAGAGAAAGAGAGGCTCTTTAATCTCTGGCCTCGCTCTCTCTTCGGTCTTGTAAGAGAAATTTTTTTCTTTCTTTTTATTTTTATTTATTTGACATGACAGAGATCCCTTTATATTATGTTCGCTTTCTGAAGCCACCACCTGATGAATATGTCGTTGGTCAGCATTTTACTATTGTTTGGGCTGTTGAAAGCGATCTTGGCGATCGTGCTTACTGGGAATCTTTACCCATTATATGCAGTCTACAAGGATGTCCACAGCTTGGCTTGAGAGTGTTGGATGTCAAAAAGAAGAAACAAACAATTACAACTACCAGTCCGCTTTCTCGAGATATAACAGTGACTTATGATCCATTCCAAGGTGGGGGCACAGTAACTAGACTTGTTATTGAGCAACTGCCAGGAAAACCTTTACCTTTGGGAGCTAAAGAAAATATTCAGTTTGGCATGTTTTTAGCTCCCTCAGCTAGAAGCTCTGCTAGTGGCCATTCAGTTTGGCAAAATGCATACATCTCTTCTTCGTCTATCTGGGTCATTCCTACATGGTCAGCACCTATCCATACAACCGTTGCCAAGCAAAGACATCTTAACACCTTGAGCGGAGATCAAGCAGAGAGAATACTAAGGGTCAATGAGAAAAGGATAGTTCGTATTCGTGAAGACACTGTCCAGAGCATCGCGCGACATGTTTGGTGAGCAAAAAAAAAAAAAAAGAGAGAGAGAATTGTGTAAATCATCATGATGTGTTAATTTCCTCTCCTTTATTTATTCTCTTTTTTCTCTCTCTTTCTTGTTGTTGATACATGTATAATTAGGGATTGTGGTTTAAGCATGTGTCAGTTTTTAAAAGAACATAAGAATGAATTGAATTATAAAGCCTTGATAGAGCTTGGTAACTAAAAAGAGAGAGAGAGAGAGAATGGACAGACCATAGATTAATGAAAAGCTGATGAATGTAGGAAGTGGCACTGGATTGGTAGGAATTTATGCAGCTGAAGTATTGCGCCCACACAAAGTTTATTTGACCGACCTGGCAGATGCTCTAGGGATCATGCAGCAAAATGTTGACTTGATGAAGACCAAAGACATCGTTTCTGTCAGAGAGTTGCCATGGGGAGGCGTAAGACAAGAAGAATATAGAGATGTAGATCTGGTGTTGTTGACGGACGTGCTCTATAATCAATCATCACACGACGTACTCTTGGACACACTAGATTGGCTACTAGACAACAAAAATTCAAGAGCGCTCTTGAGTTACAAGGAACGAAGCCCTGAAGAGCGAGTGTTTTTTGAAAAAGTAAAGCAAAGACAATGGGTTATTGAAAGAATAATGCCAACAGATAGTATCTTTGAATTTTATTGGTTATATAAATAAACACATGTTATGTCCTAACCACTTGCAATGCATTCAAAAGTGTGCTGTTGACATCATCCATTTCAAGTGACCAAAGCATCAATCCTCCAAGTTGATGGTCCTTGGCATAGTGTGCCTTAATAAATAAAGAAGTAGGGTCATCAAAAGTCAAAAACTGCTGATTGTCTTGTTTGTACGCAAAAGGTGTTTGACTTGTGGGGTCCCAGTAGGTAATCCATCCAGAAGAATTACGAACAATACCTTCCTGTTCTATTGTTCTCCACTGCATCTCACCTGAATAAGAGGGACGAGCGTCAGGGCAAGGATCAGCTGCGTAGCCATCATATTCATCTCCCTTCATTTGCTCGATCTGTCTGTCAAAAGGTACATGAATACCGCTGCTCGCGGTGACCTGTTGGCTAGTCCTATGAGTGTATCCATAGAAAGGAACGCCCAAGAATACTTGATGAGAGGGGATACCAGCCTTGATCCAGGTATCGACAGCTGCAGCACCGCTTAACGTAGGTTCACTAGCATTTCCGATATTCAAAGGTGCATTAGCACCAGAAGTTGTACTAAAGCTACCGCTTAGGTCATATGCCTATTCAAAGTTCATTAGCTTCTCTTTTTTTCCTCTACCCAAGTGAAGGAAAGTGGTTACCATGATATAGAAAGCATCCATATACTTTGACCACCCTTCATCCAGGTGTTCTATTCTTTTCCCTTCAGAATCCAAATAAGTATAAGTACTGACAGCGGTTGTAACCAGTTTATGTTCTTCAGGATACTTCTCATCAAGCATCTGTCGAACAAGTTGAATGAAAGCCAAGAAGTTACTAGTATCTTCATTATCCCTACAACAGAGAAAACAATGAGAAAAAAAAGGAGCATGATTTGAATTACTTACTTTTCATTACATGATACACCATGAGGGTCATTCGGGTACTCTAATTAAAGACGTCAGAGAGACGAATAGGCTTTACGAGTGATTTACCCCAATCAATGTTGAGACCATTCAACTTGTATTCCTCTACAGCATTAAGTAGCTTAATAGCAAAGTCCTTTCTGGAGGCGTCTGTTCTTAACAGAGAGCTAAAGTACAAAGAACCAGTCCATCTGTAGAGAAATAGATAGAGAAAAAGATATTAGGTAATGCTACTAGCTTAAATAGATACTATTACCCTCCAACAGCCAAGCTTACGCCTTTATTCTTCTCGTGTGCTTCATTGACAACTAATGCAGATATAACTTGTATATTTTTCCTTTCAAAATTAATTCTACATGCCTTACCTTTCATAAGTCGTGCCGTATCAAACTGTATCAAGTTCCCAGACTCATCAGGCACAGCAAATGCATAGGCTACATGGTCAAGCTTTTCCCAAGGAATAACAGTAGGAATGTCCCAGTCAACGAGATAAGCAACCAACTTGTGTTGCCCAAAAATACGTGTACTGTTGCCTTGAGCAAGTACACAGGTAATGGATAAGAGTATCAAAAGAAAGAGATTCATTTTATCTTGAGAAGAAAGAAATTGAATCTTTTTACGCTATATATATACCTTTTTAACCTATTGTTGTTAGCTAGGGTTGTTTTACTATTAAAAATATTGGTCCCATTGTCAAGTAGTTTCTTTTTTTATTTCACTAACCAACCTTCCTTTCCCTATCCCCTTTTCATCCTTCATGCGGTCCTATCGAAATTTCTGTCTTGTTTTTTAAATAAAAAAAAGCGCGCCTTTGGCTGATATCTCTGTTGTTTTCCTTTTTTTTTTTTTTTAATGAGCTCAACTAAGCAACTTGAAGTAGTGCTTCGATATGCCTACTTACATGGATTCTCATGTGAACAAGTATGAAAAAAGGCACCTCCCCTCTTATTCTCTCATTCTTTTTTTTTTATACTTATTCTCTTTTTTAATAGTGGTCCATACCAACAAAAGAATGCTTAAATGACACAAACACTGAAAATGAGCTTTGTGGTAAAAAAAGAGACAGAGAAAATCCCACCAAAAACGTAAAAAGCTCACCATTTGACACACACACAAATATATAGAACTCTTATTGAGCTCTATATTTTCTTTAACCAAAGTGTCTGATCCTCTACTTGAATCCTATTTAACATTTGCAACTACAGGCAATAATACAATAGATAGCAACAACGTTAAGACAAGCTTCATTTCCTTGGAAACGTTTATATCTCAGCTTGTACAGTTTGGACCATCCACCGTGAGCAAAAGCCCAACGCAATGGTCCTACATTTTGAAGTTACTACTCGTTTTACTATCCACAGCCATCGACACAGATACAGTTGTATCCAGTCTACAGCAAGGGAAACACCATCCCTGGGTTGATCTCTTGAATGACCTGCTTGATCTTTTATCTTGTGTAGTCGCAGTCGGTCTCTATCCCGATCAATACTGTCCATCAGCATCACCTGCTCATTCACCCATTACTTTAACATCAGCCATTTCCTTTCACAACACACAGAACGGATTCGATTCACAAGTCTCGCTTCAATCCCAGCGATCTATGTCTGGATATGATTTTGATGCCACGCTTGATTTAGACAATACACAACGAATGGACGAAGATGTCAAAGAGGTCAAAAGTGTGACTGAATCGGTCATTGAAGAAAGGAAAAAGGGGAAACGACTGGTAGAGGCCGATAATGCTGCACTGGCCGCTCAAATCATGATTTACCTGGTCGAGAAAAAGGGGGCAAAACGTATTTTTGAAGTCAGAAATAATCAAAGGCGTCAACACGAGTTGGGTCATGGTAACAAAATAAGTGCATATAATATACAGGGTCTAATAAAAAAGCATGTTTTTATATTTGGTAGAGCCATGGCTTTCTTGTCAAAATAGATTGATTCCTTCTGATCAGTTTATAAGAAATAACGCGGTTGCAGCTGTGATGCAAAACGTTCATGTGCAGAAATTGTTGGCACTTGTTCAGAGATTGACAGATAGTGAATCAGAAAGGAGAATGGCAGTACATATGAAGTATCATGAATTAGAGGATGAGGGAACTGCCAGAGCGATGCCTAGTGCAGGTATTATGGGCTTCTTATATCATATGGTATAACATCACGTATATACAAAAGGAAAAACTATGTCTGATAGTCTCTTTAGGTTCAAATAAGGCCATCTTTAGAAAATGATTTTGTAGTTGATCAATTACTTAAGCTTCAAACAGTCAAAGTGAGTTCAAGGTCAGAGTGAATCGCTTTTTTACTAAAGTAGGGTGTAGGGATCGTTTGATGAATCGTTTTATCTAGAACTTTGGTTTACTGCACTTACTGGTCTTCGTGAAGCCATGCTTAACACTAGTTGTCAAGGGCCACCTGTAGAGGAAAAGAACAAGGAGGATGTAGAAAAAGGGTGCAGCATTGTAGTAGCAACAAATCGATTGCTATGGAAAAGCTTGGTTTTAGTAAAGGTAACCTTTGCGTGTTATTCGGCTATTATTTGTTTTAATTTCCCCAAAATTCACTAGCTACCCGCTATCATTAGCAAATTGCAAGAAAGAAAGAAACTGAGCAGCAGTCGAGGAATTAGGAAGTCATTAAAAGAGGTAAAAGAGAGAGAGAGAAACACAAGGTTTTTATTTCAGTTATTAAGCCAAACAAGATGAATCCTATAGAGTCGTCCCTAAGAGAGCTCAAAGCCTTTACTGGTTTGTTAAATGCATGTAGCCAACCTGCCTGCTGTTTTGAATACTACGCGCCTGACTCGATGTCCTCTACCTTAGTAGATAAGATCACGTTTGGAGGCGAAGACGAAGAGGAAGACGATATCATGAAGATGATTAACGATATGAGTTATTCAACAGACTTGAACGCTTCCGCAGTTGTGAAAGCGATCAGAGCTCTCAGTAACCATGATATTTATACAAACATTGTCCATGCTTGCAAACGTCTAGGCTTTGTTCGACCCAAAGTGGCTGCGGAACTACTCAAGAGCAACGAAGATATGATGGAAATTGATGAAAGCATAGAAGCAAAAGCTTCACCTTCTGCTGTTGTGGACCAAGTAAAGAAAAAAAAAAAAAAATAGAAATTGCGATAAGACGACCGTTATTTACTATATTGTGTGTTTGTGTATTTATAGAATATTGATCAACGTATGGAGATTTTGAGAACTAATTTGACGTTTGCTGAGCTTACGGAATTATTACATATCGGATTGGTGTCTCCTTTGCATTTACAAAGGATCATAGACTTTATCATACAACTATTGCAAGAAAAAACTATAGAGGATGACTTTTATTCTGTCAGCAAGATCTGTGACACTCTGATCGAAAGTCCTTGTAGCGTTGATTTGATCCTTCAACTTTACACTCCTTCAGATTTACTAGGTCCTCTAGAACGCTTCTGTAATCATTGGGCATCTGACCAGAGTATAAATGACATAGATATGGATGAGCAAACGTCAAATCGAAGAGGTTCAAAGGAAGAGTTGGAAGGTATTCGATTACTCTACAATAAGTTTGGCAAAATTTGGAATCTTGTTGTATCTGTCGTGAAGCGTTTCAAGGTTATATTTTTATTAATATGTGTTATCATACACTCTAACTTGTACAATAGGTTTATCGAGACTTGAATAAGGTCTTTAAAGAATCAGATGGCTTTGCATATCAGTTCTTCAGTCGAGGTTCACTCATCTATGGACAAGATATACAAGACGACCGAATAGAGAGACAGATCAACAGCTGGCTGAGCACATTAGCCGGAAGAGGAGACGACCTTGACAACTTACTACAGACAACTAAGCCTCAAGACTTACTGTTGATGGCGCCTACAATTATACATCGCTGCATTCTGCTGTATGCACAGGGCCAAATACAAAACGATACGCTTATGGGAATGATCTCGTACTTTCAAAAATCATTTCTAGACTTTACTCAAATGAGCATACTCACGACGCTCTGTGATGAGTTACTGAATGGTGAATCAAACATTGCACTCGCCTGCCTTCGTCTCTTTATCACATCGAACATTCCTCTTTCTCGTCAAACGAATCTTCATCCCATCCTAGGGTCCCTCGAATCTCTGTTGGAATATAAGCGACAAGAGGCCCCCTTCTTAAGAAAGGAGCAGTTGGAAGAAAATGAGATACTCATAAAGGAGGTATCCGAGCTAGTAAACTATATCCTAAAAAACTTCAAGATTGAAAAACCCGCGGCAGAAGATCAGTTCCACACCGAGACGGTGACCACGGCTGTCACCCCAGACATGCTCTTTGAAAAAGCACAGATGATGTTTAGATATATCGTCAAAAGCGGACGATCGATGTTTATGAGCGACGTTGATGCCAACACAAATAGGTTATGGGATAACAAGCCGACGACGGCCGATCAGCATGTTGTTTCTCATTATCTTGATATGGTTTTGTTTGAAACGGCATTAGAAATAGGTGGAAGTCATTGGTTTGTCACTATGATCGTATCTGAAGTATTAGAAGCTGGCAAGAGCGGAGGCGCAGTGAGAGCAGGTATATACATGTTTGTGTCAAGCTTAATAATGATACTAACAATAATAACCGTATTAGCTGAGCTTGGATCTTGCTTATTATCGACACCCTTAATGTACTCTACAAACAAACACAACAGCAGTATTCATCTACTTCGCTGCTTATTGCAAGACGTACTTCCAGCCTCCTTGGAAAATTGTGCTCAACAAAACATGTCCTTCTTTCAAGGTCAAACACTAGGCGTGTTCACAAGTGACTGTTTAGTTTTGATGCAAGACAAGAATTCCGATGCAGCTACTAAGCTGGGCCAATCTTTCTTTGAGACACTTGTCATTGACGGTCATCATTCTCGTAAAAGGTCTCAACAGGAGCAGGACGGAAGCCGGTTTGCAGACTGGACACAGACAGTTACTCAAAGTGCTGTTTGGAGAGGCTTTATCAAGGGGTTGATGAGTAATCCAATGATTGAAGAAATTTGGCCAGATGCATTTATATAAACTATATTTACTTTAATTAGAATAATCCTTTGCTGTCTTTTAAAGTCTTTAACCACTTTTTCTTATCATCAAGGGAAATGATGATTGGTGGTACTCCTCTAAAACATAAAGCTATTCCCATCGAAAGGAGCATCAGATCTGAGGATAACAATGATTCTTAATCATGAGAATGTGGGCTTGGCTTGGGGATATTCTAACCAGAACATTTCCAAACATTAATGTAGAAACTGAGACTTTTATGTGCTTTTTATAGGCAGTTTTTATTTTTATTAGTAAATTGTCTTTGTTAAATATAGGATAATACACACTTAGAGATTGATAATTAATGAGTATGTTTTTTTGTCAGTTAACAGCAGTGAAAACTGGTAGAGAGAAAAAGAAGGAAGAAGCTTATGTTCTTATTAAGTGGTCTTTTGCTATTGTCATTTGGAAGCACCAAAATCTACTCGTACCACGCTTTCTCCGTTATGATCTCGAAATTAAGGTTTTCGTTTCTTTTGGATCTCCTTTATGCAGCATAAGATGGGACCATATATGTAAGGCTGGGCATAGGATGGTTCGTTGCCGTCGTAAGGAATAAGCGGTACTGGTGATGGCAAAGTACACCTTGGATTTGAAATGCATTCAATCCTCTTCTGCTGTTGTTAGTGGTATCGGAATCCCGGACAGAAACCATATCGCAGCTCAAAGAAGTAAACGCAAAGGCAGCGTTGCGCTCGCGAAGGTTGTCCTTAAATTACTTTCCTTGGTTGTCTGTGCATGTAAGCAAGTCCTTCAAGTACTCAGGTAGGTCAGACAAGAGTTGTAACTGGACTGGTCCCAGTTAGGATTCCTCAACGAAGATGCTTCTTGCCTTTCATCAATCCAATGCAGGGTGTGATAACGGGTGTATTCCTTGTTCATGCGTCCAAAGTTCAATGAGCGTAAAAGGCGTAGCTGAGAAATATAGGCAGCAGGAATGGTTTGAGAAAGTTCTACTGTAGGTCTTCCCCTATGTCTCACTGGACTGTCCTCCTGCTCTTCTTGTTCAGCTCAATGCCTATGCCGTGAAGCCACAACTTGTCCTTCGCATGTCTGGCAAGCATCATATGCCGAGTCAACTGGCAAAGGTGCACGGCAAGATGAGCAGTTGGTAGTATGTGCGGTAGCGGTATTGTTGCTTTTGGACTAATACAAGATTAGACGTTAGTGAGCAGATTCTAGTGCAATGCTTTTAATAAAGTGTGTGCTCATGTTTCGCGTGTTCGGTCCGTACAGATGGTTAAAAACAGTCCTTTTCTTTGTTCTTTTTTCTAAAGGACGAATGTTGATGGCGCTTCACATCTAATATGCAATCGGCTGACAACGTTTATTCTTGCATATAAAGAATCAAGTTCTTTTTTGTCTTTTTCTTTGTTTATAAATTATCACAAAGGAACTCATTCTATCTACTTGTATACTTATGCTTCCGAGTTATGAACATCTATTCATCGACAATATCACACATTTTGTTTGTATATCTCCCAACAGTGCTCTTTATTCATAATGTATGCCAACACATCCCTTGCTAACTTTGCATCCGACAACCTTAAACTTGAATATTTCAAGCACTCCTCGGTTTCTAAGTGGGGCTTTGAATCCTTCAAAGAGTATACACTGGAGGGGAAGACGAAGAGACCCAGGTAAGCCGTCATCCTTACCAAGTACAAGCATTGCCTAAGGATGATGGCACGCTTTAGTGACCTACTAAATGACAAAAAGGTCATTGTAAATAGTTTAATGGCTATAGACTTCCTAGCCGCGCTTTGGCTTCTGTAATATAATATAGTAATAAAAAGTCTTTTTTCTGTACATTATTCTAACAGTGTATACATCTGTAGTTTGGAGAACTGATGGCATGGACGGGTTTCCTGTACCTTGGGAAGGGAACCATCACATCCTTAATCTTCGTTTCGGCCGTTTTCACTTTCATCAGTCCTCCGCCATCGTGGGTCATGCCTACTACAACTGCCGTTGCCTCGGATGTGGTTATGTTCTTGATAACTTTTCCAAACACAGTGTTGACAATACAGATACTTAGTATCTTCTTCCTTCCCTTTTTCTTCTGCATTTCCATTTGGCGCGATTAAATATGAATTCATGGATAATATTGTCATCCCTGAACATCCCTTAATTAAGAGCTCAACAATACTAGCTGATTCTTTTTAACATACTATATTCCTGACTTTCATATAAATACCCACTCATGTTTATTTGATAAAACACTAGACAATTATCACATTATTCTAATTGTCCTTTAGACCATTAATCTATTTCTATTCTTCCTATATCTGCCGATTGCTTTCTTCTTACTTCGTAAGTTCTATCCTCTGCGAATCAATTCTGCTGCCCTTAACACCATCTTCTTTTATCCATAAATAGATGTACTATCCAACATCTTAGCTCTAGTCCAGTTCTTTCCTCATTATACCTACCACTTGAAAATATAACTTATTATACCATTATGCCAAACAAAGGTTGTCCCATACCCAATGATATTGACGTGCTTGATATGAATCATTATAATAGCTCGATTATAGCCTTACAGTAGAGCATACATTCTACTTTACATTCCTCTATCGTATCTGATAAGAATAACTTGTAATAATAATAGTAACTGCTAGTGTAGCATTGAGAATAATCACATTGACCACATTAAATCATGCTGATAAACTTAGATTAATAATATTCAGCTCTTTTTCATAAAGAATGTAATTCGCAAGTCATCGACTTAATAGCATTTTTTCAATAACACTAAAGCTGAATACAACAGGCATTACACCAGAATTTCACGTACATTCTGACAAATACAGCGGATATGGCATGCTTCCTTTGTTCAGTGTATTAAAGGTTGCTGATTGGGCAAACTATGCCTTGGTGATCAAAGAGCTGTTCAAGTAAAGCGAAATGTTTGAAAAAAAAAAAAAAGGCAATAATAGCCAAGAGTATGGTGATCTATTCTCTCAGCACCATTACCAGTAAAAGAAAAGACTACTATTCATTGCAGAGCTACCGTTCACAGTTGGCGAAATATTACAAGTACAAAGACACCTCCTTCCGATTTTCCCAAACCTAGGTCCTTGAACAAGAGAAAGCATTTGCCATGCAAGTGGGCTGAATCAATAGCGCTAAGGTCACTCGCTTGGGCGCAGCAGAATATGAACAATAATTGAATTAAGCGATTGGCAATATCCAAGGCCACCCTGATGAAAGCGATGACAAGGAAAATGATCATGACCGGCCTATCCATTAGCAGCAGTCCGAAAATAACGATGGTGACAACTATGGCGTTGACAATAATGATGGCGATGTCCCACCAAATGAACTTAGTACATCTGATCTGCTCTCATTGTATTTATCCAAGCAGGAATCCAATAGTATGGCCTTTCAAGGCAGCGCTTTGAGACAAGGATCAAGCACGAAGCTCTCAAATTTTTCGAAAAATGCAATGCCAGTGACCCTATCGCCAACGACCAACAGTATTGGATGAAATGCGGCCTTTCATCCATTCTCGACCTTGCCAACGTGCAATTAACTAAGGAATTCCTTAAGTGCGACGACAATGATGATTGGGAACCTATCCAAGACTTACTCACGACCAAATACCATGTCACGGAACCTCATCTGTCTGAGCTCTTCGGCCAAACTTGGGACATTGTTGAGGCTACATTGACGTGTACCAACGATATTAATAAGGCTAAGACGTATGTCAACAAGGCTAAGTCCCATTGTCGTGAGACAGGGAAGTAATTGAATTTGATCACGTTTTCCTAACCATCATTCACTCTAAATTGGCGATGCGATAACTGTATTGGATCTTTTCTTTCACTTCAATTATAATGTATTAAGTTTGTTACGTTCAATTTGCGCCGACAGTAAACATGAGCATCGCGGATAGTACTAAAGATGATGTATTACTTAACAGAACAATGAAAATAAGATAACAGACTAACGAAAGGCACATAACGTACAATGGTTGCCGTAATTATGACAAAAAGACTTTCTTTTTACATTTTTACCCTTGATCCATAGAGGGTAGTTTCTTATCATTCACTTCCAAAAGGATTGAAAGGGTCCGAGTGGACATTTATCATATTATTTATGCGCTCATTTGGACTATAAATAAAATATCATTTTTCATGAAAAAGATTCCTCGCATATTGCGCATATCATCACATACATAGATTTATTTTGTTATAGAAGCTAGTTTGCTCCTTTACTGACAATAGTATCAAAGTTATCTCTAAAGTAGGTCCAACTTGTGACATTCTTTGCGTTTGGATTATATTCGGCTGGTGCAGTTGCATAAGCCGTCATATCCCTCTTGATCTCGTTCACCAAGAGGGGGTCAAGATCATCTACAGTAGATCCCTGAGGTAGTTTGAATCCAGTGCAGTGGAATACAAGATATCCAGTATTGTCCTTCATTTTCATGAACGGACTGAACCTTGATACTCTCGTCCAGTTCACTTCTACATGATCGATCGTCTGGTCCGAGTCAAGGTCCTTGGTGTTGCATTTGAATGTAAAGAATTCACCAGCCTGGTACATCTTGTTAGGATCATGATCTTTAAACTTTTCATCGCCAAGTGGGCTTGGGTAAAACAAAGGGATCTAATAAATTGCATCAGCAAAGGGTGTGGGTGTGTGCTGACCTTGTACTACCTCCGAAACAACAGCGCTAGTTCCACTGAACCGATTATGACGCACGTCGAGCGGGATGCGAGCAGGCAGGGCCATCTGAACAGGATCATTTGCGATATGGACAACTAGAAAAAAAAAAAA
>NW_019671919.1:212163-218804 GCF_002708625.1 Rhizopus microsporus ATCC 52813 | reverse complement strand
TTTTTTACCTGGTAAGTCCTTTTCTCCTGTCCAAGGATTATCCCATCTCGTCAATTTTTCACCTGTGGTAGGGTCCAGATAATAAGTCAGCTCTCTACCTTGCACCCATAATTTGCCATCTTCAATCTTGGCACGGGAAACGTTCATACCAATGCATTTAAATACTTTTTTAGGAGGTTCGTTTGGCATGAAGCAGCTGTAACAAAGGTGAGTGTACGCGCATACTTGGTTTTTTCGTGTAGCTTACTATACAGAGCCTTCCCATTGAAAGAAAGTATCAGCGTTAGGGTCAGAGGCATATCTTAACCTCAATAGAGTTGACATATCATACACTATAGTCAAGCAGGTTGGGATGATGAATCTATATTTAGCACCTTTTTTATATATACTTTTTAGAGTAGTCACAGTTGTAAAAATAAAAAGAAGAGAAAAAAGGAGAATTTATTTAATAGAGTTTCCTATTCATCTTTTTTATGATTGTGTTCGTCTTTTTTTAGAAAGAATAAGTAACATTAATAATATTATTCTATTGTGTAGGTACCTTTTTTATTAATGAGGTCATCAAGGTCATCATTCTGTATAGTATATCCAACAGCCGGGCTATCTTCCTTAGCATCAACCGCTTTGAATGCTATTTCCTCTTCACTTGTCTGAATTGGTAATTCATTATCTATACATTCAATCTTAGCATCACAACCATTCGAATGTTTATTATCTTACTCGAAGGTCTATTCGCTGCTGCTGCTGCCAATTCAGCTTCTTCCCTTGCTATTCTTCTCGCAAACTCTTCATCTGACATTAATTGTTCGTTTGGTGTTGACGTAACGTTCTTTTGAGTAGCAGCATGAGATGTTCGTCCTGATAAACGCACGTTAAAATCTTTTTGTATTTCAGCCCTGTAATGCATAACTTACCATCCCATTCATACAAATCAACTGAACCACCTCTATTGTTGTTGTTGTTTGGAGAAGGACGCTGAGGTTGATCATCCATAAGACTCAAACTACCCATTCTTGTTTCCAGTAAATCGTTATTACCATGTGTCGTTTTGGCACTGCTGTGATGTATATATTAGCTTTCTCTCTCTCTCTCTCTTTTTTTTTTTTTTTTTTTCAAGTTCGCTTACGTTCGTTGATTGTTGTTATTACTACTATTCGATCCAGCCATAAATTGATTATAAAAATTAACTATTTTATTCTTGGCAGCTATATTACAAACAATAAATATAAAAGGTTAAAGCATATTGAAAAAATGAATTATAGTATACGATTTACCTGTTCCAGCCTCTATCATTTTTTCCTTTATGACAGGTAACTCTTCTTGCAAGTTAAACGCTGGGCCTTGACTGCTTGCTCTGGCCGTCGTGTCTTGAGGATAATGGGCATCTCCTTCTCGAGCTAATTGTCTAGCATACGCCTCGTCTTGTCTCATTTGTTCCTGGCTAGGCTCAGGTTTGTAAGAAGGATCTGACATGCCCAAGAGAATTTCAAAAGTTGCGTCGAGATTTCCACCTTGGCTATCTAGTATAGTTTCAATGACATCGACATCCAGGTCAGGAAAGGCATCCTTCAGTGTCTTGACTGGACCTTTGAGTTCTACAGGAGTAGGTTGTTGTTGTTGTTGTGTGTTGTCAGTAGTCGTCTCTTGCAAGACTTGACCTGCAGGCTGTTCTTGCTGGTTTGGGTTAGTTTCTTGGTTAGACATGTTATTGAATAGAGAGATAAAGGAGAAAGAAAATGGAAAAGAGAGTGAGGGAAAAAAAAAGGGCAAAGAATTTGTTATTGAAGGTCTGCTTGATTCTTTTTAAATCCCAGACCTGGGTTACACGATATGCTGGTCTTTTTCTTGTTGCTTCCCTTCTTGTATAAACTTTATCAAACAAATCTCTGCTTTTTCTTTTGATAATGAATTAGGGAGCATCTTTCTTGTGTATTCAATCTGATATGGAGCATTAGGACAATGCCAAGCAATAAAGAAAAAAAAAAGAAAAGAAAAAAAAAATAAGAGCCAAGACTGACAATTCAAATAAAGCAAGGTCCTACAGTGAATTTTAAACAACTAGAAACTGAGACTTTTATGTACTTTTTATAGGCAGTTTTTATTTTTATTAGTAAATTGTCTTTGTTAAATATAGGATAATACACACTTAGAGATTGATAATTAATGAGTATGTTTTTTTGTCAGTTAACAGCAGTGAAAACTGGTAGAGAGAAAAAGAAGGAAGAAGCTTATGTTCTTATTAAGTGGTCTTTTGCTATTGTCATTTGGAAGCACCAAAATCTACTCGTACCACGCTTTCTCCGTTATGATCTCGAAATTAAGGTTTTCGTTTCTTTTGGATCTCCTTTATGCAGCATAAGATGGGACCATATATGTAAGGCTGGGCATAGGATGGTTCGTTGCCGTCGTAAGGAATAAGCGGTACTGGTGATGGCAAAGTACACCTTGGATTTGAAATGCATTCAATCCTCTTCTGCTGTTGTTAGTGGTATCGGAATCCCGGACAGAAACCATATCGCAGCTCAAAGAAGTAAACGCAAAGGCAGCGTTGCGCTCGCGAAGGTTGTCCTTAAATTACTTTCCTTGGTTGTCTGTGCATGTAAGCAAGTCCTTCAAGTACTCAGGTAGGTCAGACAAGAGTTGTAACTGGACTGGTCCCAGTTAGGATTCCTCAACGAAGATGCTTCTTGCCTTTCATCAATCCAATGCAGGGTGTGATAACGGGTGTATTCCTTGTTCATGCGTCCAAAGTTCAATGAGCGTAAAAGGCGTAGCTGAGAAATATAGGCAGCAGGAATGGTTTGAGAAAGTTCTACTGTAGGTCTTCCCCTATGTCTCACTGGACTGTCCTCCTGCTCTTCTTGTTCAGCTCAATGCCTATGCCGTGAAGCCACAACTTGTCCTTCGCATGTCTGGCAAGCATCATATGCCGAGTCAACTGGCAAAGGTGCACGGCAAGATGAGCAGTTGGTAGTATGTGCGGTAGCGGTATTGTTGCTTTTGGACTAATACAAGATTAGACGTTAGTGAGCAGATTCTAGTGCAATGCTTTTAATAAAGTGTGTGCTCATGTTTCGCGTGTTCGGTCCGTACAGATGGTTAAAAACAGTCCTTTTCTTTGTTCTTTTTTCTAAAGGACGAATGTTGATGGCGCTTCACATCTAATATGCAATCGGCTGACAACGTTTATTCTTGCATATAAAGAATCAAGTTCTTTTTTGTCTTTTTCTTTGTTTATAAATTATCACAAAGGAACTCATTCTATCTACTTGTATACTTATGCTTCCGAGTTATGAACATCTATTCATCGACAATATCACACATTTTGTTTGTATATCTCCCAACAGTGCTCTTTATTCATAATGTATGCCAACACATCCCTTGCTAACTTTGCATCCGACAACCTTAAACTTGAATATTTCAAGCACTCCTCGGTTTCTAAGTGGGGCTTTGAATCCTTCAAAGAGTATACACTGGAGGGGAAGACGAAGAGACCCAGGTAAGCCGTCATCCTTACCAAGTACAAGCATTGCCTAAGGATGATGGCACGCTTTAGTGACCTACTAAATGACAAAAAGGTCATTGTAAATAGTTTAATGGCTATAGACTTCCTAGCCGCGCTTTGGCTTCTGTAATATAATATAGTAATAAAAAGTCTTTTTTCTGTACATTATTCTAACAGTGTATACATCTGTAGTTTGGAGAACTGATGGCATGGACGGGTTTCCTGTACCTTGGGAAGGGAACCATCACATCCTTAATCTTCGTTTCGGCCGTTTTCACTTTCATCAGTCCTCCGCCATCGTGGGTCATGCCTACTACAACTGCCGTTGCCTCGGATGTGGTTATGTTCTTGATAACTTTTCCAAACACAGTGTTGACAATACAGATACTTAGTATCTTCTTCCTTCCCTTTTTCTTCTGCATTTCCATTTGGCGCGATTAAATATGAATTCATGGATAATATTGTCATCCCTGAACATCCCTTAATTAAGAGCTCAACAATACTAGCTGATTCTTTTTAACATACTATATTCCTGACTTTCATATAAATACCCACTCATGTTTATTTGATAAAACACTAGACAATTATCACATTATTCTAATTGTCCTTTAGACCATTAATCTATTTCTATTCTTCCTATATCTGCCGATTGCTTTCTTCTTACTTCGTAAGTTCTATCCTCTGCGAATCAATTCTGCTGCCCTTAACACCATCTTCTTTTATCCATAAATAGATGTACTATCCAACATCTTAGCTCTAGTCCAGTTCTTTCCTCATTATACCTACCACTTGAAAATATAACTTATTATACCATTATGCCAAACAAAGGTTGTCCCATACCCAATGATATTGACGTGCTTGATATGAATCATTATAATAGCTCGATTATAGCCTTACAGTAGAGCATACATTCTACTTTACATTCCTCTATCGTATCTGATAAGAATAACTTGTAATAATAATAGTAACTGCTAGTGTAGCATTGAGAATAATCACATTGACCACATTAAATCATGCTGATAAACTTAGATTAATAATATTCAGCTCTTTTTCATAAAGAATGTAATTCGCAAGTCATCGACTTAATAGCATTTTTTCAATAACACTAAAGCTGAATACAACAGGCATTACACCAGAATTTCACGTACATTCTGACAAATACAGCGGATATGGCATGCTTCCTTTGTTCAGTGTATTAAAGGTTGCTGATTGGGCAAACTATGCCTTGGTGATCAAAGAGCTGTTCAAGTAAAGCGAAATGTTTGAAAAAAAAAAAAAAGGCAATAATAGCCAAGAGTATGGTGATCTATTCTCTCAGCACCATTACCAGTAAAAGAAAAGACTACTATTCATTGCAGAGCTACCGTTCACAGTTGGCGAAATATTACAAGTACAAAGACACCTCCTTCCGATTTTCCCAAACCTAGGTCCTTGAACAAGAGAAAGCATTTGCCATGCAAGTGGGCTGAATCAATAGCGCTAAGGTCACTCGCTTGGGCGCAGCAGAATATGAACAATAATTGAATTAAGCGATTGGCAATATCCAAGGCCACCCTGATGAAAGCGATGACAAGGAAAATGATCATGACCGGCCTATCCATTAGCAGCAGTCCGAAAATAACGATGGTGACAACTATGGCGTTGACAATAATGATGGCGATGTCCCACCAAATGAACTTAGTACATCTGATCTGCTCTCATTGTATTTATCCAAGCAGGAATCCAATAGTATGGCCTTTCAAGGCAGCGCTTTGAGACAAGGATCAAGCACGAAGCTCTCAAATTTTTCGAAAAATGCAATGCCAGTGACCCTATCGCCAACGACCAACAGTATTGGATGAAATGCGGCCTTTCATCCATTCTCGACCTTGCCAACGTGCAATTAACTAAGGAATTCCTTAAGTGCGACGACAATGATGATTGGGAACCTATCCAAGACTTACTCACGACCAAATACCATGTCACGGAACCTCATCTGTCTGAGCTCTTCGGCCAAACTTGGGACATTGTTGAGGCTACATTGACGTGTACCAACGATATTAATAAGGCTAAGACGTATGTCAACAAGGCTAAGTCCCATTGTCGTGAGACAGGGAAGTAATTGAATTTGATCACGTTTTCCTAACCATCATTCACTCTAAATTGGCGATGCGATAACTGTATTGGATCTTTTCTTTCACTTCAATTATAATGTATTAAGTTTGTTACGTTCAATTTGCGCCGACAGTAAACATGAGCATCGCGGATAGTACTAAAGATGATGTATTACTTAACAGAACAATGAAAATAAGATAACAGACTAACGAAAGGCACATAACGTACAATGGTTGCCGTAATTATGACAAAAAGACTTTCTTTTTACATTTTTACCCTTGATCCATAGAGGGTAGTTTCTTATCATTCACTTCCAAAAGGATTGAAAGGGTCCGAGTGGACATTTATCATATTATTTATGCGCTCATTTGGACTATAAATAAAATATCATTTTTCATGAAAAAGATTCCTCGCATATTGCGCATATCATCACATACATAGATTTATTTTGTTATAGAAGCTAGTTTGCTCCTTTACTGACAATAGTATCAAAGTTATCTCTAAAGTAGGTCCAACTTGTGACATTCTTTGCGTTTGGATTATATTCGGCTGGTGCAGTTGCATAAGCCGTCATATCCCTCTTGATCTCGTTCACCAAGAGGGGGTCAAGATCATCTACAGTAGATCCCTGAGGTAGTTTGAATCCAGTGCAGTGGAATACAAGATATCCAGTATTGTCCTTCATTTTCATGAACGGACTGAACCTTGATACTCTCGTCCAGTTCACTTCTACATGATCGATCGTCTGGTCCGAGTCAAGGTCCTTGGTGTTGCATTTGAATGTAAAGAATTCACCAGCCTGGTACATCTTGTTAGGATCATGATCTTTAAACTTTTCATCGCCAAGTGGGCTTGGGTAAAACAAAGGGATCTAATAAATTGCATCAGCAAAGGGTGTGGGTGTGTGCTGACCTTGTACTACCTCCGAAACAACAGCGCTAGTTCCACTGAACCGATTATGACGCACGTCGAGCGGGATGCGAGCAGGCAGGGCCATCTGAACAGGATCATTTGCGATATGGACAACTAGAAAAAAAAAAAA
>NW_019671919.1:184355-211278 GCF_002708625.1 Rhizopus microsporus ATCC 52813 | reverse complement strand
TTAAAATCGCCGTAATGAACACGGTCTCCCTTTTGGGATAAAGATTGTTGTTTTTGCATAAAACAATCCCAAGAATACAGCCACATCGAGCTATTACTTTTATCCTGCTTTCCCCTCTCAAGATTATGTAAAGACCAATTTACTTATATTCTAAATCCTTCGCAGATACAAAAAAAAGTAAATTTTAGCTCCCTTCTCTGGAATACCTATAAAATAAAGATAGTGTCCCATAAAAATAAAATCGACTGCTTGTGACAGGGTTTTTTGAAAGGTAAAAAGACAATCTGCGTGCTCGCGTTTTACTTTTTCTTTTTTCCTCTTGTTGTTAGTATACCAAACCCATACCCACTCTCCCCTTTATCTTTTCTTTTTTTTACTGTATAAGTATATATATATATATATATATATATATATTTATGCATAAAAGCAATGATGGCCACAGTAAAAAAAAGCATAACAAACGATGACTGGCTCAGTTACCTACAACGATATCACATTATTGAAACAGAGGAAGAAAGTCAAGTAAGGTAAAGTCTTAATATAAAAAATAAAGAAAAACAAAGAAAGATATACAATGGGATATCTCATATTATTATTAACAGAAAGACGATCATTAAGCTTCTAGAAGCCATATTACCTAGCTTTTCAAGAGCAGTGGCCAAGGAACATGATTGGAAAAGGGGAGACATTGGATGTGCTCTATTACCTTTTGGATCATACGCACTAGGTGGGTATCTTAGAAATGCAGATATTGACCTTATCCTAGTATGTCCTCAATCCGTCCATCGAAGGGATTTCTTCAAACTTTTCCCACCATTGTTAAAGCAGCAACCACAAGTAACAGGCTTAGAGGTAAACCATTGATACCAAAACTTGTTATTCTCCCTTCTTTTTTATTCATGAATGAATCAATACAGACGGTACAAAGGGCCACTGTCCCTATTATCAAGTTTAATATTGACAAAATACCTGTAAGATAAAATATATATATATATATATATATTCATTCGATCAGCCTTGGACTGATATATTGCGTAGGTTGACATTTCATTCGTCCGACTTAGGATTGATAAAGTGATTCCCAACATTAACTTTCTGGATGATTCTTTATTGATGGATATTGATGAAGCTTGTTTAGCAAGCATGGATGGTCCTCGTGTGAATCAGTTCTGTAAAAGCCAGATCAAACAACAGCATGTAAGGCTATTTCAGACATGTTTACAATGCATCAAGCATTGGGCAACAGAACGTGGTATTTATAGTAAACCCATTGGTTATCTCAACGGGAGTGCTTGGACCTTGTTACTCGTAAAGACGTACATGTCAATCAAGCATCAGGAGGAACTGACAGTGACCTATGTCCTACAAGAGTTCTTCAAGATGTGGAGTCGCTGGCCATGCCAAACTCCAGTGATGTTAACAAATTACATACCTGATAGAAATGGTCGTAGAATTGAGTATAAAAATCTTACCCAATTTGAGGATTCCGTCATGCCGATCGTTTCACCCTGTTATCCGGTATGTAATGTAGCACCCAATGTTACAAAGTCAACAAAAAAGGTCCTACAGCGAGAACTTGAGAGAGGTAAGCCGTAACAAGGTACTCTTTTTTTCTTTTTATTGACAAGGAGTCTATTATGCTTAGGATATGCTTTATTGACCATGGAAAGAGTATCAGCGCATGCTCTTATTCATAAACTCTTTAATCCTATCAATTATCTAGCAAGATACAAGCATTTTATAAACATTATAACGAGTACATCGACAATAAATAACCATGAAGCATGGTAAGTTTATAAAAAGAAAGTGGGAGAATCAAGCGTACTTAAATCTCACTAGGACGGGCAGAATGGCTATTCATATACCAAAATACATTGAAATGATTGAAGAAGATCCAGCTATAAAAGAAGTTCAACCCTTGATGAAGTCTTACGATACCGTAGTGAATTATAGAACCACTGAAGAAAAGATTGATTTACAGAATGGTTTTACACAAGAAGAGGCAAGAATACACGACAATGGTAAAATGAGCCCAGGAGTCATTTATCTGACTTATTATCTCATTGGCATAACCTTTAATACAACGTGTAAGTTTATTATTCTATATAAATATATATATATATATGTATATATTCTATATATTAACTTTATACAGTCAAAGAAGTGGATTTAACGAGCTACAGTAAAACATTTCTATCACTTTTAAATAGCAAAAAAAGAAGAGACGAAAATGTAAGTTGGGCATTAAGATACATAAAGAGATCAGAGGCAGCTGCCTTTATAAGATTGTCTTTGGATGAATCATCACGACAATAAATAAGGGACTCTTGTGTTAATTTCTAATCGTCTTTGCTATTTTATCTTTCTTAATTGTATCAACAGTGTCTATAAATCCAACAAGAATATATCGCTCTCCTTTAGTTATACTCACTCCACTATGCTTCACTGATCCCTCATGATGAGCACAATCGCCTTGATTGAGATGTATCACTTTATCAACACTTTCATAGTATGTTCCTCCACCTTCAAAGTCACTTGGATCACTTATCAATAAAGTAAGTGAAAACAGACACCCATCTGTATGCAGCTGAAGACCTCTCTGTGTGTCCATTGAATACTTTACTAAAAAGATATCTCTAAAGTCCAAATCAGCCTTGTTAAATCCATAGCGTGCACCTAACTTGTCAAACAACCGTTCTTTCACCAGTGGTTCCAGATAGGATAGGTTTGGATCTGTGCGAATAGGAATATCTATCGTTGCAAATGCCGAGTGACGATCTGTTGTCCAGTCGTTTTGCTTTCTGCAAACATTCAACACGCTCTCGCACTCGTCTTGGGTCAGCAGCTGGTATTCTATCCCTGGTATCTTGAAATCTTTTCTGTTTTGCAGAAAGACCAATCTGTTCTCTGTCATCGATCGTTTTGATCGATCTGTTGGTAATGCTGCGATCTTGTCATTTAACTTGAGTTGGTTCTCTTGTTTACGCTTTTCCAAGTCGAGTTGTTCTTCTTTTGACAATTCTCCAAAGAGATCAAAGCAAGTTGTAGTAGACATTACAAGAAAATAAGAAGAAAAAAAAAAAAAAAAAGACGGTAGCACCTAAATTTCTTTCTTTCTTTCTTTTTTTTTATTGGAATGAGAATAAGTGACTCATTAGATGAACCTCTGTTGGAAAACCCTTCCAAACCAATAACTAGGCCATTATCTTCAAGCCAATATAGATTTGATAGGTTGTTTCTTAAAAGATTTCATCGTCTTTTACGAATCCTATTCAATACAAAACGTCTTAGAGCATGGTCTACGACAAAGGAAGCCCGTAAACACAGTGTGTTTTGGTTATACATTACCTTTGTGTGTATTGGTATTGGATATGAAATAATCGTTTATTTTGTTGGTTTGATACCAAGCAATTTCTACACAATCCTTACCTCCCGAGATCTTGCTGGATTTATTCGATATATCCCTACCTGTCTACTTCTCGTCTTTGCAGTCGCTACTGTAAGTTTTGTACTTTATCAATAGACACAAGGATCTTATGACTCTTTTCTACCAGTGTAAAAGCTTATTGAAATTCATGGGAGAACTTTTTGCTATCAAGACCAGGCGATTGCTCACTGTGCACTTGCAACATCGATATATCAAATCAAAGATGGTTTATAATCTATTGATGAATCAATATGTAGACAATCCGTAAAGTAGTTTCCTCTGTATTTATTATACATATGCTGGGTAACTAATATCATCCTCCTCTCAAGTGATCAACGTATCACTCAAGATGTGGATAAATTCGCAGAGACCTTGCAACAGATTATCACAAATCTGATCATTGCACCTCTTATGGCCATCTATTATACATACAAATGTTGGGCGGTCACTGGCTTCTTTGGTCCACTGGCTGTGCTTGTCTATTTCTTGATTGGATCATTACTAAGTCGTAGGTTGATACAACCCATAGTAAACGCTGTATTCTACAAGGAACTTCAAGAAGGAAACTTTCGGTAAGATCTATTGGATGATGATGATGTGTCTCTAACTCTCTCAAGAAAAGATACCTACATGTCAGACTACGACAATATGTTGAATCAATTGCCTTTTGTGATGGGGAAAAAGAAGAACATGATAGAGCAGATCAAAGCTTGAACACTTTATTAACCTATCAACGCTCCATTGTGAACAATGGCTTATTTTTGAACAGTAAGGAGTACAATTTGCCGCACTGTGTAAATAATGTTGATTGCTTCATTTTAGTGGCCAATGAAAGCTTCTCTTATTTGGGATCCATCATCAGTTACTTTCTTGTAGCCATTCCAATATTTACTGGAGCTTTGGATGGCAAAGATGCTGGTGATCTCAGTTCGATTATCAGTCAGGTACTGAGAAAAAATGGACAAAATACAAATCATATATTTAATCCTTTTTTTTTTTTTTTTTTTAAAAAAAAAAGAGTTCATTTGTTATAATGTATCTCATCTTTTTATTCTCAACAATCCTTCAACAATCCACCAAACTTTCAGATCTTGCTGGTTATACTGCCCGTATAGGCGAGCTACTAGAAGCCTTGGACCAAGTGATCGAGAATCTGGAAAATGTAGAGATAGATCATCCTCATCATTTTGATAATGGGTGTGATCATATCGAATTTGATCACGTTACGTTGTATTCCCCCTCAAGAAAGCTTATTGTACGTGACCTTTGTATAACCATTCAACCTGGACACCATGTAGTCTTTACAGGATCTAATGGTAAGAAAAGAAAGGGAGAAGGGATCAATGTCTTACATTAACTGTTTCTTTAGGAAGAGGAAAAACGTCTATATTGCGTGCCCTGGCAGGTTTATGGCCATCCTCTGAAGGAACAGTACGTGTACCCAAAGATATCTTGTTCTTGCCACAGATACCGTATCTGGTCGAAGGATCCTTAAGAAACCAACTTGGATACCCTTCTGGCCAATGTAAGTGCCTCCAATATATAAAAAGGAACGATTCGAATTCAACTGTTTTCTCTTATAGGCACAGATGAATCGATTTTGAGTAATCTAGAAAAGGTACGCCTGAGCCACCTTGCTGGTATGCTGGAATCTTTTGATACATGCTATGGACAAGAATGGTACAAGATGCTGTCTCCTGGTGAGCAGCAAAAGCTTGTCTTTGCTCGTATTTTTTACGCAAATCCTCGTTTTGTAGGCAAGTACATCCTGCAGCACACATATACATTAAGATCTAAACTTTTTTTAGTACTTGATGAAGCTACAAATGCAATGGATGAAGAATCTGCAGAGCATCTTTATCGTCTACTATTAGAATCAGGCATAACCATCATCAGTGTGACTCATCAACCAAGTATTATCAAATACCATCACACTGAGGTGCATTTAGAATTCAATGGTGAATATCGAATTAGACAAATCAATAGTAGCTCTTGAGCACTTATTGGTTCATTAACACTTAATTATCAACATTGTGCAAAAAGGACCTTTGTATAAAATGACTTTTTACGATTAAACTAGAATGTTATATAATTGACTTTTTACGGCCGGCATGTCTTTCTTTGTAAGCATAGTTTGAACATCTTTTTTCTCAAGGAAACAGCGGCAGTGGAATGCATATCGATTTAAGGAACGGTGCTTAATGAATTAACAAAGTAGTTTATTACATGAAACGAAAAGGATGGAAATTTGGTTAACGATAGTTGTTTTGGGCATTGGGTAAAGCCATATCTGTAGGCAGATTTTTCAGACTGAACCCAGGGAAAGAGTGAATCATCCTTCCCTCTGAGATCACTTGTCACTAGCATCTCAAGGTGGTCAAGCCAAAATCTTAGCTATTGCTGTTCTTTTGTCCTTTGAAGGATCTTTCTCTACTAATTTGATAAAATGTTCAACTGCGTTCCGGTTGCTCACAGATTCATGTTGCCGCTATATTATTATAAAGTAACTTTATTAAAACGCAACATTCTTTTACTTATTTATTATGTGACTTACAGTGTCTCAAAATCATCAGAGTGCGAAAGATTCATGTTGACTTCCATACTACAATAGCATTATCCATAACTGTTAGTTTAAAATCAAAACGTTTTCGAAGGCGCTTTTTTTTATAAATCACAGGTTGGGCTATAAACTATAAATGTTGTCAGTGTCTTGTCTCGCATTACCGTATTTCCACTCCAGTTTCAACTAAATCAAGTTTGCAACTTGATCTAAACTGAAGTATATGTTTAAAACCCAAAGACAGTTCTAAAACTTGTTTGTGATACCTAATAAACATTTAGCTTTTGTAAAGCTCTTTATAAAAAGAAAAGACCAACACTACATGCACCTGAAAATAGGTTAATACTACAGACGTTTCTTCTTCTAGGCACTACATGTAAGGCTGCCCGGTGGGATATCCGTTAATGTAAATACACTTGAACGACCTGGGTTCTTAGTTGATCAAATTGACAACATAAAATTAGAATAATAAATTCTTTTTTATCTCCTTCTTCTTTATATATTCGTGTTCTACATTAAACAACATGGTAAGATAGTTGTCATGATCTTTTAAGACTGGAAATCCTCGTCAAAGATTCCATTGATCACAACAAGCTTGAGTATGCTCTTGCTTTTAAATACATGGCATATCTATGTTTCTTTTATAGTTGATAAAAATACTAATTATTATCCTATTTATAGGCTTTAGCATTACTTTCTATCTTATCTCACTTTCCCACCACAAGCTATATGAAATGATAAAAGTTGCTCACATGATGCTTCCAGGATCTTTGGAAGAGCTTCCATCATTTGTTAGCTTAAAGACCCTCCAAGCATTATTTTTCGTATGTGAAACTTCTGGCGATTGTACGTCCCTGCGTCTGATCCTAAAGTGATCAAAGAGAGAGTCAAATTTGCAATACAAATGCGTACGGCATGCAATGACTTAATTTGAAAATCCAGCGTATATGATGTACTCTTCCAAGAGGAGAAATATTATAAACAAATGAATAAACTAAAAAATAAACTTATTGTTGTGATAATATGTACAATATGCGAGAGTTCTATTTGTTTATTTCATGTGTGAGATATATTGAAAGACATAAGATACAATGTTTTTATGAGCCTCTGCTATTAAAATAGGATCGGGTAAACGCAAGAGGTCTTTATCGTAATGATTCCACGTACTTGTATCACCATAGTTCATGGCTTCTGCAGTTGTGTGCTGTTTACCTTGAATACATCGTTTGCATTTAAACGTATCGTGCGTTTCACACTCGCTCGTTGAATTCAATTGGAACAATTGACGCATATCTGCAAGTGAGAAGTGACGCTCCATATCTGCTTCATCTACAACACAGTTTGACAATGACTGTTTGTGCGATTGTCGCTGGAATATCTTTTCTTCAATGGTGCCTGCAGCAATAAATCGGTAAATATAACAGTCCTTCTTTTGCCCATCTCTCCACACACGGGCTAGAGCTTGCTGGTCAGCTGCAGGGTTCCAGTCTGGATCGAACAGGACGAGTCGATTGGCACCAATCAAGTTCAATCCACAACCACCCGCTTTACTGCTCAGCAAGAATACAAACTCTTCGCCTTCAGGATTATTGAAACGGTCCACCAGCTTTTGTCTTTTAGGAATCGTCATGGAGCCGTCTAGACGAAGTACACCGTATTGTTGCTCCTTACAGTATGCTTCAAATATATCCAGTGTTTGTGTATAGTTGCTGATAAGCACAATCTTGTCTTTTGTCTCCTTTTTGATTTTTGCAAGCATGCGAGCCAATACAGTAAATTTACCAGAGAAGGAAGGATCAATTCGCTTTGAGTTGTGATAGTTTGGAGGAAGTACAGATTCGCTACCATACAAGTCGTCAGGCAAGTTCAATAAATTAGGGTGATTACAGAGCTTCTTTAAGAGTGTAATCGCTTTCAATGGTTGACTTCCTTGTCCACGTAGCAGTGTTTTTATTTCAGGTGAGGTCAAGAACACATTGTATAGTGCTTCTTGTAAAGGTGCCAGCTTACAAAAGACAACATGTTCGTACTTTGTTGGTAGATACTTTGTCAAGATATCGTTTGTTCTACGAATCGTAAACTTGGACACAATTTTCCAGAATTCGGCTACTTTTTCGTCACTGAGCTGTCTTTCCTTTTCTGATGCGTCCGCATCTCGACCACGCAAGATAGGGTTTTCATAGTTTCTTCTGAACTCATTAGGTGTACCAAGCAGACCAGGATTGGCAAAGTCAAGCAAGGAATAGTATTCACTCAGGTCATTTTGGATAGGTGTACCAGATAAGATCACTCTTCTTGAGACTGGTAGGCTATTTAGTTCTTGAAACAACAAGGATTCACCATTTTTGAGTCGATGACCTTCATCACACAGGAGTATACCAATAGGCGACTTTCTCAAGTATTTGCTGTAGGTTCTTAAACTTTCATAAGAAATGATGAGGATTGGATTGATGATTTGACCTTGGGCTGCGCCCCATCTTTTAACCGCTGCAATCTTTTCTTTACTTCCTCCACTATCGACAACAAGTGGTCTCACACGAGTCTCACCAAGCCATTTGACTATTTACCGTAAATATTAAACATATAGTAATCGTGTGTCTGTCTAAAACTTACCAAATTCGTTTGCCCAATTCTTTACTAAACTTGAAGGACAGGTGATGATTGCTTTATTAATCGTAGGTTTACCAATTTCTTCTGATTGCTGAAGCAAAGTCCATACAAGGGCGATACATTGAAGCTACAAATCAATAATCGTTAATACATCATGTCGCTTGTCTATCAGTAGCATATGTAACTTACAGTTTTTCCTAACCCCATTTCATCAGCCATGATACAACCAAATGCTTCAGGATAAACTTTGCCTGTAGTACATCGATAAAGAAACTTGACACCTTCAACCTGATGTGGCCTCAAGACTCTACCAAGTGTCGGATCAACGACGACATGACCTATTTTCTTTTCTTCCTTTTTGATTCCAAGAATGTCGGCTAATGTCTTTTCTTTCTTCTTTGGCTTATCCGTCGTAATCTTTAAATCATCTTCCACATGGTCCTTATCTGGATCCCATAGGACCACAGCATCTTCAGCTGTGTGGTCATAGAGTGCTCTCAACAAATGTCCTGCTCTCTTGCGCATACCAAGCGACTTCTTTGCTCCAAATTCACTATTTACTTGCATTGGCTGACCATTGCTGCTTTGAATGGTTGGTACTTTAAACTTTTTGAGAATAACAGCTTTTGCATCATAGTTTTTTGATATTCTTGAAGGTGGAGGAGGAAGCTTTGTTAGTGCCTTACGGTTGGATAGATCGTTTAAAAAGGACCTAGGTTTTTTATTAACGTGCTGATCCTCTTGTTCTTCGTCTACAAAGTCTGAATCTACAGAACTGTTGCCATCGTTATCTGTGATGAGCTGATCGTCTTCGTTGTCTTCTTCTTCTTCGTCAGTATCTTCACTTGAATCAAACACTTCGATCGGTTTCTTCTCAACCTTCTTTAAGCGACTGGAAGATCTCGTTAAGCTTGGTATGGGCCGTGATCTCTTGAGCATTCCAAATAAATAAATATAAATATAAAAAGAAAAAAGAAATGCTCTTTCGCAGCATAACCAAAGTTTATTCTCCCTGAATCCAACAACATTTCGGTCACAAATAATTTCAGATAAATGCGGTCCTGCGTCTGATTCAGTCGCGACGCGCTACACCAATAAAAGTTGAGGGTTACCAGAAAATTTTTAAGTTGGTAACCATGGCAACAAGCTGAGTTATGTTATTCACATGCTTAGAGTAGAAACAAAGCATGTTCTTTAAATCATTGGCTAAAGGGTCAAACATTCATGAAAAAAAAAAAAAAAAAAGAAAAAACGCATGCTACGCTTTGATCTGCCAAAAGTAGTATAGGATGTAGGTGTTAAATTCTGCTTGTCCTATGATAATATAATTATTACTTTAACTTCTAGCTGCCATTCATTCGGATATTCTCTTTTCAACCGCTCAAATGAGAGAGAAAATCGGAAAAGCAGTAGCGGCAGTAGTAGCCGTACTATTGTTATAATGAAGAACAAAGGAGACGATGTAAATTCTCTCCCAACTGAACACATCCAGTTTTTTTTCTGCTTGAAACTTGATCGTCTTCTGACTTGTAATTTTTCATTTCTTGCCAATAAAGTGACAAAAATCCCAGGTGCTTACAAGAATAAGCCATTCATCAATTGCACTTTTTATACAACTGACAACATAAACAAGCTTTCTTAAAACGACTCCTACCTTGGTTTTATTAGATAAGGCAAGATATTCTTTATAGATAATTTAAACTATGTATCGTCATTTTATTCCATTTCTAAACAAGATAATAACAAATGATGATCTATTTCTCTCTTTTCTTAAACTTGAGGGGGGGAAGTATACAATTTATTTACATGTTTATTTCTTCTTTCCTTTAGCAGCAGCAGCAGCAGCCTTTTTGTTGTAGCCACCACTAGCAGCAGCCTTCTTCAAGGTAGTTGAAACAACCTCGTCACTTTCGATCCAAGAGATATCTGACAGATCTAAATCACCGAAACGTTGCTGGAATTTGGTCAACTGTTCACTTTCATCCGTCACGCCTTCCTTCAACATGGCAGGATTCCAAAGTGGATGGTTACGAGTATCTTTTGTGAGACGAATTTGAGAACGAGTGGGTGAAGTCGTACGGACGGTATAAGTTGCTCCATTACTCAAGACAATAGTTTGTAAGAACTTTTCTGGTTTAGGTGCTGCTGATGCTGTCGAAGCATGTCTGACAAATGGTTTAGCAAATCGCATCATGGCTGAATCTGACAGAAGTATGGAACCTGGAAATTTTTTGTTATTTATTGTGACTTTGATCGCTCTTTAAATTTGAACAACTTTGAATAACGCTTTTCTGCATTTATTTCTGACCAATGCTACGGACGATAGCGTGTGTATGAAAATTACCAGAATTGTACATTCAGTTGAGAGTAAAAAGCTGAAAAAATGTGATGGAGAGTTAGGTTTAATTATAATGGCGAGGAATATGAACTATCATGAAGCTAGAGTTGTTCAATGAATTAATAACGCATAGGTCATACAGTCGTTCCACTGCCAATCAAACAGTTGTCGAAGTGGAAGGAGAAGATGAGATGGTCACCCGCCCATTAACTTTCAACTGGCTTTCTTCACTGTTGTTTTTCTCCCAAGATAGATAGAATTAGCAGCGCTCAAAGATCTGAAGAAATAGGAACTCAAAATTTTTTTTATTATATATTCATCTGAAAATAAAGCGTGGCACGAAAGAGCCATTACCACCTCATCTTCTCCTTCCACTCCGGCAACTGTTTGATTTTTGTGATGCTGCTGTATCTGCTAATGG
This sequence comes from Rhizopus microsporus ATCC 52813, assembly GCF_002708625.1. Lineage (NCBI taxonomy): Eukaryota > Fungi > Mucoromycota > Mucoromycetes > Mucorales > Rhizopodaceae > Rhizopus > Rhizopus microsporus. The sequence continues at coordinate 199,922 of NW_019671919.1, read as the reverse complement.
TATGTGACTTAGTTAGATATGTCGTAATATTAATATATATGTTTACTACCTGCATTATAAATTCTTCAATATCTCTAATATTGGTTGATAAACCAGCATAGTCTAGAGCCACCGATATCACTGGCTCTTTTGCGCTGGTGAGATACTTTATTAGTTCTAGAAAGCAAAACATATTACTTCAAGTTGTCTTTATCATGCACTATGCATTACCTACTGTGGAACTGTCTGCTCTCTCCAGACCATGCTTCTGATGTTTGTCGCGTTCATACATTGACTGGCTTGCTTTTGAATTTTTTGACACAAACACCTTGTCAACTAAGGATCGAGTTTTTAGCTTTTCAACCACTTTTTTTTAACAACCTTGTTCTGCATTCTTCATCTATGTCTGCAGGTGACTTTCGTGCATAGCCGACGATCGTTATGCCTTGTTCTTTCTGAGTTAGCATAAATTCTCTATAATTGTAGTTATATTCGAGGATATTATGAATAATATTTGCTATAGATTGACATTTAACAAGGATATTGGAACATAATGTTTTATTTTACCTTCATAATTTTTAATCAAGACATACAGACTCCAACATCGCGAATACGATCCGTTTTCATCCTTGCTTCTTTTACTGAGCAAATCACTTTTTCTTGTCAAAAAAGCGATATTATTTTTCCGCAGAAAGAGGTTAAGCTATTGAATGTTTTGTTGCTGAATAGCGTTGAATGCAGCAAAATTTTACTGAAGGTATTTGATAAAGTGACAATACTTAACGTATAAAGATCGCCTCTAATAGGCTCATTTGAGTATACTTCGTTAATAAACTTAACTACTTGAATCTTCGTTTTTAATTAATTTAAATAGTACATTAGCAAAGTTACAGATAGAAAGCTCAGATGTATACCAAGTTTTGGTAAAAGTTCATCGCTTTTATCTTTTTCGGTTACGTGTTCATTAACTAGAAAAGAGTTGCCATAAACTCGTGCTTTAAAAGCAAGGACAGGAACAGCAGGATCATTTAGGTAGCAAGCGTTCTGCTAATCGCTAAGTAACAGAAACTTCTCTAAGCTTTAGCAGTTGAAAATAGATACAGAGTGCTTGATTTTTGCTAATAGTAATCGTAATGCTACGAAGAGAAAAAAAAAAAAAAAAAGAAAAGGTTTAAAGTAAGGGAAAGGCTAAATGCACCAGAAAATACACCAGAAGTCAAACTAATACTACGTGCGCTGCCTTTACCCATTACCTATAATGTAGTCTAACAAAACTTTTCACCATCTTAATTTGTGTTTCTTTTCAGGAAGAAGAAAGAAACATACTAACTTTGTGTTGCAAGTTTGATCAACAAAAGATCAATCACCTGTAATTATGATGGCATCGTATTTTATACTAGAGAGCGTGAACTGGACATACTTAAGTTCGGTAGAGACTTTGGCAGTATGAAATTATATAGTGTCTCTATATGTAGTGCCTAGAAGAAGCGCTCGTAGTATTAACCTATTTTCTGGTGCATGTAATGTTCGCCTAAAGCTGTTCAGCTTACATTTCAGTTTTGCTTCTACGTCTTTGCTTGATAGCTATCATAGCATTTCACGTGTTAAAAATGGAATTGTGTAGCTGCTGGTAGAGTAAAAACGGCTATATTGCCGAAACGAAGATTAGGGTGTGATGGTTCCCCTCCCATGGTACAGAAGAATCTTTTAAATACCCATACCTAGCACCAATTCTCAAGATACAGACGAGTACACTGTTAGAAAGATGTAAGGAAATAGCAAAAGTTTTTATTTTATTATATTACTGAGAATAAAGCGCTACTAGAAAGCCTACGATCACATCCTTAGTCTTTGTTTCAGCAACATAGTCATTTGTGCGTTACGCTGATCTTTCAACCGAACCCAATGACGTGAGAAGAATGTTGAAGTAAGTGGCTGAAAACATCAATTTAAGATAATTAATGTTAACAATTTCCAGACTGAACAAGAACATCAAAGAATTAGTGATTGTACATTGATTGGAAATCGAGGTTTTTACGCGATACTATTTAAAAGATTATTCTGTGGCGAAAAAGCTTAATTGTCGTAAAGGGTCAGTGCATCGATCAAAGCAAAGTGTTATTGAAGAGATGGTCGACGTCAAAAAAATATATATAAACGTTTCTTTTTATAACATATTACATTGTAATTAATTCACTGATTGAAAGCAAAAAGTGGCAAGGAGCTTCGAGACTATGGATGGTACAAGTAGTTATTACTTCAATTACAAAAGTACATTGGGTACATGCGCAGTTCATTGAAACCTGTACCCGTAATTACAATTGTGCACTGGTTGTACATGGTTCCTATCGGTCGGCAGCAAAAAGTTTTATTGCACAATTGTCTCGACTTATTTGTTACTTACCCCAGCCTGTACACAATTTGACGCCATAATGATTTCTGTCACAGAAAGAAAAGAAGAAAGATGCACGGTCGCGGGCATACTTCCAAAAAAGCGCCACTCTATGCACCTGCTTAATTTCCTTTAAATCCTTATAGCCATAGTACTACACATATGTGAGGTACCAAGCGATATACTCTACGTTATAATCATTTTGGTTGAATATACTGGATTTAACTATAACTGCCTTAAAAGAAAGCGTAAATGTGTATCTGGGTCAGGGATCACTGAAAATAAGGCTTAGCCTGCCGAATGGCAAAACGTTTTTCATGAGAGAGACTGACAGTTTCTTGCCACATGGTTTCATAGTTTTAGAGTAATGGTGTAACATGCTATTTGTTGGAGATGGTTACGTCTTCTTACATTAGAACAAGCCAACTATTTCTCTCTCTTTTTTTTATGACTAAAGAAGGAAACTGATCAAGAGTATAATATGAAGCAACATTAGGCCCAAAAGAAACATTTCGAGGATCATAATAGATCTCGTCCCATACTACAAACTTTGATATGATACAGGTTCCGTTGGTCTGTCTACATGAATTTCTAGAAGCGACACATGGCCCTGCACCAGACTGAACACAAAGAATGACATAAAAATGCCACATGGTTAAAATGGCTTTGTGATGGGGTCACGGATAGATACGGAAGATTTATTCTTATTATTATTATTACTACTACTACTATGAGTGATCATTCTATATGTGCAAAGGAGGTTCTGTTATATAATACAAAATATGTAAGATGTAAATACAATTTAGATGGAGAGTATGCGAGCAGTTATTTTTTTATCATGAAGCCATTGCGTTTGCATTGCATCAACAAAGTGGGTTTCGCTTGAAATCACAACCACATTTTCTGTTATGGAACTAGCTGACGATGTTTGTTGTTGATGGTTTGACAGGGTTAATAAAATGAGATGAGGTGATAGATTGATGTTGAGTAGAGCAAACTTTTGAATAATCTTTGATTTTAGTTCGTTAAATGTGATTGATCGAGGTACTCGAAGAATGATAATGTTATGTGCATCATATACCAACTTGATTCGAATGACATCTTCCTCTTCTTCTAGTATGGTATCGTTCCTTAGGAGATCTGTGCAACTATCACCATGACTACTGCTACCACTGCTGCTGGTGTCACTGGAAACATCCAGGTTGAAAAAGGAAATATAGAAATCGGAGCTGGTAATGGCGGAAGGAAGTGCCAAAAGATATTTACAAAACTTCTCCAGTTCCGCTTGTCGTTGTGAATATTTTTGGTGTCTCTTGATCCAGTACATCTTTTTATTATCCATCTTTAATGGTAAATATGTGCCTTTGTCAATAGTCTGTAATTGTTCATAGAATCTAATAAAATCTGAATATCTTCTGTAAACTTCAATTTTGTCGTGATTATCCAATTCAATCTGAACAGGAAACCAAATATGTTTATCTTGTCCACGTTCGAATGGTTTAACCGTGATATCTTTTATGTTGCAAATTGTCATTTGTTTAAAATAATAAATAATAAAAAAAGAAAAGAAAAGAAAAAAGGACCCTGTATTTATACTTTTTTTTCTAAATGTGGTTCGATATCTGATGACAGCCGTAAACAGAAGCCGTGAGGCGCGCGCGCGGCGGAGGGGAAAGGAAGTAAAAAAAAAAAAAAAAAGAAAAGGGGCACATGCAAAGATCGCTTTGACTGTGACGCACAGTGCTATATTAAAAAGTTGGATCATCCAGGAACTTGTTTATTCTAACAATACTAAATCCAGATTTTTTAAAATGTATGCTTCTATTATAAGTTATCTTTGGGATTCACATGTTAAAGTCATTTTATAATGATCCTTTGATGATGTTCGAGAACTGCCTGATCAAGTAATGGCCCCACACAGGGAGAGAAGAGTTAGAATGAGGTGACCGACCTTTTTCTTGAGTTCCCAGGAACCCTTTACATAAGCACAATACCCCAAGGAAATTTATATTTTTCCTTGAGTAAAACTTGTGACAAACCATCCTTGTTTAATTGACAACAATCATCATAAGCTTTGGATTGTTCATAAGATGTGATCTACTTGCCGTCTTTTTTTTTATTTACAGTAAGCTTGGCATCCATATCTTGCATAATGTGCTCAACCATGCTTTTTACATAACCAAGTTTATTATCACCATGTAATACATTGACTTATATCCTCTTTCCTATCATCTCATCTATTCTGTATATCTGCTCTGCCTGGCAATCTTGCGAAATCCCAAGATCTGGGAATGAATTTATTGAGTAAAGAAACAGAGAGAAATCGTCCTTTCTTTTTTTTGCGTTCTTTGCATACAACAAAAGTCATGTTTGATGATTTGAGATCAGAGCAAGACATTTGGAAAAACTGCATAAATATGATCCTCACCTTACTTGGTAGAGATTGATTCATAATCTGTTGTATCTATTTATTAATCTACGCGCACCACTTTTCTTTGTTCATAATTAGAGGACAATCTATTTAGTGATTCAACTCCAAAAGCAGATGCGCAAAGACTTAATTTGCTAAAAGGCGATCAAGGAAGCTTAGGTATGTATAAAAGATATATATATGTATATCCACTTTATCCTGACCTGTTCCAACAAGTATCATCAACACCGACCACACCTAGCTTTAAACGCAAACGCAGTGTATCAGAAGTAGTTCATGAACGAAAAATGCAAAAGCTCTCCAGTAGTTTAGCCAACGACATCGCCCGCAGTTTATCTGTTGATGATGACGATGAAGACATGGGATTTCAGTTCACCAAACGAGCACAGCGTCAACAGGAAGATAACCCCATGCCCACCCTTCGTCGAATATCTCTTAGTGGAACGTCCAATCCGTGCTCGTACTCACTTGAACAGTGGATGAGACAGCAAGCAGAGATGCATCGTATTCCGCTCTTCAAATACAAGGAATTATCAGATGAGAAACAAAAGGAACTTCGAAAGGAACTGGATCTACTGCAGACACCCAATCAAACCTTTGATCAGTTGAGAGAACATTTATGTAAAGTGCTCAAATTGGCTGATGAGCTTGGTGGTGATCATACGCTAAATTTTACAGTAAGTTTTGATGTTGTCTTTTTGAACAAGAGGCTCATTTTTTTTTATAAGCAAATATTTCCAGAATGGTCTATTTATGAATACCGTATTAATAGCCTAGCAAGATTTGTGCAGGTAAGTATTACAGGTGAACAACATAGAGTGATGATTAAAAAATTTCCTCTTTCAAAAAAAAAAAAAAAGGCCATGGAAGACATGAACAACTCGATTCATACGACTATACCAAGAACATCTGACCTACTGCAGGACATCAAAAGACTTCAGACCACATTAGACAGCAAATTGGCCTTGTATGGTGACGCATTATCGCAGAACGGCTTAGAATGGAAAGCAATGGGCCTTCCAGTGGATGATCATTTACTGGCAGCGACCAAGCAATGGTTGTTCAACCTTTGTGTCGGTCTGATGGAGGCTCTAGAGCTTGAATGCAAAAAAGTGGGAGACAGTGTGAGTGACATGTCAGAGCTGTATGATTTGCCAGTAGGGGAAGAACTGATGACATCTATCTTGTGCGGCTTAGAGTTCGTTTCGGAAGCATCAGCTTGCATAGGATATAGTAGCCCTAGTATTGTTTACAGCTGTCGAGCGATGGTTACAATCTACAGTCAATGGATCTGTGAGAACCTTGATCATCTTCATGATAAAGCAACCGAAGAGGAAGATGGAAAGAAGATGAGAATATCTAATGCTGTACCCACTAAGCGCGTGGATATCCGATATATGCAACTGCTAGACAACATGATACGAGCCATGTCATGTTTACTGACTCTTGCCGAACTGGAGATCGTGCCCAATGGCTCTTCTCCCTCTGTAAGCGATACCCATATTTCATTGGATAATTTGACCTCGGTTCTCGTAGAGTTTACCGTCAGGGCCATTGGCGTGATCCAAACCGAGAAAAACCAGAAAAAGGTGACAGGTAACGTCTTGGCCAATCCACAAGCTACCGTGGTCTATATGTCCGAACTACTTTTATCCTTTGTCGATCGAGTAATTGAGCTGGGAGGAAGTGATGTGAATGAGGCAAAACGAATACAGGTATGTTTATCAGGATAGACATAAAATAAAAGGGTGCTTATATGACTATAGACGCTGCATGTATATCTTAAAGATATTGAGAGTAACATTGAACACTAAAATGAACAGCAACAATCGCATATGCAATGTAAATAATACAAGCATTACACACAAGTGTACAAAGAATAAATTCAAATATATATGCTCTATAGACGGTCGCTTTAAAAAATGAGCGAATATTATTAAGTGAATTGTTGATGAAAGTTTGGGGAGGCGTAGCAATGATGCTCTGACGGTTGTACACTGTATCTACATGGGAGGGTCTTTCAACTCCGTCTATCTCTTCCCTTTTTAAAGAAATGTACCCATTTGTCATCATTATGATAGCTTTGGACATTTATATGAAACCAGCTAGATGAACAATTGTTTATAAATCATCAGTGATACTTACTTATGGGATATACACGTCTCCTTTCACTCTATGAACGACATGCCTATTACCTGAGTATGCCCCAAAATAGGTCTATCCCGACATGTAGAATAAATATTTTACCGTGATAGAACATCTTGATCTCGCGTGATCATTGTGCTGGATATAAAGTGTGAAATAAAGAGAGAGAGTTTACATATTACGCGTCCTGCTCCCATAGCAAACAGTTTCGACATTGCCAGGCTCAAAGCATTGGTTATGTCAATGCGTCTAGACCCATTTGAACTATACATCAATGTGACGTTATGACGAAATAAGCTTTTTTTTTTTTTCTGTTGCTATTAAAAAAGTGACTTGTGTTTGTAAGTCTATAAAGATTACAAATACAGCACTTTATGTTTTCTTTTTTCTGTTTTTCGTAACTTTATCATATATCATGACTGATCCTAGCAAGTACGTCTTTAACCACACCATGATCCGTGTCAAGGATCCCGAGGCTTCTGTTAAATTCTATACTGAAGTCGTTGGCATGAAGTAAGTTAAAAATATACGCGCCGCCTATTCAAAAAAAACATGTAAACTCATACCACATAAAGACTTATAACCAAACTCGATTTTGAAGAAAGCAAATTTTCATTATACTTTTTAGCTTATGTTGATTCTGTTCCCGAATCCGAAGAAGAAAGAAAAAAGTTGGCCTTTAGTATTCCCGGTGTTCTTGAATTGACACAGTAAGCATAATCATTCGCATATAAGCTTTTTTAAGCTAAGAACTTTTTTGTTGTAGCAATTGGGGCACTGAAAACCAAACTGACTTTGCTTACTGTAATGGCAATACAGATAACGGTAAAGGATTTGGTCATATAGCTATTATTGTGGATGATATCCAAAAGGCATGTGAACGCTTTGATTCTCTTGGTGTCAAGTTTATCAAAAAATTGACGGATGGTAAAATGAAGAATATCGCGTTTATTGCTGATCCTGACAATTACTGGGTTGAGGTAAGTTTATGAAGAAAGAAAGTAATGAACAACGACTCATTGTTCATTTTAGGTTATTGCCAACCCCAGGAATGGTGCTCCTGTCTAATAATAAAAATAAAGGGCATTGTGATAATGACTTTTCTTTCATTGTGTCCATGTGTAAAGCTATGCATTAAAAGGGTCGTATGTGACATAGTATTAAAGGGGAAGGAAGGAGTTATTTAGATGAAAGATAATCAACATTGCATATAAGTGAGCAATAATTGTACTTTTTTATATTAATCGATATGTCGAATTAATTAACATAATGAAAAATGTGCCTCTCATTATTTGGCATTTATTGTTTAATGAGGTGCTGTTTTAGCTTTGCATTAACAGACACACAATAAAACGGAATAGGAATGACTTGGATATACAACCAATGGAAACGAATTTACTCACCAAGGATTTAGTATAAAAGGATGTCCTACTTTAGCTTGTTCTTTTTGATATCTTTCTTTTGCTATTAATCTTGATTTTAAACTATGAGTCTTACTCTCTATCTCGCTCTCCTTTTCGTCGCTATGATTATGGTGACCTCTGCTGCTCCTTCAAACAAGGCTTGCCATAGGCTCGCGGAACCTCATGCAAACGCTGTCTGTAAATCCCATTGCGACAATGCAGGTTACTTATTGGGTGAATGTGGTAGAGATGGTATCTGTCTCTGTCGCACTAAATATAAGAAATAATGTTTATATGTCGAATGTATATGTACAATAATACCTCTATTTTATCAACTTTGTATTATTAAATAAAACCTTATTGTTTTGTATACTCCACTTTACGAAATATTGTTTATGGCAGCACGTTTGATTATTACGCGCCAGGTAGATTTGTTAAAAAGAGAGAGAGAGTAACGAATGCTGGTGCAGACGCAATGTCTGATCTATAAAAATGATAATATCAATCATTGGATTGACTACAAAGTAGATGGTTTACTAGGATACTTAAAATAGACATGCCAAACATAGTAGCAATATGTTGTAATTGTTTAACAATGCCTCTTTTTATGCGCTTTATACGCTTAATACACTTTTATTGAATATGGACTATCCAAAAGGAAGAAATGTCATGCTGGAATACGGTATTGTGTCCTTTGACAACTGACAACTAATATTCCTTAAGCAATTGTAACTCATGTTGTACGATGATACCTGACTGTTGATAGATTAACTCCATCATGTGGGGCCCCAGGATTTGATTTCGTGATAGGTTTAAGTTGTTTACTACTTGATTGAAAAAGAAAAAGATCGTCTCCTTAATATCTCTTTTTTTTTTCTAATCTGTAATAATTAAATGATTTCTCTATTACAAACTGAATGTGGTCAATTCTTGCTCCCGTGCATTTTCTCATTTGTAGTTTTTATAATAAAATAGAGTTTTCCTTACTTGACAGATCTTATACAAAAAGATGTACGCGTTGATTTCCTAACAATCTGACATTGATTTTTTTTCACAAGCAGACTGTTGATTGTTGATTGATAAGATTTCTTGTACTGGACAAATTTATGTAAGACGGAAAGGAGAGAAAGTCGGTAAATTAAATCAGCCGTTTGACCCTAATCAATAGGAAAAATTCTTTACCACTTTTTTTTTCTTTTATTATTATTTCTTACGCTTTGTGGAGAGTCGCTGCAATGTCGGTTAATGCGACACTTCCTATTCAAGGCATGACTTGTCAGTCATGTGTCAGAGCCATTACAAATGCACTCTCACCTATTGTAGAAAAAGTCAACGTCGACTTGGAACATGCCTGCGCAACCGTCAGTTATGACTCTACACAACTATCACTGGAAAAAATCATTGAAACAATTGAGGATTGTGGTTTCGATGTGCCTATGGAGACTAAAACACTCTCGTTGACTGTACAAGGCATGACCTGTATGTCCTGTGTCAAATCGATCACCTTGGCCTGTAAGGCTCTTCAGGGAGTACACTCAGTCGTGGTCAGCTTGGAGGAAAATAAAGCAACAGTGGATTACAGGCCTTTGGAGACAACACCTCAAAAGATTATGGAAACGATTGAAGACTGTGGGTTTGATGTTGCAGAATATTCCAAGGACAACCAACATAAACAAGTTAAAAATGAAACAATAGGAGCAGCAAAAATGACTCAGCTGCATGTAAGCGGTATGACCTGTGCATCTTGCGTCAACAGTATCGAACGGGGGGTTGGACAATTAGCAGGTGTTCAGAGCGTTCAAGTCTCCCTCCTTGCTGAATCAGCAACCGTTCATTATGACCCGACCCAGTTACACACAAATCAGCTCGTGGCTGCGATTGAGGATTTAGGATTTGAGGCTACCGTGCTTACTGAAGAAACCGTCACACCCATCAATGACGAAAACAGTTCTAGTGATGTGAGCCAGCTCCAACTTCAAATCTATGGCATGACCTGTGCCAGCTGCGTCCATGCGATTGAAACCGAGGTCAAAAAACTAGACGGCGTGGTAAGCGTGTCTGTCAACTTGATGACCGAGACAGGCATCATTCGCCATAATCCCACGGTTGTAGGTGCTCGTGAAATTGTTCGGGCAATCGAAGACTTGGGTTTCAACGCACTTGTATCCGACCGGACCCGAAGGGTACAGCTCGAGAGTTTATCCAAGGTGCGGGAAATTCAGCAGTGGCGGAGACTGTTTTTCCAGAGCCTTATTTTCACCTTGCCTGTGTTTGTGATTGCGATGATATTCCCTGAATTTGCCTTTGGCAGAGACTTACTCAACACGCCGACGTACATCGTTCCAGGTCTCTTTCTTTTTGACTTGATACAACTCGTCTTGACAATCCCTGTTCAGTTTTTTATTGGTAAACGCTTTCTTGTGTCTGCCTACCAGTCTATGCGCCACGGTGCACCTACGATGGACGTCTTGGTGGCCATCTCAACCTTGTCTGCATTTTCGTTTTCTTTACTCTCCGTCATACGTTCGGTCCTGATCGCGTCCCCAGTCCGACCCTCTGTCTTTTTCGATACCTCATCCACCTTGATCTCCTTTATTCTCCTAGGTCGTTATTTGGAAAACATGGCCAAGGGGCAATCCTCTACTGCGCTGTCTAAACTCATGTCGCTGACACCCTCCGCTGCCCTCTTGGTGGAGTATGACAAGGACGAGACGATTGTAGCCGAGAAACAGATTCCGTCTGAGCTGATCCAGATTGGTGATTACCTCAAGGTCATTCCTGGTGCCAAGGTCCCTACCGACGGTATCTTGGTCTCTGGTCAATCTTCGGTGGACGAGAGCATGATCACGGGTGAGGTCGATCCTGTAGACAAGACCTCTGGCCAGACCGTGATCGGAGGCACGGTGAACGGTTTAGGTACCTTTGTGATGCGCGCTACACGCGTAGGCTCTGATACAGCCCTCAGTCAGATCGTCAAGCTTGTCGAAGATGCTCAGGTGAATAAGGCTCCCATCCAAGGCTTTACCGATAGAGTCGCAGGTGTCTTTGTTCCCTGTGTCCTTCTCTTGGGCGCACTCACTCTCATCTCTTGGACCCTGCTCGTTGGTTGTCTGGGGGTCAACCGTATGCCAAGTCTATTACAGCATGAGATACAAAAGGAAGGAAATGGAAACTGGTTCTTTGTCTGTCTCAAGATGTGCATCAGTGTCATCATCGTCGCCTGCCCTTGTGCACTTGGTCTTGCTACGCCTACAGCCGTCATGGTAGGTACGGGCCTTGCTGCGGAACATGGTGTGATCTTTAAGGGTGGTGCTGTGCTCGAAACCGGTCAAAGGGTCAACAAGGTCGTCTTTGATAAAACAGGTACGCTAACGACAGGCAAGGTCGAAGTCGTCAATTATCAAGCCTGGGACGGTGCCGAAAAGACAAGACAGTATATGTTGGTACTGGCAGCGCTGGCTGAAGCCCAAAGCGAACATCTCTTGGGTCGTGCTATTGTGAACAAGGTGAAGGAACTGCGTGGCTTGGAGCCTGAGGCTACTTTGGATCGTCTCGGATCTGTATCTGAATTTAAGAGCGAGACTGGATTTGGTATTGAATGTTATGTTACGCTTGAAGGTCAGGACAAGAGACAACATGTGGTGGTAGGTAATCAGCGATGGTTGGAGGACTTCCACGGTATTGCCATGACAGATGACCAAATGTCGACTGTACGTCATGATGCGGCCAAAGGATTTACCTCGATTCTGGTTGCTGTGAACGGTGTGCCCTCTGGATTTGTCTCTGTATCGGACACGGTCAAGCCTGAAGCTGAGATGGTGATTCAGACCTTACACCGTATGGGTGTCGATACGGCTATGGTGACGGGCGATAATGCTACGACAGCACACTGTATTGCTAAAAAACTAGGCATTACTGAAGTACACGCAGGTATCTCACCCAACGGAAAGACGGATATCGTAAAGGGCATGCAGAGCCAACTTCGACCTCAGTCTAGATTCTTGCTTGCACCTAAGCTGGTTCCGACTGTCGTTGCTATGGTGGGTGATGGTATTAACGATTCGCCTGCGCTTGTTGCTGCTAACTTAGGTATTGCCTTATGCAGTGGTACGGATATTGCTATGGAAGCTGCTGATGTTGTCCTCATGAGAGCTGATCTGACGGATGTCATTGTGGCTCTTGATTTGTCCAAGTCGATTTTCAAGCGGATCAAACTAAATCTGCTATGGGCTTGCATTTACAATATTATTGGTATTCCCCTTGCCATGGGCATCCTCATACCCTTTGGTATTCACCTTCACCCTATGATGGCAGGCATGGCTATGGCTGCAAGTTCAACCAGTGTGGTCTTTAGCAGTCTCATGCTCAGATGGTTCTGGCGTAAACCGTCCTTGGATGAACAAGACAAGGTAAAGATAAGCAAATTCAGATTGCTTATAAGAAAGCTGTTTCAAGTGGATGGCCGTAGCAAAGGAGTGTATCAACCACTACAGAGCAGTCAGTCAGATTATGACTTGGAAAGCTTAACACCCACATCACCACGACATTAATTGTATATTTCTTTCATTAATTGTAAACATAATCCAATTCCCTTTCTCTTATATAAATTTCTTACACTATTTTTTTTTTTAATAAATGAAGCCAGAATACAGTATTAAATATGATAGATCAAATGACCATTGTAGTATTATTTTTTTCTTTGTGTCTAATGCCGTATCCTATGAAGCAGCCTTTACGTTGTTTACAGGTAGTAATGCTTCATAGTGTAGTTGACTATGTCAATCAGTGCCCATAGGACAGACATAACAACAATGTCAGAAATGAAGGTAAAGATTTGTTACAGAGACTTGCGTTGATGTATTCAGCCAAGAAAAAGACACACCTTAAATATCTGTGGCCGTGTTTTTTATCCGTTCTACACCACAGAAGAAGAGATCAAGATAGAATCGCTTCTCTTTTTCTATTATTAATCAAAGTAACAAAATATTGTATTTAACAAGCAAATAGCAAAGAATGTTTTACTTTATATGTATTTTATCCATAATAAGGACAACATACCTAAAGAGTTCTTTTTTTTTTTTCTTCTTTCTGTGTTTATAAAGTGGCACTCTTGTCTATGCAGACCCATTTGTGTACTCACTCAAAAAAAAAAAAAAAAAAATTAAGACTCACTCTTCTTTTATACTAATTCTCTTAAACAGCCCATTAAAATGGATCGTCGCTACGATTACCCTCCTAGACCACGTTTTACACATCCAAGACCGAGATATGACGACAGATACTACAGACCACGATACCATCCTTCACCACCACCACCACCTTCGCCTTATAGGTATCCCAGACCTCCTCCTCGTCCTTCTTCTCCTTACTACTACCCAGCAAGACCAAGGGATTATCACAGCTATTACCACCATTCCCGATCTTCCTCATCGAGACATGATGATAGAAGAAGGCCAGAGAAAGTGTCGAATGGGTCAACATCAAGAAAACAAGAAGAAGAGATAAAGAGCATGGGCCCATCGCAATCAAAAGAGGAGCAAAGAGAAGCAACAATCGAAAAAGAACAGAAACCAATAGAAGAAGAGAAAAAGCCAGTGATAAAAGAAGCCGTGATTTCGTTTGATTCAGATGGAGAAGATGATTGGGTGAATGAAACCATGGTGCAATCGAGCCATGAGCCAAAACAAGAAGAACCACAGGAAGAGAAAAAGAAACAAGAAAAGGACAGTTTACCGGAAACATGGATATCTTGTCAGACAGAGAAAGGAGAAGTTTACTATTATAATCAAATAACGCGTAAGAGTGTATGGGATATAAAAGACATTCATGACAATAGAGGAGCAAATAGCAGTGATCATCGTCCTGTGAAAAGAGAAGTGCATCATTATCATCGTACCGAGATACGTCAAGTACGACCTTATTATGACAGATATCCATCTCCACCTTCTTCTAATATACCGCCCTCACCGCCACTACCATCGTCACCATCGTCGTCGTCACCATCAGCACCAGGTCGATATTATCCACGGCGTTATCCACCTTACCATCAACCACCTCTATATCAACCGAGATGGGCAGATAGAAGAGCGATGAGAAGAAACGAACCTTATGAAAAGAGATACAGATAATGCTTTTTTGAATTATTTTATATAAAATGTTTGTTTTATCCCCAAAGTTTTTTCTGTCATGTATGGGACACACACACACACATACACACACACACAGCACAGCACTTCAACCTGCAGCATTTCATAAAGTATATAATGTTCTTGACATAAGCTCAATTTTGGCCTTGCAGAAAAAGAACAGACTACACAGACATGAAGAGAGAGAGAAGAAAATCCTATTTACTACTTTTCTTAATATTAGGTAAGATGCATTTGATACTCCAATGCGTTACAGATGATGCATACTTTGCAGATAAATCATGATCACATTATTATAAAGTATAATAAAGAATAGGTGTGTATAATCATCAAATACACAGAGAGGAAGAGAATGATTAATGATGTACGTATAGTTGTAAATACAATGTTAAAACATGAGGATTGACTACTACTAATTGCGCTTTTAATCTTCATTTTTTATGCATTTGATAGTTATTGCTCATGTTTGCTACAATAAAGAAAAAAAAAGAAAGGGTCTAAAGTTAAACTTTAGTTTTTACACTGCATTACTCATTTTCTTGAAGCAGTACATTTAGGCTTATTGTATATTAATAATAGGCCATTAGTCAAACTGAACTGATAATGCTCCTTATAAATTTACCTGTTGAATAAAATGTAACTCGTAACCTCCCCCAAAACAAAATATCCTGACGATGTGTTCCAGAATGACAGTAATATACGGAGATAGCGAAAGAATGCCTTTTTTTTTGAATTTCAAGCTTAAGACTAGATTGGATCACTTTAAGAGTTTGGCAAACTATGAAAATTTATAGATTGACATTGGTTTGGAGAACTCGTTCATTAGCTAAAATAATCATTTGCCTTTCATCTCTCAAGCGAATCAAATAGTTAGCATAGCTAAGTGTAATGAGCAATATGATAGATGATTTTTGTTTATAATAGCCTAAATAATTACAGCAGGACTGGTTCAGAAATCAACGGATACTTTTATATCTTTGGGTTTATCCAGATCTATATTTATATGAGAAGATAAAAACTTCCTCTTCATTTGGTTGGAGTTTTTGACGCAGCGATGATGGAAGAATCGTC
>NW_019671919.1:50643-184255 GCF_002708625.1 Rhizopus microsporus ATCC 52813 | reverse complement strand
TTTTTTTAAAGCTTCATAACAAAGTCTTGAATTGACAGTGGGATTTTGATCTTTGATATTTCGAAAATAATCTTTGAGCCATTTGTGTGTTCTACACATCCATAGTAGGTTATGGCAGGACCTAAGATATGTGCATTCATAAACAAACTATGAAAAATATAATATTGATTTATGGTTTAGTATACCTATGACCTGTACAAGTAAGATGCATTTGGCATTGTACTCTTCAATTGCATGTGTACCAAACAATGATAACCGTAGCAAATCCTGATGGGTACACAATGAATCCTTCTTCTTACATTCTGCCTTCACCTCGGCGAAACCGGAAATACTCTTAAACCTTCTTTCGTAGATGACAGTGCAATCAGGAATATCATCAATGTCCTAAAAAAAGAAAATGTATGAGATAACATCATAGTTCCATGTTAACCTTTAAGTTTATTTACCCTGAATACTTCCGTAATAATATCAAATATTTCTTTTTCAATTTTGAATCGCACTTGTGAAATTCCAGCGTTTGCTGATGTAGGACATCTATCCTTATGTCAACGAAACGTTTGAATGTGCAGCGTCAAGCTAAACTTGTTTATAGAACAGACATTTTTCCATGTTCCTTGATGTAGACTATGAGCTTTATAAAGTTTCAAGAAGAAGAGATAAAAAGAAGTGCTGTTACTGTTTTATATTGTCAGTTGATCAACAAATAACCAAGGTCAATCACGTGTAATTGCATTAAAGAATATTCCATTGGAGAGGGTTAGGTTAGTTAGAGAGACTTTGGTAGCGTGAGGTTGTAAAGCGCCCGTAGCATTAGCTACTTTGTCGCGAATTTTTTCGTGCGCGTAGTATTCACCTTAATTTATAGTTATTTTACTAGAGTAGAACTTTTATTTTTTGACGTAATCCAATTATTTCTCATATTAATATGAAACGTGGTCTTGTCAATAAAATACAATTTATTTGTAAACTTTAGATCAGAATCTCTTCATAAACTACTCGAATTTCATTTGTAGGTTTTCCTCCAAGCTTCTGACTTAAGGTTCAAACGCCAGTTTTCTCAGTGACGAGTACAATATCGGAATGTTGCATTATGGACAAGCATTCCATATTACAATAACCAAGTTGTGCATGTTTTATATTATACGTATTCTCTTCATGCCACCTTGATCTGCCATTAAGTGATACAAGCCTAAACTAAATAAGCATGTAATACACCTTTTCTGGTATATTTTGTCGACGATTTTGGATCAGGGGTCGTTACTTGCGAATTCAAGTGTCGAAATGAATTTTACTAGAATTGATTGAGACTGAGAAATATGATTAACTTTGTCCGGAAAAAAATAGGCAAGGTCCGAACATTTTTTGAAAAGGTCCGCCAAGTAAAAACACTGCAGCGACAAATAAACTGTGGTGTTTCTTCTTGTACTACGCGGATCTTTATTTAGTAAGATATGTCCTTTGGGTGTGCGTTTCGCAAAAATGGCGCATTTCCTATTGTGACACAGTATACTAAATTTGGATATTTCTGAACTATTGTACAGCATCAAGTGTGACAGGCAGAACTATAGATCAATTCCTTTGTTTATAAATACGTCAATTCTATTTCTTTTCTATAATTTTTTTTTTTCTAATAAAACTATAAGATTCAGATCTATTCATGCTCATTTAGTATTTATGTCTGACACTGTTTCTGTTGTTATTGCTATCCTTGGAGGATTTATTGTTTTATACGGTTTATGTTCTTTATTTATCAAAGAAAGACTCTATTTATCTGAAGCATGTAAAAAAAACAAAAAAGAATTGTCTTTTCCTGTGTATTTATCAATTCGTCTGTATATTATATAGCCTTTGCCATTCTATGTGGCATTATCTTTGGTCCAGTCTGTGCAAAATTCATTAATGTCAGTGATTGGGGGGATGAAGACACGATCACGAAGGAGTTTTGTCGAATCGTTATCGGTATACAAGTCATGGCCGCTGGCGTTGCTTTACCAAAAGCCTATCTTCGAAAAGAACTCATCTCTCTTCTCATGCTTCTTGGTCCTGTTATGATCTACATGTGGTTAGTCAGCGGTTTGCTCGTCTGGGCTCTTATTCCGGGATTAAATTATGTACGTGTGTTTCATCCCCCCCTTTTTTTATGTATGCTTATATGTTTTTATTTAGCTTGAGGCATTAATGATTGCTGCATGTTTCACTCCTACAGATCCAGTATGTGCACACACACACAAGCATATATAAAAAAAGCTTACTTATTTCTTATTATAGGTCCTTGCTAACTCGATTGTGCAAGGTAAATTTGCGGAAAAACATGTTCCTACTCATGTACGCCACATTATTTCTTGTGAAAGGTATAAATGAAAAATTAAAAAACAAACTACTTACATCTTTTTTTAGTGGTGCTAATGACGGACTTGGTTACCCCTTCCTGTTCTTGGCTGTCTATTTGATGCAGATGGATATAGGGCCTGCTATAGGTAAATGGGCATACTGGATCATGGCTTTCAACATCCTCTTGTCCGTTGTCATTGGATTTGTTGTAGGCTATGTTGCTCGAAAGCTTCTTAAATACTGTGAACAGAAAAAGTTGATTGATAACGAGTCATTTCTCGTATACTCGGTCGCATTATCATTCTTTCTTATGGGCGTCGTTGGATTAATAGGAAGCGATGATCTCTTGGCATGTTTTATAGCCGGCAATTCTTTTACTTGGGACGACTGGTTCCGTGTAGAGACAGAAAATGCACATTTGATGGAGGCAAGTATATTCAACATGTCATTGACTTTTCATTAACAATGTGAAATAGGTTGTAGACAACTTGCTCAATCTTAGTATCTTTGCGTACATTGGCGCGACCATGGTAAGCTTTCATCGTGGGGTGTGTAACATGTGTTGACATTCCTTTTTTTGTAGCCATGGTCATCGTTCAACGACTATTCCATTCAGATCACAGTCTGGCGATTGATCGTCTTGGCCATTCTTGTCCTGTTACTTCGTCGACTTCCCATCATTATGGCTCTCTACAAGGCGATTCCAGCCATTCATACCTGGCGAGAAGCCGTATTTACCGGTTGGTTTGGTCCTATTGGTGTCGGAGCCGTGTTTTACGCAATGGTTGCTCTTGAAAGTGTGCCAGAGGATGGACCGAACGCGCATGCACGTCAAATGATTAGACCTGTTGTTTACTTTATGGTGCTTGCTTCTGTAGTCGCACACGGTGTGACGATTCCATTGTTCTACATTGGTACTTTTGCCACTCGTACACTGACAAGAACAAGTGAAGTCACCCAGATCCTTCGTATTCCCAAGATTGATAAACGAAATATCAAGATCAAGAGAACAAATTCGGATGTAGAAATTGATGTGGTAGATATCATTCCAGATAATGAAGAAGAACAATCCACTGTAGACGTTCAAGATACCCCTAAAAATGAAGCACCAAGGCACACAGCCATTACTATTCTCACACCTTCAGAGATTCCCTCTCATCAGAACCATCATCGCTCTGTCCATGATAATAATCGATCTGTTGGGACGAGTGCGACAAACTTGGAAAGAGATTATCAAAACACCACATCATAAATATGTATATTTCCCCTCTGTTATAGAAATAGCTTGTATCATAATAAAATATAGCTTGATTGTTTATTGCCATTTTTGTACAGATGACTCGGAGAAAGAGGGGGTATAATCTTAATGTCGCGTGCGCATCTATTGTCGAGATTTATAAACATTACGTAGACCAATGTTTTCCCTGAGAACATCTTTTATAAAGGGTTTTTTTATGCATCTATTACATAAACACACCAAGAAAGTCAAATGGTCAGTGCACACAGACACACATACACATTGCATACAAGTAATTGACGTATATATTGTTTAAACAAAGCTTTATTTATAATAATAAACTGAAAGAAATCTATATAAACAAGTTAATAAAAGTTTAAATTAAATAGATGAAAGAAAAGGGAAAAAAACATTATTCAGAAATTTGGGTATAGTGCGTAATTACTCTTCAGGAATCAGACTGACGTGCAAATGTCTTTTTGTTTATCATCTTTAGCTTTTTTTTTCCCCTTCCTTACTTATTTTACCTTTTTGTTTCTTTGACAAAAGAAAAGAAGAAGCAAAAAAATAATAGGGAAATGGTTTAAATTTATAATTTACAGGGGGTAAAAAAGAGACCCAGAAAAAAAAATTTATGATCTTGCGGTCACGCTGTTCCTAGACAGTTCAATAGATCTCCTCTATTCATTACAACGTTGTGTGTGGCGTTCTGGCCTTGTGTGGGATAGAAAAGGGAATCTACCAATCATCAAATTTAGTTCATTAATTATGTACAATTAAACGAACCAAATCGAATCTTTGAGAGAATCATCATTTTGTAATTATTTTTGTCCTGCAACGTCAGTGGACTGAAATTCCGGTATCGATGCAGCTTACTTGATCAGGAAACTTGTTTCTTTGTACTACAGAGACCTTTGCGCGCGCGCAGATATAAAGTTCACAATATACATTGGTGACATCAGTGGATAAGAATAAGACCCTAGCGCACGCTGTGAATTAATAGAACATATGAATTTCCTGTTTAATACAAGTAAACTTCCATCAGTCGTACAGAGTAATGGCGACATCATTTTTTTTTTTAAATGACACCTCAGCCAATGCCGCGACTAGTAGAGTAAGCGGTGCGTGTGTAACTTTATGCATTTTTTTTTTTTTTCGCTGGTATCCCTTTTTATTGAATTGTCTGCCTTTCCCCAACAAAGAGGGGAGGGGGAGCATATCAGAATTGATAGACAAATATATCAATTAATCCTTTTTCATTGTTCAGGTGAGTGGTTAGTTTTTCAACTATTTGCGCAGACAAGGACCTTTTTTTTTTTTTTTTTGCAATAGTCGTACAATGATTAACGCTTTCCTCATCTAGTTGTAATATCAGCTAGTTTTAATAACTTGTACTCCAAGAGTAGCCGAGCGGTTACAAGCACGAGCAAGCGTACTAATAGAACAGCACAATTGAGCATAAAAGATATAAAAATTGTTTAATCTAAAGTAAGAATCAAATCGGTCATGAATATAAAATAGAAAAGCCAAAAAGTGTATGATTCTCTCTTTCTTAAAATGTTACATGAAACAGAAAAAATACAAGTTAAAGAGAAGGTCAATTATCGTAGCATTGCATCATGATAAAAACTAAAAGTGGCTAAAAATCGCCGTTTTCACTTGTACAAACCAGTCTGTCCTTTTTTTCTTTCTTTCTCTTTTCTTCTATCTTTTTCTTTCTATCTTCTATCTTTTCTCTTTATTATCTCTTGAAAAATGAATCAATCTCATTCCAATGTAATGTCTATTGAGGCTATTACGTGCCCTAAATCACATCAATGCAAAAATCCAGCAGATGAACAAATTGTCCAAGAGATGACGCCGTTTGATCAGCAAGATACCTATTCTCAATTTGTCATCGCTCATCCCCAGAGTGAACTAATCCCCTGTTTTTCCGAGCCAAAGGATACATCATATTTTGGTATTACCTATCATCCACCCTCCGCCGGCTTCGAATTATCCCCAACTATGACCGATCGAAGACAGAGCAATAGCAGCAGCTGTAGTAGCAGCACAAGCACCGTTTTGAGCACACATAGTTTGAATCCAGAACCGTACAATCTACATAAACTTGGATATAAGAAATCAAAAGAAGATTCAATCAATCGAAGAAGAGAACGAAATAAACTGGCTTCAGCAAAGTATCGTGCCAAGAAACAAGTCATGACGATGACAATGCAATCTCAAATCATGCAACTAGCGAGAGAAGTAGCTTATCTTCGAGATGAATTGGAACAAGCTAAAAAGAATGAAACTGAAATGTTGTATCGATATCAGCAACTACAACAGTTTTGCAAAAGCCATCACCACTAATACCCCCTTCTTATTTCACTGAAAAAGTTCTGTTCTCTCTGTATGTGTTTATAGTTGTTCTTATTTATTCATGTCCTTGTATGTATTCATTATCCACATAAAAAAGAAAGCTGTTATACCCTTTTTTATAAAAAGTTCTCTCTTTTTTTGCTTATTTATAAAATATTGTTCTAACATTAGAAAATGTATAATTTATTATCATAAAACTCTTAATTAATTATAATAATTGCTAATAGGCTTTTCGCTCTTGTAGGATATTTCAGCAGACTTGGTGCTTGTGCCATCATCATCAATGTGAGGTTGAATCATGGGTCCATCAAACTTCATTGACTTTTCATGATGCTTGGCTTCGTCAGCATCAAATGTCATATCTGCTGTCATATGATCGTCATTGTGTGTCTTGGTTCGTCCATTGCCACTACTGGAAGATCCACTGGTGGTGACCCAGTGAACAGTAACCACGTTGACCTATATACACATACTTAGTATACAAACAAAGCACCCTTAGTTTTTTTTCAGTTACCGTCACATCTACAGTACACATGGTCAAACAGACTAATCCTCTTTGATGCCCATGAGTCAAGACGACAAGCAAGACATTCAGAAATGAAATGGACAGACACATGATGGAAGCAACCAATGTACGTCTGGCAAGCTTGTAAAGTCGAGTGACCTTCCAGTCGGTACGTGTGTTGCGACCAATGTTTGTTAAAGGTCTCATAAAGAGCCATGTCAGATAGAGATTGAAAATCTAAATCATAAACATAGTTAGATTCGTTTTCATGCAACAATGTACTCTTTACAAAATCATAAACCAAGAGTGGAATACTGGCAACATCTTGTAAACCAATCGTACAGGTTCCATCAGCCTCGAGATAAATGTTTCTAAAGCTTAACTGTATATGGTATAAAATTATTCCATTATGTCTTTTTTAAGTACATGGATTTTACCATTAATGCAAAGATAATAATGTAGGGGCAGAGCAACAGTATGTGGAAACGGTATTGGGCGGTCTTTAAGCGAGTCGTTTTGACAGCGGTTACCAAGTGAACACGTTCGATAAGCCTAACCCAATTTAGTCAATTTGTATAAAAAGGAGAGAAGTTATGATTTTACCATGCATAAGCAACAATTTTACTTCCAGCATAAAAGAAATCACAAGAAAGCATACCCAAGGTACATGAGATGATATTGTCTAAAGAGAGACAGAGAGAGAAATAGAGGGTAAATAGCATGCTACAAAAAAGAGTATTGCTTACGGTTATTAGTAGATACGACAACCACTGAAGTGACAGCAAATGCCCAAGATAACGAATAAAGAAGGATAACAAGAGCACGACCATAATTAAGTGTCTTGAACTTTTCACCATACGTCTTTGCTCCCAGAGCAACGGCCAATACGGTGATACAGGTTAACGAAGTGAGTTCAGAGGCCATCTCATAGGTATCAGGGTTCACCGGACCCAGATCAAGCGTAACATTGGGATTTGTACTATTCATTTCAAAATAAAAAAGAGAGCACAAGAGAAAAGAAAGAGATCAAGAGAAAGAGAGAGAGGGCTTTATAAAACAAACAAGATGGTATCAAAAGGGTAAGTGGAGGAAGGAGATGGTTGTCTGTCATTTTAGGGTTATCCTTTTCGTTTTGCTCCCTATGTGTACTTTTTTTTTTTTTTTTTTTTTTTTTTCAGATAACATCATGCGGATGACACAGTCTCTCCTTATTTTTATTTCTTGTTTGCCAGCTTTTTACTTGAAATTTATTTAGAGATTCAGCCACTTGTAAACTTTGTAGCGCACGCTTGTCTAATGTGCCATATGGGGTACATTGTGTACAAGGTCTGTCAGAAAAGGAGAAGAAGAGAGAGAGAGAATAGAAAAGGTTATTTTAAAGGAGTCCAAGATGCATAATAAGGTGTATTGATAGGGAGATCAATTTAGTCTTGTCTACACTTTTACTATTGTCAAAGAGTAAACTTTTGAAAAAGTTTTATGGTTTCTTTGGCCAGTAAGGTTAAGTTTAATGTTGATCAAATGATCCCCTTTCTTTTTTTTTATTAGTACTTTTTTTAACGTTATTTACTATTATTGTATTAGGTTGTAACCTTAGTGTCTTTATCCTCTTTTTCTCTCTCCCTGCTGCTGCAGATCATTGCACACTACTCTTCAATACTTTAAATTTGATTCGCTTACTTCTTGACCAATCAATCTTCCTTCTTTCCCCTTGGATTTTACCTAATGGGAGGATTGGCTTTTTTCTTTGGTCTGAAGAGGAGAAGTATGTATTTACAAATATGTTCAAATAAAAGAGTTATTTCAGAAAGATATGATTCATATTGCTACAAGAAAAAGAAGCACAATTCGTATCACGTCACGTTTTTATTAAAGGAAGAAAAGAGAAAAAAAAAAAAGGTCTGCTTGTATATTCTCCCCTTTTTTTTATATAAAATTATGCAACAAACATCAACAGAACTAGACTTTATTCACGCTTACCTTGACAGACTATCTGTAAAGTCTGTTAGATATGGTCAAGATTATTTGACGCATACTGTGCCTACTTTAAGAATCAAGGTAAGATGACACAATAAGAAAATAAGAAAAAAAGGTTTATCAACCTCTCTTTGATGATTAGAGACAACCTGTTGTTCATAAAGGTATGTATTTTAAAACATGGTTCCCGCGCGCGCGCATGTGTGTGTACATGTCTTCTCTTCTAGAACGATTAGACACATCACGAGTCAAATTTATTTTTACTTAATCTTTCCCTTTCGTTCTAGTCTCATCCGAATCAAATTCATCACCTGCAACAACAACAACAACAACAGAATCAAACGACAAGTTTCAACTGAATATCAAGGTTTTAAAGCCTTCGTTTCAGTTTAGTATTGGTGGTCTGCAGTCCAATGATACCGTGTCTCATTTGAAACAACGCATCTACCAACAACAAAGTGCATACCCTGTCAATCGTCAGCGTTTACTTGTGAAGGGTAAAGTACTAGGAGACCAAAAGACGTTGGGAGAATTAGGCTTAGAAGGAGACAGTGTTGTTCATTTGATGCTCACAGCAGCACCTGCTTCAAAGACAGGTCGATTTGGCATTTCTGCCGAAGCTGAACAAAAGATGAACAGCTCCGAGTTTTGGGAAACGATCGAAAAGACACTTGTGGATCAATTAGGGCAAGCGGATGCAACATTAGTTTTTAGTAAAGTGAAGGCTGCTCTTACGCCATAAAAGGACAAAAAAAAAGGAAAAGGGTCAGATGAAATAAACGGCTTTTTTTTTTTAATTAACCTAGTAACCATTCTACAATAAGCTGTTCTTGCTCGGCATTACAGTCATTATTACTACTATTATTATTTTTACTATTAATACTATTACAATCATCCAGAAACCACTCTTCTTCGTCTTCTATATCCGTTTGACACGCCTTGTCTATTCCTATGATTCGACGCTTGGAACGAACGATAGGAACTGGAGGAGGAACGACATAGACAAGTCCCTGTGGTAATTCATCAGAGTGCCTGTTATTTAGTAACAGTTGATCCTGTGTTTCAAGTCGTCCACCAAGGAGAGCGTGTTCGTGAAATGAAGGCGGTCTTTGTCCTGTCGAAGCACGCTTGAGGACTAAACTGGAAGGTCGTTCGATTACGTTTGTGTCTATAGTAGGCGTTTTCTGCTCTTTAGTCTTTGCCTCCTCCTCTTCTTCTCCCTCTATGATCATCGATTGCTTCGATCGCTGAGAAGGTCGTGACGCAAGACTTGAAGCGGGCGTCAGAGGAGGACTTGTGTGATAGATAGGAGTAGCAGGTGTTGGACTGACGACTTCAATTGTTTTTAAACGATGAGGTGTGAGTGAGACCTTTTTGGTCTGACCAGATCGAAACAAGTCTTCGAAATCATTTGCTAATGGAGATGAAGTAGGTGATGGCAAAGTGTTTGAAAATGACGACGACTTTTTTGAAAGGGAGAATCGGATCGAATGCTTTCTTTTATTTCCAAACAGACTGAATTGACTCTTTGATGTGGTCTTGGTTGATTGTGTATGCGTACTTTCTGTTGATTTTCTCGGCATACTTGGTTCTATATCTGCAAAAATAATAATAGCATTGTCAGTTTAGCAAAAGATGAACTATATGTTCTCTCTCTCTTTACGTGTTTCTGATTTTTCTGCTTCAAGATCTACTGTGGAAACAGATGAGGCTCTGATGTAAGACAAGAGTTTTTTCTAGCTTGAAATAATTAAAAATAACCTAAACTAAACTCATTTCCCTTACTTGTAACTGATCTTTTAATTGCATTTTTTGAAACACTAAGTTCACTTTTGAATCATTCAATAGAAACAATATCACGTCCTTGACTCGAATACACTCTGACTTGGCCTCTTCTGCTATAGAGGTCAGTAAATATTCTGCCATGTGTTCGATGATAACTGTAAGATAAACAATGATCACATCGGATGTGTTGTGGGTTCCTTTATAATCTGATAAGGCACAATGGTGTGCACAGGCAGTTCGAATCATATCCATATCTAAAGGTGTGCTCGGTTTGGCCTTGATGGTGCTGACCTCCATGTCTGCTTCTATGAGTGCATTTTTTCCAAGTGAATTTGGTAAAAGTTGCTGAATGTTTGTTTTTATCGAGTCGAGGCTGGTTGATGGACAAGTACCGATTAAAATAAACAAGAATTCGTCTATAAATGCATTGATGGCATCGAGTCCCTCGTTGGATATACGAATAGAACCCGCTTCTGCTATTATGGCATGAGCCGCTCTTTGACAGACAAAAGTGACTATGGAATTGTATTAGCTGCATTAAATTAAAATGTGTTATTCTTTCTCCACCTTTTGACATTTTTTTTATAGAATAAAAAAAAGGGGGAATACAAGAAGAGAGAGAGAGAAAGAGGAAAAAGAAAGGGAAAAAATAAAAATAAAAAACTGGGCATGGGAATAAAAGAGGGGGGCACCAGAATATTAAATGATCATAGCAAAGATTGTTTAGTAAACAAGAAGAAAGGGGGGTGAGTAGGTGGCGAGGATATTTCTTTTTTTAGTTATTTAGATTAATTGGACGAGCGATGATATAAAACAATGATACGCCGAGGTTTGAAAGGAGAAGGAAGAGGGAGAAAGAATAAGCAGGAGTTATAACGAGTCGCTTAATTGATTGCGTATACAATCTTATTTAGATGATGCTTTCATCAAGGTAAGTCAAACTACGCTACTATACTAATGCAGTAACACAGTCCATCAGTAAGGTAGCCCTTTTGCACATTGGCCAACTTGCAGATCAGCCCTGCATTTAAGCGTTATTTGGCCGCTTTTTACTCGCAATAACCTTAATCCATTTAGTCTTTAGAGCTAATTTATATTATTGCCACTATATATTTAACCGGGTGGCTATGAAGTGTAGACTATGTTAAATTATGTCTGTACTTGTCATGAATGACTGGCCTCAAGTATTAGACTATAGTAGCACGTTTATTAAATGGTGTTTTTTTTTTTGTATTTGTTTACCTCCCGCATTCCCCTGCAGAATTGTAAATTGCTATTGTCTAAGCTTCCATAATAGATTATTCTAGTATACTAAAGAATCCTTGAGCTTTTATTTGTTTACATCATTAATTGCTGATTTTGCTAGTTGTGTCTCTGCTCGCTCTTTCTGAAAGATACAAAAATTTCCTGCAAAACAGATTTCCCCTGCCATGTATACTTTATCATGCAGAGAATGTGAAGATTATGCTATCCAAATGAATTACAGATCAGGTCCACCTAACTTGAGTAATTATCAGGTCAATACAGAATGAAATTGATTAGCTACAACAGCTGATGTTAACCACACACAACAGACGTAATCGAACTCTTTCCTTGAATAACTTGACCTTTTTTTCAACCTGTAATGCTAGCCTTCTGTCACATATTCCAAAAGGAATTATATTTTCCATAGTCAAATGTATTAGATTGTTTATTACATAAGCTTGATTTTATCAAGTATAAGTAATAAAGGAGAATTTATGAATAAAACAGAAAAAAAAAGAGCAAAAGTGAAAAGATGTTATGGTATATCATAGGCTTTATTCATCGGTTAAAAAAAAGTTACCTGCATCATCTGAATTTATCAGAGCAAGCGCACAATCATCTTTTGATTTGGCGTAAAGGCATGATACTCAAGATTTAAATGATCGACACTCGCACATGATTTCTACTCTTCTATATACTACACATATGAACATCGCAATCAGTTCTATAATCAAAGATGTCACTAGAGTAAGGATGTGTACAACCAAAGTGATATGCTTTTAGTTGACAAGGCTTATCATAAATTTCATATTAGTTATTGTTTTTCTGTTGGTTTTATTAGACTTACAGCAGGGCCAACGCCAAAGGGCGGCTTTAAATTCTCAATTGACGGTTTATCTTTGTCAAAAGGCGGGTTTGATTTTACAATTGGGCTTTTTATAATTCCACAATAAATTCTAAATGAGTACTCACTTTTTTTACGAAGAAGGGAAGGATGCTATGGACTGGGAAGAATAGGTGCACCCTCATCACCTAACTACCTTAACTCGCATGAGGCTCTAGGTATTAAATAGAAAACGAAGCAAATGCGAGCATCCATAAGGTGCCAAATTTATCTAACAAAAGGGTGAACACTACGCGCATGAGGAAAACCACGAGAAGGCTAATGCTACGGGTACTTCTTCTAGGCATTATATGTGACATCATTTTACAACTGCATAATACCCAAAGTGTCTACCTAACCTAAGACTGTCCTGTAAGATATTCTTTGATAGAAAATGCAAATTTATCATAATTGTACGTGACTGATCTTAGTTCTTTGTTGATCAAATGACAGCATAAAATAAAGAAATAACAACATTTTATCTCTTCTTAAAAGATAAATTCTTATCCTGCATCAAGGAGCATAGAAAGATGTCTGTTCCTGAACAAGCTTAACGTGATGTTACACATTGAAAAGGTTTGCTGACGACACCACAGATAGTGCTTGTAACAGTAACCCTCACGTGTATTTCCTCGTGCACGTAGTGTACATCGAATTGAATGGCTCAAATTTATTAAAAAGTACCAATTAGCATTTCATCCATTAAAATAAATGTTTAGAGTGCAGCTTTGTTGTGTATAATCTCACACGTAAAGATTAGTATTAGACGTGATCAAATACGACAATATTCACGAATACATATTTTTCTTTTGCTTCGTTCTTCATTTTGTAATGCTATGGCCTCATATTGAGACACTAATAGGGCATTTATTCTTTCTTGGTATCGTAGATCATTCTTTTCATTCATCTCTTTTTTTAGTTTGAGCTTGCTGTTAAAGACCCTTCTAAATGTTCCACGGGCTTCACCATTTCTCATATATTTAACTACTCTTCTTGCATACTCCTTTAATAAGACTGATTCCATAGAATTTGTATCTGGGTGGTGATTTTCTAATTTCTTCAGATTTGACGCTATTGTTTCGAAGGCAGTGTTTGGATTTTCGTTTTCAATATTCTGCAAGAGATGATCATTCGCTATTGCCTCAATATTTCTCCAATCATTGATTGGAAGCCTCAAGACACGGCCATCGATACCTAACTTAGAGCGTAAGTCTTGCAAGGTGGTTATAGGGCCTGGTAGTTTATTTAAAGTTGGTGTTTTTGGCAATTTGGACATGCTAAAAAATATATGATAAGTGAGTATAATTGTTTGTTTCAGTGTTTTTGTTTGTCATATGTAAAATCTTTTTTGACCTGCAGTGTTTTTCTTCAATCATATGGTGGTATTATTACCATTTCTCAATATATGGACAAAGCAATTAAGATGCTGCCTTTTTTTGTTCATGTTTCATTTGCGGAAGAGCCGATATCATTTCATTTAATTAGTGACTATATGTAAGCTATTGATGATGGTATATATCTGTGGCCACCTTTTTTTTTTTTTTTGTACATATTCAACGGACCAGGGCAAATTTTGCCTTATTTGATTAAAATTCATTGAACTGTATCTCCACAAACTATTATACTTTTATTTGAGAATTAGTTGTTCATTATTTCTCTACGAAAACTGCGAATTTCAGAAGAGTTTCGAGAAAACATATTTTTCTCATATGATTTAGCAGATATATGCCTCCCTTCTTATTCTCCATAGCTCAACCCTATTGGGTAGTTTTGGAAGTCTTGAAGGATAGAGTCGAAAGAGGCAAGTTGAAGGACGTAGAAACCTTTAGCTCAAGAGTTATTGAAGGAAGCAAAAATGATCCTGTTGAGAATTTGCAGAACCTTATTCAGTATTCTATCAACTTTTCCCCTAAATGCTTAAATAAAGAACCTTTGTAATTGATTTGATCAGAAGTTGGTCAACTTATTTGTCAAAGTTTAATTTTTCATTGGTCGAACTTTGTGTGTATTTGATTGGATGTTCAGCTGATACTGTGGCGTCAGGAAACATATTCCATTGGTTACCCTCTTGCCTGCTCTTACCATTGCCCTTATTTTACTCTTAAAAATAACGATCATAATACAATACATAGAAAGAATAAATGTAACAAATTGATCTATTTATCATAAAGCAAGGAATTTTCTCTTCTTGAACTTTTTTTTATGAACGATCCGAGCATCATTCATGTTGAGCTTGATGTGAGATGGATGACCTTTATAATAGTCACAAGAAGTGAGTCACAAGCAAATTTTTTAATTTCCAAATCTTCATATAAAAACCCAAACTGTTTGTTTTAATCAAATTTTGGGTGGTTATCTTTCACTACCCCGTTTCCCCTTTTTCTTTTTATAATAAATTCTTCTTTATAAAGACTCAAAATGGTCGTTGCAGAAATGAATGAGGCATTTGACACTATCCTTATCTTGGATTTTGGCTCACAAACTTCTCACTTGATTGCTCGTCGTGTTCGTGAATTTGGCATCTATTGTGAACTCTTACCCTGTACTCAAAAGATGTCTGAACTTCACTTCAAGCCCAAGGGTATTATCTTGTCTGGCTCTCCTTACTCTGTCTATGATACCGATGCTCCCCGTGTAGACCCTGCCGTCTTTGATGCCGGTGTACCCGTCTTGGGTATCTGTTACGGTCTTCAGGAAATGACCAACTTGATGGGCGGTAAGGTCGAAGCCTGTGATCATCGTGAATATGGTTATGCCAAGTTATCCATTCACCAATTCCCTGAACATTCTCATGCTGACAAGCTCTTCAAGGGTATTGCCAACGACGTTCAAGTCTGGATGTCTCACGGCGATCAAGTCACTCAAGCTGCTGAAAACTTTTTAGTCATTGGTACCACTGCCACTGCTCCTTTTGCTGCTGTCGCTCACAAGGAAAAACCATTCTACGGTATTCAATTGCACCCTGAGCTTTCTCACACAGCCTGCGGTAAGGATATCCTTCATAACTTTGTTTTGGATATTTGTCAAGCCTCAGCCTCATGGACCATGGAGTCATTTGTTGACAAAGAAATCGAACGTATTCGTCAAATCGTCGGTCCCACCGGTCGAGTCATCGGTGCTGTCTCCGGTGGTGTCGATTCTACTGTGGCCGCCAAATTGATGCACGAAGCCATCGGTGATAGATTCCACGCTATCTTGGTAGACAACGGTGTCATGCGTTTGAACGAATGTGAGAATGTGAAGAAGATGCTTGTTGACCATTTGGGTATCAACCTCAAGATTGCTGACGCCAGCGACCTCTTTTTGGATCGCCTCAAGGGTGTGACTGACCCTGAAAAGAAGAGAAAGATCATTGGTAACACATTCATTGAAGTCTTTGAAGCCGAAGCAGCATTGATCGATAAGGAATGTGGTGGACAAATTGAATACTTGCTCCAAGGTACACTTTACCCAGACGTCATTGAATCCATTTCCTTCAAGGGCCCCAGTGCCACCATCAAGACCCATCACAACGTCGGTGGTCTTTTGGAAGACATGAAGCTCAAGCTGATCGAACCTCTTCGTGAATTGTTCAAGGATGAAGTGCGTGAACTCGGAAGAATCTTGGGCCTTGATGATGACTTGGTCTGGCGCCATCCTTTCCCTGGCCCAGGTATTGCCATTCGTGTCCTCGGTGAAGTCACTCGTGAACAAGTTGAAATCGCTCGTTTGGCCGATCACATCTATATTGAAGAAATCAAAAAGAACGGCTTCTATCGTCAAATCTCTCAAGCCTATGCTGCCCTCTTACCTATCAAGGCTGTTGGTGTCATGGGTGATAAGCGTACTTATGAACAAGTCATTGCTTTGAGAGCCGTAGAGACAACTGATTTCATGTCTGCCGACGTCAAGACAGGTGCCGAATGGTTCCAATGCCTCAAGCGTATCTCTTCTAGAATTATTAATGAAGTCAAGGGTGTTAACCGTGTTGTATATGATATTAGCTCTAAGCCTCCTGCTACCATTGAATGGGAGTAGATTAGTATATTAATAAAAATAATCATGCATTTTTCATATTTTTAATATTAGAATTAACAAAATTGATCTTTTTTTTTTTTTTTTTTCTTTTTTCTTAAAATGATAAAACTATGTCTATTGTTGGGATTATTAATTCTAACTTGTAGCTTATGTTGGCGTACTTATATGCGCAAACTGTATAGACTGAAAGACTATAGCAATTTGCGCATTATTCATAACGTAGATTGGAATCACTGTTTTGTGCAAGCGTATGATAACGAAGCTAATTTGAAAACAATCAATGAAAGGATGACAAACTATATCTATAAAAGAAAAGACAAGGCGACCGAATCATTTATCAAAAGACAAAAGGCAAAGCAGAAGGTGCAGCAGATTGTTGACAGTACAGCATCGTCCTTGCCAGACGTTGCCTATGATAAGAAATTGAAGCTTGAACATCAGCTATCTTCAATCGCTCTATCCATCTTGTCCACGAAGGAAGAGCTTGTAGCATTAAGAGCGAAAATTGAAGAAGTGAGACATCAGGCAGAACAGGAAATCCGCTCAGGAACAGCAAACCAATCTGTTACGAGTACTACTGCATTCAAGGAACAAGAGTCACTGAAAAAGTTTCGACAAGTATATAAGCACATTTATCAAATAAACAAGGCTATTGATTTAGCTAGTTTGTCAGTTTAAATCACAAAAAGAATGATATTTATTCACTGTATTTTTCTTTTTCTTTCTGATCCACTTCTTCTTGTTCTATCTTGCTTTCATTTTTTTGCTCTACTTTTTCTTGTTTTATTTTACCTTGTTTTTCTTTTTGTTTTAATTCCTCTTGTAAGCCTTTGATGCTCATCTCTTCCAATCGAGTGAGCAGAATAGATCTATTTTCAGATGTCATCGATGCAACACTAGCCTGCTTCTTACGCATCTGTTCAAACGTACGCCCAATCCCTTCTTGCTCGTTCACATTCACTTCATCAAACTTATACTGAGTACGCCACATATCTTTATGTGGATCTTCAAAGGTTAAAGGACCATGAATTCGTTTTCCATTGACAAATGAGGTTACTTCGAGTTTATATTCTGTTATTTCCTCATAAGGTTTCATAGCGTACTCTGGGTCGTCCTCTTTCCCCGGCGGCACTTTCTCGACATAGATATACATCTTTGCTATATCTTTGCCTGGCACGGTGTTGAATGATATCCTAAGGGTGCTCTCTGGGTATTTTTGGGTAGCAGTGTCTAAAACAGTTTGAAGGAGCGTAAGTGAGTTATTAAACACTTGGTCACCGATCTTTCTCGATCCGAAGAGTCGTAAATCCATTTCGCTTCGGGAGATGTATTGAAAGCCAAATATTTTTCTTGTATTGTGGTATGCAACCAAGATGCCGTCCATGTGACCAATGCGTACCTGGAAACTAAGTGTATGTGTGAGTAACAATATGTGTTTTGGATGGTAGTTGTTATCTTACGAGTATTTAAGAAAGGCAGATCTGATCATGTCATAGTATTCTCTTTCGTACGATTCATAATATCCTCTATATCTGTTTATTCTATAGCCTACATATTTCTACATGTGATTCATGAATGAGAGGGAGAAAGCGCTATTTGCTTGTTATAATCATACCTCATAGTTTTTCACATCCAGTCTAACAGGAATCGCAGCTCTTGTTTTAAGATCAAACGTTTTTCTTTTAAGACTGGGATGATAGCAATCTAATTGAGATCTTAGTAGGAATTTACCCGCCTATCACAACATCAAAATAAAGATGGTGAGTGTCACCCATATTACCCCAATTCACTTACATGTCCATAAGCGTATGATTCTGGCCTATTTCTTTCTTCTTCAACATTTATATCTTGATTATCTTTCAAGTATTTCTCAAACTCATTAGGTTCAAGTGTTAATACCTTTTCTAATGATTTTCCCTTTTGAAAGACACATGGGTTAATCTTATAAAGATATACATGCATTATTAATGTACCATCACAGACAAAATAGTCTCATCTCCATCCATTGCTTTATCTGCATCTATTGCATAAACTCCATCTTTCCATCTCAGATAGATTGTTGCTGCTACTTGTGTTCCTCTGGTAAACTTGGTAGACTAGTGGTGATATTAATAGATTGTTTTTAATTATTTGTATGCATCGTTTTACCTTGTCTTGAAAGACACTTGACAGCCCAGTAATATTGATCCGCTTAAAATTAGACATGGCAAAATAAAATTGAGACAGGGTAGCAGAGACGGATGAGGTTGATCCAATGTAGCGTTTATGATATTTCCTTGCCATTTCTATTAAGTTCTATTTTTGTAAATCATCATGAGATCTCTAAATGGGTTCTTTATAACTTTTTGCTTACATTATCTTTTGACGATGTGATATATGGAGGAAGCGCATCAAAGTTGATGTTGGCAGGCTGTGTGATAAATTCAAGATAGGGTGTAAAATTATACTTGTGGGTTACTGGATCTTTTAGATAGTGCACTCCACGCCTATATGCTCCATAAGACAATGTAATTGTTTGTTTATATATTTATATATCTCTTTTACCTAAATAATACTTTATCCAAACCATGAGCTAACGTAGCGATCTCTACTTCTTTAGGTGGAGCAAGTGCTGAAAGAAAATATGAGCAAAAAAAAAATGATTATGTGTATATTTTGCTTTACCTTTGTATTTTATATGGTCAATCTTCTTCCAGCCTTCTTCTCGAAGTTTTTGTAGTTTTTCTGACAGTCTAGATCTAGGCTTTTTTCGACCTATGACATGGATCTCGGTCACAGTTTGACCATTATCTATCACCTTCTTTAAAGTTTGTTTTGGTATTGTTGTTGTCAAAAGCCTCTTTGCTGTGAAGCATAATGTCCAATGAGTACCCGTTGAAAGTAAGAACATGATTGAAAAGACGATCGCTGTCAGGTTAAGAGACAAATAGTATTTGTGACTTGTTTGTGACAATGCCCCTTTGTTCTCTTTTTGTTGGCATAACGTAGAATTTACATATGCATACACATATTCTTTTTCTTTCATTTTATTCAGCATTAGTACTTTTAAGATGCTTTTAAGTGTGATACAGCATACGGCCGAACTTCTTGAGGAAAGTGTATCCTTTATATTTAAAACTCGGGTCAATAGGCTGTCAGTTGAGATAAAAGAAAGAGAGAGAAGGACAGAAAAAGGCCCAATTGCCCATGAGCTCTCAAAGGATGATCCATCGAAAGAAGAGTAGCGACTCTTTATATTTCTCCTATTCACCATTCTATGAATAATTGGTAAATAACCCAAAACTAAAACGTCTTGTCACAGTCATATGGCTGGTTTTGTTATGCATCTTTTCAACAGTATACACTGATTAGTAATATGCTTACAAGAGGGAGTACGTGGGCCATAAGTTAAGATTTATCACAAGTTTATTAACAAGATAAACAAACCTTTTGTACTTTATGCCTCTAAACTAACTTTATTCTGCAAAAAAGGAAAAGGCCTCATTTTTCAAGTTCAGCATCGTTGTATTTTTCTCTTTTCATTAACAAAACCAATGGCAACTAATCAAGAAATGCTAGATCGCATTAGCCAACTTTCTATGGCTATTCAACAAAAGCGAATGTCACAGCAAACAGGGCAACAACAACAACAGTCATACAGACCATATGCTAGGCCACCCAATGTATATAGACCTACCTATCCTGCTACATACCGTCCAACATATAGACCCAATCTATACCGCCCACCACCCAATTACAGTAGCTATAGACCACCAGCGACAACAACAACCTATCCTGCTAGATCTACAACAGCTACACCACAAAGCCAACATCGTCAGTTGATCAATCAACACAATAATACCATTGTTAAATCAGTTGATCCGACCACAGGAAGACAACAAGTATCCGTAAACGGTGTCGAGTTTATCGTCAAGGGTAAAAAACTTGTCAGAAAGGATGTACTTGATAAGACGCCAACGTCTACTGCAATCAATGCACCCAAATATCTCGTTCGAAAGATTATCAAGAGGTAAACTAGCCCTTTTTCATATAAATGTATTTACATTTATTCATTTATTTTTTGCAAAAGGCCAAAGGGAGTCAAAAATAGTAAAAACAAAGTATTTATTCGAGGATTAGAAGGCTATGTTCGTCAAGGACCAAAGGCGTTGGTGTTGAAAACAAGTCAACCAAAGAAGAAACGGTACTGTGGATTCTATACACGCTACGGTAAATGTCCTAATGCGGATCGTTGTCAATTCGTGCACGATCCATCTCACCGCGCAATCTGTCCACGATTTCTTCAAGGCAAGTGTCAGAAACAAGTGTGTCGACTGTCGCATCAACCCAATGAACATATCATGCCACACTGCGTTCATTTCCAAAAGGGGGCTTGTAAGAATGATCCTTGTATCTATCCTCATGTACGTGTCAACCCTCAAGCGCCTGTGTGTAAGGCGTTTGCGATGGAAGGGTACTGCCCTCGAGGATTACAGTGTGAGGAAAAACATATTCATGTCTGTCCAGAGTTTGCAGAAACAGGCAAGTGCTCGAATGCTAACTGTCGATTACCTCATGTGGCTAGGAAACACGGTAAAGGAATCATCAGGTTGAGTAGCTGGGTAAGTCCACACTATGCGCACGCTCAGAAGCAGATCAAGGTAGAAAAAGACAAGGCCATTGTTCATGGAGCAAGGTCCCTTCGTTCTTCTTATCCTGTAGAACAACAACAACAACCAGAAGTATCAAGAGAAAAGGAAGAGGAAGAAGGATTTGTGCGGTTATTTGATGACAGTGAAGAGGATGATGGATGGAGTCAGTATCAAAGAGATGATCTAGATGAGAATCAGAGTCATTTCTTACGCTTTAAAGAAGAAGAAGAGGAGGAAGACGAAGATGAAGAAGTAGTAGAAGAAGAAGAAGAGGAAGATAAGGATGATGAGAGTGATATGGAAGAGGTATATGAAGAGATGACAGATGGAGAAGAAGAGAGAAATGGAGAAGAGAATCTACAACCAGTTTAATTATGTATAAGAGATTTTATAAATAAACAATATACCTTGCACCTCGATTTTAATAGGTCACCATCGAGATAAGGCTCCCTGAGCAAGCACACACGAAGCAGTCTTACATAATATCTGGGTGTGCCTTAAAAAGATCAAAAGCATTACATTAGTCCTTCTTTTGAAAGCAAGTGAACAATATATGTATGTAGCATGGACGACACACCAAAGTAGTTGATGCAAGAGTATTATATATGTAAATATCTCTCTTCAAATTGTGTATATTATCTCCCTATGATCTCCCCTATCAAAGTACGTCGCGCGCAAAATAAATACTCTGTTTTTCTTTCTTTTTCTTTTACGTCATGTCAAGTTCATCTAATTTAGAAAATTCTCGTAATCAACTAGATGAGTACTATGTAAAGACGATTGAGTGGAAAGAAGAAAAGAGATGTGTTATAACACAAAACGGTAAATCGCTATAAAATAATAAAGAGTTCATTACTAAGGCTATGTATTTGTATAGAAAACGGGCCTTGCCCTTTAGTAGCAATATGCAACGTACTGTTCTTACGAGGAGATTTGAAAATAGAACCAGAAGATAGGGAAGTAGTATCATTTGAATATTTAGTAGAAAGACTAGGTGATTACTTGCTAAATCACATCAACGTAAAGCACAAACGCATAGATGATTGCATTATACAAAAGAAAAAGAGATAACATTTTAAACTCAGGAAGGGGAGACGGAAGAAAGGCATCAACTTGAGGCGGCATTGAATATTATTCCCAAGTTGAAAACTGGGTTAGATATAAACATTCTGTTCGACTCTATTCATGGATTTGAGGCTACACCAGAACTTTCGATGTTTGAACTATTCAATGTTGACTTGGTTCATGGATGGCTCGTAGATCCACAAGTAACAATAAAAAGACACGAAATGATTTGAAGTAGTTATATATGTATATAGGATAGGGAAACATATAAAGTAATTGTTGAACACTGCAAAAATTATAACCAAGCAGTTGAGTGCATTGTCCAAGGCAACGAATTGAGCTCAAAGAATCCGTTAACACAACAAGAAGAAGAAAAATTACACCAAGGTTTGATCTTGATTCTACATGTAACATCTAATCATTCGTTAGCTTTTATTGTCAATGAATTCTTAAGAGATACTGCCACTCAATTAACTTATTATGGTCTGGAGCTTTTATTAGCTGCTATACCTGAGGATAGCTTATGTGTATTATTTAGAAATAATCATGTAGGTTTGAAAGAGAGAAAGAAAAAAAGAAAAAGAAAAGGATTCAATGAGTAATCCAATTGTAGTTTTCTACAATTTATAGACACTCTGAGCATGGACTACTTATGTTAGTCACAGACTCTGGGTTCATTAAAGAAGAGTCAGTTGTCTGGGAAAGCTTGGGAGATACTGATCAAGGATCATCACAATTCTTTAATGGGTTATTTAATCGACCTGCCTTACCAAGAGAACATGAGGATATAGACTTGGAGTAAGAAAGAAGAATGGTATATTAAATAGGGAAATCTCAATTTGCTGTCATAGTCACGCTATTGCCATGTCACTTCAGCATCAGGAAAGACAACAACAGCAGCATCAGGAAAGACAACAACAGCAGCATCAGGAGAGACAGCAGCAGCAACGACAACAACAAGAGATGAAAGCAGTAAATGATAATGTAGAAAACAAGAGAAAGAGGAAGAGTCAGTGTGTTATATCCTAAAAAGACACAATCTCCAAGATTGATGTATTTGCCCAAGTTACCAGGAGTTTTTGTATGCCAAATCAAATAAATTAATTGGACAGCTGAGATAATTAGTTGCTTTAATTTCCATTTGTTCAGGAACGATGCTTGATGCACTCCTAGATGCATGTGTGCCAATTTGTGATCGACACAAGACCTCACTTTTACACAAAGCTGCAGCGTTTGGTACATAGAAATAAATCCCTCTCAAATTTCGTACACTGACCTCAGCATAGCCTGCCGCAGGATATCTTTATTGTTCAGTTCTTCTTGTTAATATAGATGAAAATGTAGATATTCATCGCTCTTTAGCAAACGCTGTGGTAGATTAATTGAAGAAAGCATACATTAGAAACAATATGCCTTGATTTCTACGCGTCTTTTCTTTTTTCATATTGAGTTTTGTCTTTACATAGATAATGGCCGGTCTACATTAAATACCTTATTGTAGGACGACTATCTTTATTGATCTAATTAAAAATAATAATAAATTTATGTCATTGCTTTCATAATCTGTTCTTTTTGCTTTGCTGCATTCATAATGTCATACTTTTTTGATATTATCTACCTTTTACTGCAGTAATAAAAAGCCCAGGCTTGTTGGTCTTCACTTGAACACTCCATGCTACTGAGATTTTTTATATGGCATGGTTTTGTTAATAGTGCGCTTCGTAATTAAACGAATAATAAAGTAAATTTACCCAATGGTCTCAATCACTTTAGAGTTGGTTTTCTTGAATGATGAGATGCATCTTCCAAATATCCCAATGGTAGACCATATTTTCATCAAGCATATCAATATAAATACTAACTTTAGAGCAGTATAGCTTGAGTATTGAGTGGACTTTTTTTTTTTTAAAAAAAAAGCTTACAGTTCTCTTTTTAAGGATAAAGGAATGTTATCAAAGGGTTGTAGAGGGCAGTAAACAACTACAAGAACGATGGATTAACTATATGCCGAAAGAAATGCAAATTAGATTATCGTAAGATACTTTCTTTGAAGCATATGTTTGAGACAAAATAGGAGAAAAACCCTTGATGAATATGTTACAAATTTACAATCAGTCCCTCATTGACCAGCTTGAGAAAAAATAAATGGAAAGTTGGGGTTGGCAGTTGCATTGCAGTTAAAAAAAAGCCATATTTGAACAAGAATCGTACGAGCAGTGCGTCTTGCATTTTTTTTTTATAGAAAATAGACTAGTAGGAAAACCAAAAAGGCTTTGTCTATATGGCTCTCCCTCTCTTGTTTACTAATAAGCCCCATCATGGAACATGTGTATAAGATGCTTTTTCTATCTTTTTATTGCCATAAATCCAGCAATACGACAGCCGTTTTATGCTGCTCCCTTTCTCTTTCCCTCGTCTGAAACCATATTGACTTGACCTTTTTCAATAATTACTCACAGTCAAATTGAATAGACCTTCTCCTTGCATTCATCTACTCCAATTACACCTTATGTTTTACAAATACCATTCAATACTTGTTTGCATAGTCACATGCTGTCCTTGCTATCCTCAGTTCAATAAAATGAAGAGGATTCAATGGTCAAATTTCTAAACATGCACGTGACCCTATGAGACAAGTTATATGATAGTTGAGCTCATGGTAAAAAGAATAATATGTATTCAACATAAAAAGTGTAAGAGTCAGCTTGAGAACACTTGCCCTCTCAGTGTTATATCCTAAATAGGCAATCTCGATAAATCTAGGATCGGAATTACACTTAATAGAAAAAATCATAAATGTTCTTTGTTTCTTTTCTTTTCCTTTTTTTCTTCTTGTTGATAGACATGAAATGGATCAAAGCTTAGGTAAGCAAAAATGTGCATAATCAATTATATCAATAATTGACTTTTACGTCAGAATCATCATCTACAGCAGCAACCTCACCAGCTCGAACACAAGCTGTCTTTGTGAACAAGTTATACAAGTAAAATCTTAAAGGGGAAATAGAAAGGGAGGGTGTGAGATTAACATGGATATGAAGAATGTTAGAGGATACGAGTATACAACACCTTATATCGTGGTCCAAAAAAGGAGACCAGTTCAATGTGCCAAACCCAACTACCTTTTCCAGAACAGTCCTGCCACAATATTTTAAACATAGCAATTGGCAGAGTTTTGTCAGACAGCTAAATAGTAAGTCAATAGAAAGAAATTAAATGGATTTAGACAACTATTGTTAACTCGAGATCATTTAAAAAAGTGTATGGTTTTCATAAAGTGAATGATATGATCCACGCAAATTCAAGCCACCAAACTTGGGAATTTAAGCATCCACATTTTAAACGAGGGGCAATAGAAGATTTACAGTACATAAAAAGAAAAAATAATAACCAGAACAATATTACCAAAGCACGTATGATACCCGATTTACAAAAAGATGACTGTTCCGTCTATAGTCATTTGATACACGTTGAGGACAGATTGACTCATGCAGTAAGAACTTATCAAATGCTACAGGATGAAGTGATAATGCTGAAGACATTGCTATCAAAACAACATGGGACAATG
This sequence comes from Rhizopus microsporus ATCC 52813, assembly GCF_002708625.1. NCBI lineage: Eukaryota > Fungi > Mucoromycota > Mucoromycetes > Mucorales > Rhizopodaceae > Rhizopus > Rhizopus microsporus. Next base: position 158,650 of record NW_019671919.1, on the reverse strand, counting down.
ATTGAATTCACTCAACTGTTTAGTGATGTGGTTCAGGATAGGAGTGCGTTTTATTCTTTATCTTTTGCATTATTTTTTTTATATCTTTTTTTTTTTTGCTTATCCTAATTCTCTTTTAGATATGACAGATGCCAAAAGAGAACTAATTCTGGACAAATTACATCAATTACAAATAGTACTTAATACAACAATAGATTATGTAGATAATGGCAGCGCTAGCAGTAGCAGTAGTAATACTATTAGTCCAATTACTACCTGTAGCCATAGCAGCGACAGTAACCACTTGAATACCAATGGTAGTAGAAGCAGTAGTATTAATAGTATCAATAGCAACAGTGGCAAGTATATGGATATAAAAAAGGGGGGATACTAATGGGTTTATTATTATTATTATAGATATAAGTTCTGATCGTACGATAACTGCAATACAGAAGCTAAGCTTTGGTAAAGAATCACATTTACTAAATCCTGAGAATCAGGATTAATTCCAGCCCCAAAGCTCCTTTAACCATCCTTCCATATCACAATTTGGATCTGCTCTCTTTTTAATAAAATCGTGTTTTAGCATCTCTTCTGGAGTTGGCCTTGATTCTGGATCTTTAATTAAACAAGTAGCTACAAATTCTTGACATTCAATCGATCTTTCTTCTCCTACTGTCGGCATCGGCTGATGAATAATGAAATCCAAAAGTTCGAATATTGTCAAGTTTGGTTGATCCGCTGGTGGTAAAGCAGGCCTGTTTTGTGCCACTTCGATGATCGTAAGACCCAATGACCAAATATCGGATCGAACTGTGTAACTGGCCCCTTTGATACGTTCAGGCTATAAACACTGTCAATTTCTCTATTGTTATTATTATCTTCAAGACTTTACTGCCATATAATATTGAGTGCCTGTAAATGTTTGTGCTAATGAATTAATCAGTTCTCCAGATACGCCTAGATCACATAGCTTGATTTTTCCCTGCCTTGTCATCAATATGTTGGATGGTTTGACATCTCGATGAATGACGTGTTGTGAATGCAGGTAAATTAATCCTCGACACACCTTTGTTACATGTTATTTTTTTTCTTTTTTTCATCTAAAAAAAGAACTTACTGCTTCCGCTACATTAGCCAATATAGTTTCACCAATCACGCCTTGCAATTCATTTGCTCTTTTATAAATATCCTCTAAGCTGCCTCCTTCACAGTATTCCATACAGATGGATACTGTTGTCTCTTCCAAGAATGCTCCATAGAATGCTACGATATAAGGTGATTCACATGTCTTTAAAAATGATAATTCTCGCAAAATCTGTCTTTGTAGCTGAGGGTCTGGATCAACTGTCATTGTCTATATGCATATATAGATTAATATCTTGATAAACTTATCTGTATTTCTTTTTTTATTCACACCTTTTTGGCCATCGTTTGATTTGTAGGCTTATATCTGATTTTCCACACTGTACCAGCTGCTCCTTCGCCTAGTTTCTGTATAGGCTCAACGTCTTCTGGTTTTAGGTCATTGTTATCATCATCATGATGCTGTACTAGACGCACAATGTCTTGTCGCCAATCTGCTGTATGTTCACTTTCTTCTTGATTTGCATCAGAGAAGGACGTGTTCAAATCTAGTTTTAGCCCTGCTGATTTACTCTTTAGCCTGCCTGCCATATATGCAAAAAAAAAAAAAAAAATAGAGAAAAGAAAAAAAGAAAAAGTTAGGAACCTTAATTTTATAAATCCGACCCGGAACATAGGCCTCATTTCCATCCTTGGGCGGGAAATAGGAAGTGAAGGGGAGAAATGAAGGGAAGCCATAAGGAATATAATCCTTCCTTTTTTTCTTCTAGTCGAACAATATGGTAAACATCAATCACTTTGTTCATTCATCCATCCACAAACAATAAAAGCTCAGCAATAATAAAAAATACAACATATTACGATATTGATTTTGAATATGGAAATATTGCAGCTTAATGAAAAGAGATGACATGAATGAACAACCCTCAATAATTATGAATAATTGTATCATTCACACTTTTATGTAGACGAAGGGTACTAGTTCATTTGGTAAACGCCATACCAAGACCCACACTTTGTGTCGTCGTTGCGGTAACCGTGCTTTCCACAAACAAAAGAAGACTTGTGCTCAATGTGGATATCCCTCTGCCAAGATTAGATCTTGTAAATATTATATATATAGAGAGATAAACAAGAAGGAAATGTGTGTGTTAATCATCTATAACATATAGTCAACTGGTCTGAAAAGGGTAAGAGAAGAAAGACTACCGGTACTGGTCGCATGGCTCACTTGAAGGATGTTCACCGTCGTTTCAAGAATGGTTTCCGTGAAGGTAAATTTGCTTATTTATACATGTTGAATTATTTATTTATTGTGCTTTTGTAGGTTCTCAAGCCAAGAAGCAAACCGTTGCCTCTGCTTAAGTTTGTTTATAAATAAAACAATTATTTGGCAAATCTTACTGTAATCGCACCAATTTTTTTATGTTTCTTTCTTTTTATACATGTGAAGAGAGGATGAATGTAATCATGGAAATTTTGGGTTATCAATAGAAATTTTCGACCATCAATATACAAATCATTATTGTAGTTTATGGTTGAATCGTTTGAAAGAAAATAAAGGTCCAACATTAGTCTACCTATTTTTCATCTTTTGTTAAGCAAAGTATCAAAAAGTTGGCTATTAAGGGGGAGTGAGTCAAGAATGACTTAATTAAAGTGACAACTTGTCAACAGTGTTATTCAGTCACGCTCAATTTTTCTTTTCCTTTCTGCTTTATGCTATTACTTAAAACAAATGTATACCCTCTCACTCTCTCACACAACGATCTCCATCTTTTTTCTAATCCTTTTTTCTTTAGAGATTGTTTGGACAGTTTATCTTGAGCCGACATTACTCGACTTCAAATAAACTTAAACTATTATTCTTTGGAACTGACGATTTTGCATCCCTTCATTTAAAGGCACTCATTAAAGAAAAAAGTAATAAAGAGAATGGATTGTATATAACAAATACTGACATCTTATATATATAGAAAATGAGAAGTCATGTATAGAATCACTCGAATTGGTTTGCCCTCCTGATCGATTCACTGGACGAAAACTAGAAACACTTACACCAAGTAATAAAAGAAATAAGCTTTGATAGCATTGGAACTAACTTTTTTGAAAGGTGAAACTAAGGGAGTGGCCGAATTATACAATATTCCTGTCCATCACACACCGCTTCAAGCAAAGACTCTGAACGATTGGCACCTTCCAAAGGATCAGCAATACGATCTTGGTGTAGTCGTGTCATTTGGCTACTTTATTCCGCCACACATCATCTCTCAGTTTCGATTAGGTGCGATCAATGTCCATCCGTCACTTTTACCCAAATACCGAGGAGCAGCTCCCATTCAGCACGCAATCATCAATGGCGATCATGAGACGGGTGTGACAGTTCAGGAGTTAGACGACAAAGAGTTTGATGCAGGACGAATACTGGCACAAGAACGAGTGGTATAAAAAAAATATTTGTAAAGTCCCCTTCAAAGCTCACGCGCATGTGTGTGTATGATTTATAGAGCCTTTCAGATAAAGCACCATTTTATTCTACCCTGAGAAAAACTCTAGGCGCTCTCGGAAGCAACCTGCTTGTGGACACCATTCAGCATATACATGAAAGAAAGGCTTCCGCCAGAATTCAGGATGTGTCACAAGCGACAAAGGCGCCCAAGATCAAAAAGGAATGGTCCGAAGTAGATTTTGAGAACATGACGGCCTGGAAAGTCGAACAGCTGTCTCGAGCGATAGGAGAACAGTACCCACTGAGGACAACTTATACCAAGAAAAAAAAGAGAAAGCTACGAACATACACTGTACAATTGATGCATCTTTTCGTACCAGCACATCCCTGTCCGCTCTTGGAAGGTTTGGAGCCTGGAGAGTGGGTATGGCACGAACAAAGCAAGTCCATTCATATCCTCTTTAAGGATGGCTCTGTGATCGCATGTCCCACGGTCAAACTGGAAGGAAGAGATGCCATCTCGGCTAAAGACTTTGTAAATGGATTTGAGCATGAAGGTATCTTTGGCGTATCACGGCTGTATGACGAGATTGCAAGAAAGAAGACATTAAAGTTGTTGGCTAATATGAAGGAGTATACAAAAATAGAATAAAACCATAGACCTTTTTTTTTTTTTTTTCAGCCAAACGGATGTGTTCTTTGCCATTTTATGCTGTAAAAACAAACAAGCTCGTGGTTATTAAAATAGACAAGTATAGAGCGAGTAAAGAATATTTTGATTACTGCCCAAAGTCCTCTTTGGTATCAATTCATATTAACGTCTGATTGAAGGACAAGCTTAGTTTCAAGGGAAAAAAGATCTATTCTCCTTCTCGCTCTCCTTCTTTTGACACGAGTACATTTTTTTTTAAAAAAAAAACAAATATTTATAATGTGAGATGTCAAAAGCTGGTTTTATTCATTACAATACAAAAAAACATCAGCAGGTATATATCATTTCTATTTGCGAGATTTACAGATACAAATGCCCTTGTTACCACATTCACCCAAAGAATAGCCTACTTTACCACAGTATTTTTTACAGACAGCGTTGGCACGAGGATCCTTGAGCTTGTGACAGGTCTTCTTTGAAGGAGCAGCAGAGGCCATCATGATCATAGCAGCGAAAAGGAGAGTAAGGTAAAGAGCAAGCTTCATATTTTGATTGAATCTCTGATGCAGAAAGAAAGAGAGAAAGAAAGTAATAAAAAGTACAACTAAAAACACGCTTTCTTTTATATTAGATCTTTAAAAGTTAATTCAACTCGTTTTCATTGGTTGTCATGCTTTATTTAATCCTATTTTGTTCATTTATGTGGTGCTACAGGGAACATATTAATGCCTCTCCGCATTACTGGAATATATATGTATACACAGATGAACCATTCTCTCTCTTGATGTATCCTTACTAATCTCCTATTGTCTGATATTGTATTCTGATTACATTCTTCAGTTGATGCAGACATAAGAGAAGTGAAGAGAGAAAGAGAGAGCGAATCAAAAAGCTTCTAGAACACATATGTCAATTCTGCACTCTTTTCCAAAATTAGCAAAGTATGGAATAAACAGATATATAAATAGCCAACGTTTTGCTAGATTGACCCAACAAAGTGACAGACGATTCAGAAACCATTAGGATTAGGGGCTGTCATTATCAAAATTGAACAGTTTTCATCATCTTACAACCTTGATTACGACGAGATAAAAGCATAAGGAGGGCGACAAGTAAGCTCGATCAACCAATACAGAGATTCTTTGTGTCTAGCTGACAAAAACTGGTCATGGGGGATTTTGTTAGAATGGGACAGTTTTTCAGCAGAAATTTTTACCCGTCGAGTCCAATCTACCTCCCCATTCAGCACCTCTTATTTGCTGTAATCCATAACTCCTTTGCTTTCAAGCGACTGTTTCTATATTTCATATTCAGCCATCAAACTCAGTCTTTGATCATCCATACTTTCTGGAAATAGTGCGCTTGCTGACGAAAAGAGCGATATGCTCAGCAAATCTGCGTATTGCCTGTGTATCATGACTTTCTAAATACTACCTTGCGTCTGTCGCGTGATAAAAGTGCTGTCTTGATTAGCGTGCGTTATGTGACCACGTTCATCTTTATAAAAACAAACAATATAGTGATCATTTCATAATGTTTGTTTATTAGATCGCACAACAGAAGTCAGAAAAAGGTTCTCCTTCAGATGGTATCACAGCATATGATTGAGCTTCAATGTGTGGCAGTCTATTTCTAAATTTAAACTGTCCTTTCTCTTCAGTAAAAGTATTGAAGTACATAAAGAATATGTAGGTTATCCAGCTGATCTACAGCAATGTGTATACACTCTTATGACAACAAGCCTACTTTTCATTCAATTGCTGATTAATGCATTCAACATGATCTAGTTTTAATGTACAAACATATATGTATCCCCCCTTTCTCTCATTCTCTCTCTCTCTCTCTTATCGGATCAGGCATCATGTGTGTATGTTCCGATGTTCTCTGAGCCACAGTTAGCGCCACTTTCAGGCAGTGTAACTTTTTGCCAAGAAAATACAAAAATAGACCAGGAAGGCCAATCAGATCAATTGAGTAAAAGGATTTAAAAAAGACGTGGAATTTTTAATTCCCTTTTTTCTCTACTTTCTATTTTTCACACACAAATAATATGGACCAGCAACAAAAGGGCTACTATCCTCCTCCTCCACAAAACCAACAATACTACGCCCCTCCTCCTCCTAATCAAAGTGGTCAATACTATCAACAACCTTATTATCAACCTCAACCTCAACCTCAAACTGTGTATGTTCAACAACAGCCACAGCATAAAGATGATAGTTCAATGTGTTTAGGATGGTAAATTGTTTTATTTTCTTTGTACGTGCGTGTATTTATCTGCTTTAATAACTTAGTCTGGCTGCAATGTGTTTCTGTTGTGCTTTGGATGCTATTTGTTAAAACAATGCCTCTTCCTTTTGTTGTACATACACATTTCTTCATTCTTCCTCTTTTTTGCGAATAATAATAATACATCCTATTTCAGCTTCACCTTGGGGGTTTTTTTTTTTTATCTTTGGAGCATCTTTAATGTTTGTTAATTAAATTTCAGTAAAGGGATCGAGGCAAAGGGGGAAGGGAACGCCATCTATTGTAGGAATTAAAAAAAAAGATAGAGCAAGTGTTTATTAACAAAGCATTTAACAATCGAACCACAATGTTTGGATGGTGATTCTAAGCAAACTGCAATGTTGAGTGTATTCGTTTAAGTTTTGTGGTCATTGACAGAAGTTTAATACGAAGCAGAAGGTCTCGATTGATGTTAAACGTTGTGTTTAATAAACTCGTTCTTGTAAAGTACGTTATATTTGTAGCTTCTGTTACGAATTTGTGCTACTTACCATTTAAATGATTTTATTTAAACGGGCTACAGGGAGCTTAATCGTATTTTTAAGGACATCTTTAAAATGTTAGCTTTGATAGCTTCAAGGTCCAGACACGAGTACTATAAAAATAAACATGATAAGCAAACAATCAGTTGTAGTTCAAAAACTAGAGGGTATTTATCTTGGCAGTTTCTAAGCTAGGTGATAAGCTTTGCAATGCTATTATCTTTAATGTCTTGATGCGTGGTTGGAAATGAGATCCAGTGAACGTTTTCCAAACCATAGAATCCTTCAGCGTATCATAGAACATATAGTTACCAGTTAAAGCCCACACTCTGGATCAAAGAAATGCCTGTTGTTGGTTGAGGAAGACCAGGGAAAAGAATATTATTCTAATGAAACTTGGAAATAAGAAGTTCCTTTAACTTAACATTGTATAATTTGCTTGGTATTGTGATATTTGTCTCCAATATATAAAGAAGTGATAAGGGAAATCGATGAGCCTCTATATAACCTCTTTATTGTGGATGAAGAACAAAAAGAAAGAGAAAGAGCTCATTAAATCAAATTGTCATATAAAATGACGATATTGCAATAATTAGAACCAAGAGAATTGGACATGACGCGTCAGATAAGAGTAACATGTATTGTTGTCAGACTCTTTGTATTTTTCATCCCTAGAATAGAGATTTATAGTAAGCAAACTCACTCAACACTGCCATCGAAGAATTCAAAAAATACAAATATTGCCAAAAGCAATGGGTCGCAGGACGTAGGTGCAAGAATTTTTACGAACAAAAGAGCAAGATTATCTTGGCTGCTCAAGTCAAATCTCACGTTGCTTTTTTTACAAGAACATATCGAAAAGGACATCCAAGATCCCACGGCGTAAAGAAAATAAAGCACTCATTTAGTTTTTGCAAGTTCTTCTGTCTTCTTTTGTTTGACTTTTTTTTAGCTACGGTATTGTGATCAAGGTAACATGCACCCAGAGTATGATTATTGGTTAAAGGCTGGTTAGAGGTTGGTTAGAGACTGAAAAAGTAGCCTTAGAGTGTCGGCGTTTGTCAAAAGGTGAATATTAAAAAAAAAACTCCTATACGGCTGTTTTTTCTTTCTTTCTTTCTTTATTATTCAAAATCATGAAACGAGGTCGCGAACACGAAGAACAGCATGCATATAAAAGACATAAATATACTTCTCATACAGTAGCTCAGCACTATAACCAACGACCGGAAGTAGGCGTTGTCAAGAGACAAGAATCGACCATCATTCGACTTCGAAGTTTTAATAATTGGGTCAAGAGTGTCTTGATTCAAACTTATGTCAACAGGCCACGACAATATGTTCTCGATATGGGCTGTGGTAAAGGTGGTGATTTGCTCAAATGGGCTAAAGCAAGAATTCAACATCTTGTGGCTTCAGACATTGCAGAAGTGTCATTGCAACAAATGCAGGAACGATACAAATCATTACGCGATCGTCGATTCACAGCCGAGTTTTATCCTATGGACTGCTATAGTGTATGTATTGGTTCATAGAGCTGGATGCATCTTATATATATATTCTTATTAGGAACTTCTCGAGCCGAAGCTTCAACCACATATTCAATTCGACACGGTGTCCATGCAGTTTTGTTTGCACTATTCTTTTGAGACCGAGCAAAAGGCACGCACAATGCTCAAGAATGTAACCAGCCGGTTACGCCCTGGTGGTTATTTCATTGGTACTATACCTGACGCCAACTGGATTGTGAAAAGACTGAGGCAGGAGCCCAAGGGATCTTTTGGGTTTGGTAATTCGATCTATAACATTGAGTTTGAAAATATCAAGGATGACGATGAGAAGCAAAAGGTCGGTTTTACCAAGTTTGGCTGCAAGTACATGTTTCATCTAGTAGATGCTGTTGACTGTCCTGAATACCTGGTTCATTGGAGCACGTTTGAAAAGTAAAGGGAAAATACATATATAAAGAAGTAGAGATGGTAATATTGTGTATAGGCTAGCAAACGAATATGGACTTGAACTCAAGTATAAAGAAAACTTTCACGACTTTTATGTCAATGCACTAAAGGAACCCGACTATGCTCGACTTCTCGAACGTATTGGTGTTGTCGGAGGCGACAAGGCAGAGATGAGCATGGAAGAATGGGAGACAGCTGGCATTTATTTAGCATTTGCATTTGAAAAGAAGAGAAAATAAAGCATTGTTATTTAGCAAGAGCTAAACCGACACGATTATTTCCAAGATCGTAAACACTGTAAAATTTACGTAAAAAGACATCACCGACAATCCAAAGAGGACCAGCAGGTTCAGGAATATCCATACCCATGAAGCCGGAGATACATTGTCCTTGAACTTCTAAAACGTAGTCCTTGCCTTGTAAGCAAAAGTCCTTGCCATTGAAAACAAAGCAGAATTCAGGCAAATTGGCTACATTGGCGCAGTCGAGGACGTATTGGCCAGCCCAGTTCTTTTCAGCTCCGAGTTCCTTATTGATCAGAGCAGCGACAGTAGTTGGAGCGATGAGTAATGATGAGCCAGTATCAATGGCAGCACCTACAGGGTCTAAGTCGACGTATTCACCACCAAATTTGATATTTTCTAATGTGATCTCCCAGTAGCCCTTACGACGAATATCAGACCAGTGAATGTCACCTTCGTAATGGTCCTTATTGACACCACCAAAGATGAGTTCACCACCATTGTCTTCATCACCTTTATTAGCGTCGTTCAACCAGAAGGAGAAGAGGGGCTCGTCTACCAGGTCTCGGTCGACCATGTGATAGAAGGGGGGTACGGTATGCTTGACAGAGATGGTATCATAACCCAAGCCAAGGATACCATCAAACTTGGCAAAGGCAAAAGTAAATCCAGGTTCTTTAACGGATTCAGCAAATCCTTGATCTTCAACTTGAATACCACCTACGGACAAAGTGTCCTATGATACATATACGTAAGCGAATTATCATCGTCATCACATACGTTACACACTTACTTGGCTGATAAAGCCTTCCAATGATCCAGTACCGTACTGGATAGCAAACTCTGTACCATTTTTAACATATGAGTTTGATTGACTAGAATCATATCGTTTATGTAAGAAGCAAGCAATAGAAGTACAGTGTGTGGAAGGAACCCAAAGGTTAGATGAACCTGTGTCAAACACAACGGTAAATGTTTGAGGAGGAGTGCCAATTGCGATTTCACCATAGTACTTTTTTTTTTTATTTTGTTATGGTTAGTAGTGGTTCTAATAATGCATATCTTATCTCTATTCTTTACCTGAGCGTTCAAATAATTTGATAATGGAACGCCATGGTCAGCACCTCCATCAGGATTGAGTTGAAATGTTTGCATAGGTTGGTTCATGCGTTGAGAGTTGAAGTATTTTTGAGTCAAATATTCTCCAGTATGAGAATATCTTTGTAACTTTTCAGTTGCTGTTTCATGAACCTTTTTGATAGGAATCCTACAGAGTATAAGAATGTTGTCTTGACTTCGCGTATTTATATTTATTTACTTTGTAATAGCCGCATCAGTAAAAACTGAAAAAGCAGCGGAAACAACTAAGGATAATGCAAAAAATTTCATTTCTTGGCAAAAAGAGAGAGAAAAAAAATACCAAGGCTCTTTTTATAGAGCGGATGTTGATGTCATACACAATTTTTTATTTTTATTTTTGTATATTTTTTTTAGTCATGAATCACTCTACTATCACGATAACTGCGGCCTCCTCTTGATATTCTATTGTTTCTTCCTCTATTATCAAACGAAGTATTAGGGCGATTGATCACTAATTTATTATCACGGAAAATGGAGCCATTTTTGGTTAAAGCTTGTTCAAGTGCAGCTTGATTGACGAATTCAACATAACAATGCGCTTTAGGTAACTGGGTCGTAGGATCAATGGGGAATTTAACAAAGGTAACCTATAAAAAAAACAGTCAGTGTGTGTGTGTGTGAAATTGTGTATTGTACATATTCCATTATTTACATTTTCACGGCCAAAATACTCTCGAATATCTTCTTCATTCACTGTGGTATTAGAAAGACCGCCTACATAGGCAGTAAATGGGTTTCTCTGTGCACTTTGTCTCTTTTTGATGGTATCTGTATTATAATGACTTTCTTGCTGTTGCTGTTGTTGTTGCTGTTGTTGTTGCTGCTGTTGTTGCTGTTGTTGCTGCTGCTGCTGCTGCTGCTGCTGTTGCTGTTGTTGTTGCTGTAGTTGTTGATTTCTTCTGAAAGAGAAATTCAAGCCATAGGATTTCATTTCAGAAGCAACAATTCCTTGGTTAATAGAAAGCACCAATGAACCGAAAGCTGCATCAGGTAAGTTAAAGTTCCACATATTCTTGAAAGCAAGTTCATCTCTTTCCTTATTATCTACGTCTTCTGTTTCTACAGAAGAAGGAGGAATACGGTTGACTACCTTCAAAGCATTACGAAGCAGTTGGTATTGATGTTCACTATATATATATAATAAGCATACATATCCCCCTTTCTCGTTAAGTTCATTATTACTCACTCGACTGATTCTTCTACTTGCTCCTTGACTGTTTCCCACACCTGCATGAATTGCTGCTGTGATTGAATTAATCTGTCTCTGAAATGATCAATGTCAGGTTGGCAAGCAAATTCATTATAGGCGATATTGTAACGGAAATGAAGTCCTGCAGAAATAGTAAAATCAACCTAACGAAGAGAGAAAGTTGTTAGACTATTCCTCTTGTTTTGACTTTTTGCGTTACTTGAAGAGTCAAGGCAAGTTGTGCCAACAGGCCTTCTCGTCCAGGACTTGCATGCGTCACCAAGACTCTAGTTTCTGTAGGGTCATAGACAGTATTAGCCAATTCCACTAGTTCACCAATCTGCAAAGTGGTTGTCCACATTACACCCATGCCACCTGCGATTGTTTCTGCTCCTTCACCATTATCAAACAATTTATGTTGTACGACAGCACCGCCCAAGCCAAATAAACGCAGACTGACACCTCCGACATCCAGGAGATGTGTGGTAGCCTCATCAAGGATATGGAGGTTTTCGATTTGATATTCATTAGATCTAAACTTTTCAAGAATAGCCACATCCTCGCAGGCACCCCAGACAGTATAGACAGGAACATCCAGTCGTTTTTCGCCTGACAAGAAGCTTGGAAATTCTGATAGCAACGTCTCAGGTGATTGTTCCAAGGTACGATACATCGTATCTGGCGAGCAGCTCAATATGTGAGAACGTGTTTGGGATGGGATCAATGTACTGTATTGAATCCAGTGCTTTAAGGGTCTAATATATACACTATTTAATATACTACAAGGATATATAAATGAATATATATAATGTACCTTTCACCAATACGGTCTAAACTGGACCTATCTATTTTAAATATAAATCTTAGTCTTGCTTTATTACTCTTTTTATTAGCTTTACCATAAAATCCAAAGTCTCCTGTATGAATAATATAATCTGCTCCATGTTCTTTGGCAAGCTTATTCAATTCCGAGATGTTGCCTAGACATTAGGAAAAACATATAAACATCTTGTCATCCGTTTCCTTTTTTATTTTCATTACCTCGGACATCAGCAGTACACAAGATACGAGCACCCTCTACAGTATGTAAACTAGAATTCATTTTTAAAAAAGAGAGAGAAAGGGAAGAGAAAAAAAAAAAGCTTATTTAAATTTATTACAAGAAAAATAAGGGCGAGTCCGCCCATGATTAATGGATGACATGAGTGATACCATAATAGACATTGATAAGCATACCAGCAAGAATACCTAGTTGAGAAATAAGAAAAAGTAATAAAGATGTGACATTTATAAAATACCCATTTGATGTCTCCTTGTAAACACGGTTTCTTTAAACCAAAATAAATTTAAAACTCCCAAGAAGAATCCCAAGAGTAACCCACAAAACATTTCCTTGACGGTACCTGCGATAAAGTTAATATTACTATTAGCATCAGACCAACACTTGCCTTCTTCAGGTATTCTGTTGCCTGTTGTCTGAAGCCATTCCTCTTCTCGTTCAAGATGTTGTAAGGTAAGTGACTCTATATATGTATATTAAATGAATATATGCATAAATAAATAATAATATTCACACATTATATTTCTCACCTTCGTCTACATAATCAAGTGTAGAATGTGATGGATGAAACCGATTTCGAATGTTATGGATCTCTTCTTCATTGTATCCAAATTCCCTTAGTTTATCAAATCCTCTATTTTTATGTGTCATACTTGGTGTATTGGCCGTGATCTCATGATGACATGGCTCAGATAGAATACAATGTATGTATATAGGTTGACTAGTTGGGATATTATTATAATCGGATAGTGTCCACTGGTCTTCTTTTAGTAGCTGTCCTCGGTAAATCAATCGAACTACTTTGTTTTCTTGATTCAATTGAGATAATAACTACATTTATATATATATATCATATATATCATCTTTTGCATCTCATTCCTATTTTTTCTTTTACTTGTCGTTTAATGTGTGCTATTGTATGCTGTGAGGATATAGAAAGTGTCACATCTTTGCCTTGCATGAATCGAATATGTATAGTCTGCATTATTTATTTACAATAAGAAAAAAAAAGAAAAAGAAATCTTATTTGATGTCTCTCTTTTTTATATGAGCGAAGGTACACCAAATTTATAACTTTTCTCCTCCCGAAGCTCTTTTTTTCCCTCTTATTCGTAAAATTATGCCAAGCACTTTGGTGACTCTAATTGGTAAATGAAGCAACTATTATATAAATATATACTTATATAGTCAGTAGAAGGGGCATGTAGTCCTGCCCGTTTCGAACCAGAGCTAAGTATAAATTTGGAAATATGCGAAATGATTAACAAGAAACAAGGCACTGCGTATTGTATTATGCCATGAGGATACTCTCACCAGGAACATACTCACATATATAAATATAGTCCACGTGAAGCTGCGTCTACTATTGTTAAACTTGTCAACAGTAAAAATATCAACCAGGCTATGCTCGCGTTAACGGTAATATACATACATATGTGTGTATGTGTCGTCTTATATAAAGTATATGTGTATAGTTATTGGACAATTGCGTCAAGAATTGTGGCTACCCTTTCCATCTTCAAATTGCTACCAAAGAATTCTTGAATGAACTCGTCAAGAAATTCCCTGAACGTCCAGCTGTAAGTGTGTTATTATCTTATTTATTTTATTTCTCTCACGCGCGTATCTGTTTCTTAGCCTTTTCCTAATCCAGTGACACAACGCATTCTTTACTTGATCAAAGAGTGGAAGGTGGCTCTGGCTGATATGTCAAAGCATAAAGATGATCTTGTTCATATCAAAGACATGTATCGATTATTAAGATTTAAAGGTTGGTTATTATATCGTTATGGCACGAGAGAATTATTCATGTGTTTTGTCATCTAGGCTACAGATTTCCCGAACTGAAAGATGCTTCTATTGCCGCTTTAGCTCCATCTGAGGTAACCATTGAAAAAGAACAGAGAGGGGCTTTTTTTGAATGTTGCTTTTATAGTCATTGAAATCAGCTCATGAGTTGGAAGAAGAGGATCGTTTGGCACAGTCAGCTGTAAGACACTTATATTTATAAGGAAACAAGGACACTTATTATAGTTGTAGAAACTGCAAGAATTGATCCGCCGTGGTAGGCCACAGGATTTGGTGGAAGCAAACCGATTGATGAAGATTATGTCAGGCTATGTAAGGACCTTTATAAACAAAAACAAAAAAGCGTTGACTAGTCATTATAGGATACACGACAAGTACCTGATTACAGCCAAAAGTTTGAAGATGAACTGCATAAAGTTCAGGAAAAGGCTATTTTGCTCTACGAGATGCTAGAAACAGTTAAACCAGGCGATAGTATTGAGCACAATGACACCATCGTGGTAAAGTACAAGAATTTAAAAAGAGAATCAGTGTATTGAACATGATCAACAATAGGATTTAAAAAGTGCATGCGCAAGTGCTCAGCCCAAGATACAAAAGCTAATCACTGAAGAAGAGGATAATGACAAGATAGGTATGTCATTTGCTTAAACATAGTAACAAGAGAAAAAAAAAACTCATGTATATGTAAAAAGAAAATCTGCTTACATTAAACGACATGATCAACAACGTGATGGCAAAATATGCTGATATTAGAAAAGGGTTATTTGACACACATTATGAAATTAGCGGAAAGCCTCCATCGGCAAATACTAATTCAGGAGAAGAACCTAAACAGGCCATCAGTTTGATCGATCTGGATGATGATAACACCGGAAATGGCCAGTCGACAGGCGCTGGTCAAAGTACAAACGTTTTGAATGAACTTTCTGATATTTTTGGATCCAATGTTGCTATTTCTCCGCCAAATAACAATAATAATAATCATAACAATACAATGGTTGATATTTTTGGATCAACAACGACAGTGGCAAACTCGACGACAAACAATAATGATTTGTTTGATCTATTAGGTGGAAGTCAGTCTACGTCAAATAACAGTATTGCCTCACCTTCTCTTCATAACGTCAATGTTTCACCACAACAAGCGGCCTCACCTGTGTTGAACCAAGGCAAGATTGAAACAGGCAAGAAAAAAATATATATACATAATTATATGAAAATTTAATATTTTATATAGCTACTTTGGTCAACAAGAATGGGCTACATATCGAATTAAACATCAAGCAAGTGGATACAAAATATTATATTAAAGCTTACTTTTCCAATCTTTCGACTGCGCCTATGGATAGACTCATGCTGAGATTAGCAGCACCCAAGGTAAATATTATAGTGCGTGTGATGTGTATATGTGTATAAGCTGATCAATAATATGCGCATAGAGTATGCAAATAAAGATGGAGCCTCAATCCTCTCAAACACTTCCACCCAAATCAACAAGATCCGTTACACAGAACATTGTCATAAACAATTCCAACAAGGAGAATTTACGTTTGAGATATAAAGTCTCATATGAACAGTTTGGTGTCGACATGGAATTAGCAGGAGATTTTCATGCTTAAATAAATAATAACTTGATGTATTTTATTACAGATTTAAAAGAAAAATATAGCAAAAACTCTTCCTTTTTCTCTTTCTCTCTCTCTCTTTCTTTCTTTTGTTTGATCCCAATGTCATTAAAAAGAGAAATTCATGCAAGGGCATTACGAATTATAATGGTTAAAGGGTTTAGTATGATTAGCAGGAGTAGCTCTACGGAAAGATGAGGTGCCTGTTTGTTGTTGTTGTTGCTGTTGTTGTTGCTGTTGCTGTTGTTGATCATGGTCTTTTTTTACTGAATAGTAATAGTCATCCATTCCGACGGGTTCCTTTGTCTCTGGATCTATCTTTACCTCCTGCTGGGGCATATCGCGACTGCTGTTCATTTTCTGCTCCTATATGACTTCTTATTTATATTCTGATGCATTGCGTGTATGATAGTAAACTTACAGCTCTGATAGTTGTCCAGTCAAAAACATAATCATAAACATAACCTTCTCTAACGAATAGATCTCTAAATAGCTTACGAAGGTAAGCATAATCAGGCTTGTCATCAAATCTTAATGAACGAGTGTAGTTGAGGTAGATGGCAAATTCGCTTGGGAAACTG
Source organism: Rhizopus microsporus ATCC 52813 (assembly GCF_002708625.1). Classification (NCBI taxonomy): domain Eukaryota; kingdom Fungi; phylum Mucoromycota; class Mucoromycetes; order Mucorales; family Rhizopodaceae; genus Rhizopus; species Rhizopus microsporus. The sequence continues at coordinate 142,106 of NW_019671919.1, read as the reverse complement.
CGACACAAAAGTTCTGTAGGTGTGGTCATCTTCTTTTCCATAATACGATCATACTTTTGTTTCTTGGTAGTTGCTTTTAAACCTTGCCAAGGTAATGAGCCTCTGCAAAAGTACATGAGTACATATCCCAATGACTCCAAGTCATCACGTCTTGATTGTTCTATACAGCACATCAGCAATATATTTCCCCCTTTTTATTATCTCACACTTACCAACACCTAAATGAGTATTAATGCTTGCATAACGAGCCGTACCAGTTAGATTTTTATTTTCTCTATATGGGATATGCAGGTGGGTCCTTGGGTCACGGTATTTCTTTGCCAGTCCAAAATCGATCATGTTCACTTGGTTTCCTCGCTTGCCAACACCCATCAAGAAATTGTCAGGCTTGATGTCACGATGGATAAAGTTCTTTGAGTGAACATATTCAATACGTGATAGCTTGTTTACAAAAATAGAGAGAGAGATGATTTAGAAAAAAGGGTAAAGAAACCGGTTAAAAAAGAGGGAATAGTTATTTACCATTTGATCAGCTAATAGCAAGACAGTTTTCAAAGAAAATTTTCGATTACAAAAATTAAAAAGATCTTCAAGTGAAGCTATATGATTTTTCTTAAATTAATATCCCTTAAAATATATTAAAGACTTACGTCCCAAGAGGTCAATGACCATAGCATAATAGTCGCATTCAGAGCCAAACCATCGAACAAAAGGTATTCCAACTCCTCCTGCTAAAGCTTTATAAACCTTGGCTTCATACTCCAGCTGTGGGTGTTTGGCTTTAACAGATTCTAACTTGATGGCAACTTCTTCTCCAGTAATTATATTTGTGCCTAAAAGACAATATGAGTAAAAAACAATATGTTGTTATTCATAATTACCAAGATAGATGTCACCAAATGAGCCTGCACCAATCTTTCTCCCAATTCTATATTTATTACCAACCCTTAAATCCATCACTGAGCGCATAAAATTATACAAGAAAATAAAAGGAAAAAGAGAAAGAGAGAAAGAGAGAAAAAAAAAAAAAGCGCACGTATACGGCAATTGTTTGTACTGAGTTTTAAAATATGACCCACGCCTTTGCTCATCCTTTCTTTCCCCCAGTTCTCCTTGGTCTCTCTCTTTCTTTCTTTTTATCATTTGCTACAAATAGACAACTCATATAGTAAAGTGATTCAATCATTTTGTTGAAAAGTAAATAAATGAGTGGAATGGCATGGAGGGACGCTATAGCCGTTTTAACTATGAGATCACATTTGTGGCGTTAAAAAAGCAAAGAGCATTTCTATTTAAGGCAATTCTTGAACTTGTGCTCTCTCTCTCTCTCTGTTTCTGAATAAGAACATATCATGGAATTTTTAGTAGACAAAGACTATTACTTAGACTTACATATACTCATCTTTGTTCTATACTGTTAGTCAGCAGTAATGACTTTCATTAATGAAAAAGGAGGAACGAATAATTGTATCATCCTTCTTTCAAGCATATGTATACACAAGTGCCCTGATTTTCATCATAAAGTAACACAACCATCTCCCTGATTTAATTGGTAATAATAATGCTTAATACATACTGCTTGAACTCGGAGATACCTACCAAAGGGCAAAAAGAGAGAGAGAGAGAGCTGCATTTGCCCTCAATGTCTGTGTCTATAAATTATGCTTACACTCCTTCTCCTTTACTCTCTTTCTTTCTATTTAATAATAATGCATCTATCTTCTCTTACTCTCTTTGTCTCGTTGTCTGCACTATATCTTTTTGGTCAACCCGCCTTTTGTAAACCAGTTCCGCAATACTACCCTCCACAAGGTTATCCTCCACAGGGTTATCCTCCACAGGGCTATCCTCCAGTAACTCCTCAGTACCCGCCTGGTCAAGCTCCTTCTCCTTCACAACCCTTAGGCAGTCCTTTAGATAGTGTAACTAGTGGACTAGGTAATGTAGTTCAACTTGACCTTTCAAAACCGGCAACTCTTCCTGGTCTTCCTGCAGTAGCGCCTTTACCAGGCGTGCCTTCTGGCCCAACATTACCAGATTTATCAGGAGCACTTGGTGGAGCGCAACAACAAGACTAACAGGACTGACTCAATAGATCACATGCCTCTTTTAATATTAATAAATAAACCATTTTCATTTTATTCCTTTTTTTATGTTGTACAAATCTTTATTGATACTCTTTTAAATGAATGTATTTTGAAAATATAATGCTAAAAGATAGTATTGATAAAGGCAGAATGCACACAAGAGCACACTCTTGATTCATTTTTTTCTGTAATTTTAAAATATAATGAATCAAGGTTCTCCTACTTTTGGAAATTAAAGAAGAGTATTAGTAAAAAGCCCTCATCATTTAATTTAGTATCTGTCACATAGTCTCCTTATTTCTTGATCAAGCATTGTATATATATATGCGTACTTGTATAAAAATTCAAGTATTGCATTCGTATAAAGTGTTTCTGTCCTTTTTTTTACTTGTTCTTTATTAAACACAAGTCCATACTGCATTATCATGCATTTAAAGCTCTTATTGTCTATAGCAGTAGTTATCACCAGCTTAAATCAGAGTGTCAATGGTAAGCCTGTGTTGAATCGTATTCAAGTACAAAAGCGTAACACCTGCTCTCAAGCTCAAATAGCTGCTGGTACTTGTATTTTGGCCAGTAATCCTGCTGGCACTTATGCTGCAAGCTTACCCTTAGGGCAACCTGGAGCAAACGGTCAGTACGCTTCTGCTCCGGTTTCTTATACTTCTCCCCCGGTTTACACACCACCTGATGTGAGTGGTATGGCTGGTAACTTTGTATCTTCTGCTAATGGTGTCAGTCAATCCACTGGCTCTCTTTTGCCCGCCTTGCCTAAGTTACCTGATTTTCCCGCTTTGCCAACACTACCTACACTCCCTAATCAAGGGTCAGCAGCTCCCGTGACAAATACTCTATTACCACCGCCTAAAAAGAATGATGATGATGACGACGATGAGGATGATGATGATGATGATGAAGATGACGACGATGAAGAGTAAATCAAGTTGAATTTATTAATAAAGTATAAAAAGTCGCTTCTTTATAAAGCTTATATTTGTCACTGTTTACATGCTTTACAGGTAAAGAGATGTACTTTGGAGCCTCCTATTTCTTGGATACGCAAGAACTGTCATTAAAAATAAATCCATGTATGCTTTGCACTTTTACCTCACACACACGCATATTCAGGCACTACATAATATGCTGCTTTGTTTAAGCAATTTAAGATTATTCATTCCTTGCAATGACAAGATCATCTTTTTAAATGAAAGGATATGAACTTTTTTTTTTTTCGTTCTTGTGAAAACCAATACCTAAAGATAAAGATGGGATCAGCTTTGTTCCCTTCATTAAGTAAAATAGGAGTTATATGCATATCTCAAACGATTAGCCAAAGTACACTACTGATTGACAAAAGGAACTATAAAAATATTTCTCTCTTTCTATATATCAAATAGGAGTCTGGCAGCAGAAGAAAAAGAAAAGAAAACACTTTGTGTACAAGCTAATGATATTCAATTGACTTTTGTTGAATTAGCAACTTCACTTTAATATAAACTATCTATGGGATTGATGTAGTCGATATAATGTAATTTCAGAAAGGGGATCTCATATTCATTCCTAAGGTTAGCGGTTCATCCTTGAGCTAATGAAACGAACATTTACTGTCATCCTTTTCTTTCTCCTGACAAGTTCAAAAAAGTCTTATTTTACATTATCTCCGCTTATCAAACTATAGAGTGCAACCACAGGGGATGTCCTAATGTAAAGGATTGTTTACATATAAATGCTTATGGTTCTTTCTTTCTTTTTCTTGTTTTTTTTATCGAAATTAAACTATGCGTGTCACATATCGTTTATTGCTGCTACTACCTTGTCTACTACAGGTTTCTTCTGTGCCTCTAGTTCGTCGTGGTGACGAAAATCCTTCGCCATGCACTCCAGCACCAAAGCCATGTGAGCCCAACTGCCCTCCAGAACCACATCCAGTCATTCAGGCAACACCAGGCTGCTTGATTCAATCTCCAGCTCTTGCTCTTCCCGCTCCGCCCATTCCTGGTTTACCAAAGGCCTTCCCGGCTGTCCCAGGAGTACCTGTTCTCCCACCCGCTCCAAACCCAGGTGACCTCCTTCCAGAAGGCGCAACAAACCCAGGCACTTACACTACTGGTCTTCCTGTTGTTGGCGGCCCACAAGCACCTCCTTTACCTCTAGTTCCGGCCCCACCTACCTTGCCTACCTTACCTGCTCTACCTGAACTAACTCAACTGAGTACTGTACCTACTGATGGAACGGGTGCCCTTCAAAGCTTAGGTGAACTTCAGCTTCCAGCATTGGGTAGCGACTAGAAGAAAGGGAAAAGCGTACATGTATAAACCTAACTCATCAACATCCAGTTGAACATATAGACAATATCATACCTATTTATACTGTAGTATTATTTATTTTATTAATAAAATATAGTCAACAGATATACTAGTCAAAGATGCTACGTTTCAACGTTAACAAAAATATTTAGTTACAGTTTTCGCACTTTTAAATTCAGACATAGTTAATACAACTTACACTGTAAGGGCGTATGAACCCTATTCTTTTAATCGTAAGGACGTATGAGAGAGTCATATCAATCATACGGAAGGTTGGTCATTAGATGTACCTTGACGTATGGAAACATCAAGACGCTGATTGTTATTTCTTGCAGCGAATAGAAATATGTCAAAGATATTGTGTGCAGCCATGATATCACGATTCCATACGATGTTGCAAGTGTTTTGTTTAAAATTGAACAAATGATAGTAAAAATCAGTCAAGTCAGATTCGGTTTTCTTCCCTTTCGGGTAATTTGGTATGCCACATTGTTTCATCAGTCTCCAAAAAGCTTGAGCATCGATTTGGATTGATTTTGTCTGAACGGAATATATAGGTGCAATGGAAAAAAAGCGACATCCTCTTTTGTCAGTGTATTTAGCAGGAGTGAATGTGCCATCTTGTATTCTTGTTTTAACTGTATCAATAAAATTTTGAACTACTGATACTTGTTGAGGAGTAAGCTTGGTTAGTTTTTTTCCTGGGGCAAACGTCTTGTTGGAATTGATTGACTGCAATGTTTCTTCTCTTAAAGAATTAAACTTCTTTTTACTCAAAGCACCAGTGAATGGAAGCTCTCTGAGCTTACGATACACATACGCTTTGGAAGCGACTTTTGAGGGTACGTTTTCCATAATAAAAACTTTTTTTTTTGCACTTCTTGCGACAGAAAGTAGAACCACTTGAAAAACAGGTGAGGTTTTAAGTAAAGCGTATCAGAATCACACTGATCTGGTTGGTATTTAGACCACATGCTTGCTATGCTTTCAGTGATTTCTTTATAGTAGTTACTGCATGGGACAGACGATGGCTAAGATGGCTCTGGACCTTGTTCTAATGTGCTATGTGTTATAGAGTGATATATTAGAGTGATAGGTAAGTATATATATATATAAGTATAAGTATTTATTAAATTGGACAAAGTTGCCCTATCTGAATAGATATGATCTAGGGTCTCTCATCCCTAAAAAAATGTCACGTAAAGAATTCATATAAATAAAGTAGAAATAAATAATAGATATCGCTTCATTGCGATAAAACCTGACTAAACAATGTCCTGATGCTCTTCTTTTGCTGAAAGAGCACTTCGGCAATCATATTTACAAATAGGACACAAGCTTGACTTTTTCGTCAGCCAAACATCTGTTTCAAGTTTTAGTAAAATTCCCTCTTTTAACAAGATACGCTTACCTATACATGCTGTACAGTAACCATGACGACAGGGTAAGACACGAACAAAGAAGTCATCTTTAAAGTCATCCAGACAGATAGCGCATGCTGTATTCGTCATACTCGTTTGTCCATAAGTCGTGATAGGACATAGGGTATGCAAATCCATGAATGGCATCAGGTGCTGAGTCGTCTGCTGATCATTCAAAAGTAAGTTATGACCGGGATTGCTATCTCTTGCTATAGTTCGTCTTGCTGCTCTACACCAATGAAAGATAACGAGAACTAGAACATGGTTGATGAGCTACAATGTCTTTTATTTGGTAGCACTTTGTTACCTAATACAACAACTGCTGCACCAGCAACGAAATAGACAAAGTAGGTAGGTTTACCATCGATATCGTCATCATGAAAATCATCGCTCTGATCAGAAACAAAGCTATCTGCTGGTGCGTTAGGTGTATTGAAATGGTCTTCATACAAAAAGAAGGTGAGTTGAGTATAAGTTTGCATAGTACCGTTTCTCTGAAAATTCTTTTGCAAGTATGTTCTATTCAAGAAATCCATGTAGGCGTAGGGCACAAAATAAACAGCAATGAAGGTCGTGCCGGGATCGATGGTATTTTCAGGCTTCATCAGTGATATGTTTCGGTTAGACGGTAAATGATCAGACATCCATTGTGGATAGGAGGTATTGTCGGTTCTTTCTTGAATGAGCGTAGTATCATTATAAGCAATATCATCATAGATCATTGCGGCTGTAATCTTGAGCCTGTATGTGTCGGACAATCTTTGTACCGTGGTAATTTTTTCAGACCACTGTCGACAGCGTCCTCCTCGCTTGACAAGGGCAATTGAAGGCTGAGACATCATGGCTGGACTCATGGCCAGGTAATTATTCCACAACTCAATGTCATCAATCGACGTGTTTGCGCAAGCGTCACCCATATCGATGACCAATCGCTACATATATAAAGAATTGTCAATACTAGTGTGCACAACATGATCACCGTTCTAACCTCATTATAACCAAAACGGTCCTTGTTTTGAAAAATAGTTTGGAATTCTTGACTGTATGTCTTTAAAGAACTGTCCTTTAGATACACTCTGCTGCTGTTGGATAATGCTGTGTCATATTTAACTAGTATTTGCCTATGTGAGAAAATGGGTTATCTCTTTATTATCTACACACATTGTTATCTTTACCAAATAAATGGGTTACTTGGATTTGCTTGTGCATTCACTATAGCAAAATAAAATAAGTATAATAACAGTAACATGAAAACATAAGAGAGAAAGAGTGTGGAAGAGACTTGGCGCAAGAAGAAAAAGAAGGAAAAAAAATGCTATTGACGGATTCGCAGTAGAATAAAAAGAAAGGCCCCAAATTTCTAAAATTAGGAAACAACGAAGGTTCATGACCCTATGATACAATTCTTTCTTTTTTTAGAATTTACCAATAAAAGCTGTGATTGGCCAAATGAGACTTTTTTTGCCAAGCAATAGCACCTTTCTCTCTTTTACAAATTCAAAGCAATTGTTCCTATTTCTCAAAGTATCAAGGATGAGCAAGACAAAAAAAAAATGGAATCATGCTTATAGCAGAGAAACCTTTATGAGCGATGACAGCTCAGCTGGAATATTTTGAGTGTTTTTCCGAATGTTTGTCCTGTGATCAGGATCCACAAACAAAGTCGGCGCTGTCGATCCATACTTTAGCTTTTTTGTTTTGTTTCTTGTACATACAGAGTCTTTTCTGAAGTGTCACCAATTGCTTTTTTTTATATGGGCGGTTTTAAAGTATCTTTTTCAACGAGTATGTAAGGTCGGCTTTTTACACAACTCCCTAGTCGCTTTTTGATCATTTTGGTAAGCAACTGATTCAGTATGGTGTCAGCAGGTTTTGTTCAGACTCAATTGGTATTCAAGGGCTTTGACACTAGACAATGGAGGAAACTATAAATAAGCTTGGGTACCAGCATTTGACACAAAAAGAAAACATGTTAGTTGATTTAAACAGAAACTGGGCGTAAATTTATTGTTATGAAGGCATAAAGTATTCAGCAACAGCTTCACTCACGCAGCTGACTTTCCCGTCTAATAGCCATTCTGACATCATCTTGCCAGTGATGGGCGAATTTAGTATTCCCCAGAATGAATGTCCAGTGGCCAAGTACAGATTTTCATAGCGTGGATGTGGTCCAATCAAAGGCGCATTTGTTTCTTCTGATACTGGCAAATAACACGCTTGACGTCTAATCACTTCTGAATTCTCTCTCGACAACTTGGGTGAGATCAGCTCAGCTTGATTAGTAAGATCCTCGATAGACTTTGGATTTACGATTACTTGGTCGGCAGATTTCGGCAGTGGTTCTTGATCAGAAGCGCCGCAGATGTACACGGTGCCGTCCTAAAAAAAAAAATAAGTATCGACACAAATCAAGCAAGACCATTACTGTTACTACTACTTACGGCTCGTGGATAAACCTAAAGACAATCAGTGATCTGTCATACATATTCTTTACCTAACCTTACCTCGGGCTCAAATCTCTTTGATTCATGCATGATTGTTGTGAATAAGGCATGACCTGGTATTCTATCTTGTGGTTGCAGAACAATCGAATGTACGTGTGATCCCTTTATACGAATAGTATCATACGGTAAAGGCAAATTCTTGCTCCAGGGGCCCATACAAACAACCACGCGGTCACCATGAATTTCTGTACCATCATCCAACACGACACCGCGTACATCCTTACCATTCTCGTAAATCAACCTTGCTACGCCTTGCCCGATTCGAACGTCTACGCGTTCAGTCCGCTTGGCCTCTTCTATCAGCTTTCGTGTAAAGAACTCAGGGTGGAGCTGAGCTGTAGTTTCCAGTGTGCCAATTTGTTCTATGGAACGAACGGCGTCCTTATTGACCCACTCGAGTGGATCTTTCTTCTTGGAATACGTGTCACTTTTACGATCAAAGACAATAGAGTATGTATCAAGTGCTCTGTAACCGTACTGGCTTGCACCGTCTAGCTCCTTTGCGAGCTCTTGATGCAGTTGGAATGATGCTTGAGAGAACGGTTTTAAATACTCAGAGTGGTCGTTCCTGGACAAGTAGCCGTGTGTCAACCCCTTTCTATTGTTATAATCTTATTTATCCAACCCACTTACCAGTCCAAGGCAAGAAACCCACCGGATTTACCACTGGCACCACAAGCTATGTCTGTTTTTTCAATGACTGTAACTTTGCATGATGGGTTTTTGGATAAAAAATAAGTAGTACATGCGCCTATGACACCTGCACCAATAATGATGACATGAAGTTGCTGGCTTTCTGACATTTATTCTACAATAATACTCGAGTGTTTATAATAAAAAAAGAGAGAAAAGGGCGTAAAAAAGTCTCGGTTATTTATGAAATGTATAAAAGTGACGTTTGGCTGTGCGATGCGTGCTAGGTCAGACATCCAATCAGCATTGTTTCTTTTTTAATTTTGTCATGCGGAGGCTAGTCCTGCTGGCGCGATGTTTTAGGTGCTTTGGCCAGCATATGTAAAATGAAGCTCCTCTTATGATAATCCGAGTAATTCATATACTTTTCCTTCTTCTTATTCAACACAGTATCCGTAGTAGGCTCCTTTAAATTTTGGGATGCACCGCTTGTCAGCTCAGCTTCGACATTCAGTTGACGCACCAAACACTGATCCATCTTAACCAAAGTGTTAGCTTGAATCTCCATATCATTAACCTCTACCAGTTCAACGCCTTGCTTATCTCTCTCAATCCTCCTTTCCTGTCTTCAAAAACTATCTGCGCTAAACCACTTATTTGAAATACTAAAGCGACAAGTAGAAAATAAATGCGTCTATATTATAGAACACGGCATGCAAGATTTCAAAATGTGACCAGTCAAATATTATCTTTTTAGCAAATTTAAACATATAGGCGTCCATTATTTTAACAAAAAAGGCTATGCATCAAGTAAGAGCATTTTTTGCTTGAAAGAGAAAGCTATACATTCACTCAATATATTTCTCATATCGTTCGCATTCTTCTGGAAGAAGGATTCCAAACTTGCTTCTTTTCAACTACGGTAAGCTATCGCTTATCGAAAAATATTCGCACTTTCTAGCTTATTTACCAATATTAGATACATTTATAGGTGATTGAGTTTGTGTTTTATATTCCAAAAAAAATCCCTTGAAAACCACAAAGATATGTCTTCTAACATTTCTAGACAAATGCAGCCCGACATCTTTATGATATAATATTCATGAATTGTATGCAATTTAAATGCTTATTCATGCTTATAGTAACCCTTATAGTATATGAGGTTGTTAGATGACCATGGAGTGCATCGAGTACAGGCATATCATATAGATATTGACCTATGGAACATAATGAGTGAATGTGAATACAGATTAAGCGCGTTCCATATATTACCATTGTTTGGATTTTTTCGACAGAACGGTCTCTTACACATTTAATGAAGCTCTATAAAAAAGTACATGCAGTCAATTCTACTAATAACATTACAGCGGAAAAACTATAGACTAAACATTACAGAACGGGGAACATGTCCTTCACTACAGGCGATGGCGCGATAACAATGACTCCAAAAACTTCTCTGATATTACATCTGGATATGTTGTATCCTTTCAAAACCTTTTTATATGTGTTATAAACACCTTCTGAATGGACAAACTGATCACGATGCACAACATATGTTAAAGAAGATGACAAACTAGCAGCTTCAGGAAAAAGATCTCTTATCTTTTCATTAAAATGGCGCTGAATTACAGCTCTTATGTTTCTTCTACCATAGCCTTTACGTAACTTTTGCAATATAGCTTCCTTCGAATTATCCGATAAACGCAAAAGAGATATCATCAAGGCTTCGAATAAGATGATTATGCTCATTATGAAGCTTAATGGTGACCTGATTAGGTGTTACGAAATAGCAGGTGACAGTAACATAACATTTGCAATCGACCTTCTTACTTGGTTTCTGAATTGGCCAGTCTTTAGATGATTCATTTTCTGTCTGTACACCAGCACGACTCTTATAGGACTCAGCTCTATGGCATATGTACTAATTTTCCAAATGATGCTTCTTGTTACGCGCTTTGGCATAGGTTGGCCTTCTTCGTTTAAAGTACACATATCACCATTCGTCTTTTCCTTATAAATCCAACATACTGCATGATAAGCATATGAATTTTCAATGAAATTTTTCAAGAGTCAATATCAACAGTAATTTCTCTAGGAAAGGATGTGTATTGTTCTAAAACTAAGCTCTCAGACATGATTACTATTCTTTAATAAAAGGGGAATAAGTGAAAGAGAATTAATGGCCAAAACATCAAAGAATAAATAGCCACTTTAAAAAATTAAAATTCCGTCATGTTTGTTACGTCACAGTTATCGTTGTGACTCCTTTCATCCAAGGGTGGAGTTTAAACATCAGAGAGTAGGGATTTTTTCAGTGACAAAAAGTGAAGGTGGTTGTAGTTCTCTTCCCCCTCACTCTTATCACAATGTCACTTAGAGCCGCCACACAACGTGCATTCAACATGCGCGCTTTAGTTTCAACCACACGCCAACCCATCATGATGACCTCAGTTCGTCCTCAATCCACCTTAAATACTGGAGAACTTGTTGAGGATCCTCAAATTGGTGATTATCCCAATTTGCCTCGTTACAGTACTCAAGCTAGAGGGCCTCATGGCTGGTGGGATCCTCAAGATAAACGTAACTTTGGCGAAACAGTAAGAGCATATCATTGAAAAAGACATAAAAAGATTAATCATCCTGATTGTAGCTTCATGAAGAAGATGAAATCATGGGTGTTTGGGCACCTGATCTTCATGAATACAGCCCTCGTAAGGCACTTGCACAATTAGCATTTTTCTTTGGTGTCGTCGGCGCTGTCGCTGGACTCGTTTACAAGACTTATCCTGAAAGCCCAGCTGTAAGGAATAAAAAGAGAATCATTTAGAGATACTAAGTGCAATATAGGCTAAGCGAACCTATCCCTATGATGGATTAAAAGAAGAATTTGGAGCTCGTGAAGGTGATATTCGTCCTCGTGGTGTAAGTGAATAAATAATATAATGAAACTGTGTACTTAGATACAAACATAGGCTCGTGTTGAAAATGCAGAAGAAGAAGAATAAATTTTCGATTGGAATTAATAAAAATTGTTTAAATTGTGTGTATTCTTGCTCTGGATGATTTAGGTAACAAGCTGAATAAATGACATGTTTGAGTATTCCATTACCAATCTGAGTATTATCAGAGGACATATATATATGCAAATGCATGTTCATTAAGCGGGAAATCAGGGATAGAGTTGGTACTTTTATAATTGAATACGTATACGACACTTTCTCTTTAGAGTTTGTTGTATGTTTGCATTGTGTCCACCCAATGATCTTTCGGATACATCCTTTATGATAAGAGTATACGAATAAAGAGGGGGTTATAGTCAACCACATCTTTTTTTCTTTGGCTATGCAACTGCATCATGTAGTCATAGAAACAAAATGACAGCAGAAAGTTAGTTTGTAACAATAAATTAAAAATATCGGACTTTATTAAGAAACAAGAGAAGTTTCTCCATAGAAAATTATTCAAATTCACTCTTTCTCGACTATCCCCCTTTCTCCCTTTTTCTTTCATATCTTTCTTCTCGCTAAGCTCGATCCAACATTTTTAATGAAGATTATACCAATTCATGTATTAGAAGATAATTACTCTTACATTTTGATTGATGAAAAAACAAAGGAAGCAGCTGTTATTGATCCTGTTGAACCTATCAAGATTTTAAATGTCATCAGTCAAACAGGCGCAAAATTGTCAAGGTTCGTCAGTAGATACCTCATCATATATTAGACTCATGTTTATTATTTCAGCGTATTCACAACACATCATCATTGGGATCACGCAGGTGGAAACATTGATCTTGTTGGTAAAATAATCCATTTAATATCATAGGACTCGAGTAACACAGAACAATAGCTAAAAAACCCGGTTTGGCTGTCTACGGGGCTGATGCTCGTATTCCAGAAATTAACTATGTCTGCAAAGATCATGAAGAATTCAAGCTAGGTTCTTTAGATATCACTCCTCTACATACACCATGTCATACAAAGGGCCATGTCTGTTATTATGTATCTGACCCAAACACAGGTGAAAAGGCAGTCTTTACAGGCGATACCTTGTTTGTCGGCGGTGTAGGCAATTTTTTTGAAGGAGATGCTAGAGATATGTACAGAATATTGTTTCACGTCATCATGAAGTTACCTGATGAGACCTGGGTTTATTGTGGGCATGAATATACAAGAGCGAATCTAAAGGTAAAATAAGATACATAGATCACGGAAAAAAAGAGTCAGTTGCTTATATTTGTCCATAGTTTGCCTTGAGTGTCGAACCTCATAATGAAGCGCTTGTTGCAAAATGGAATTGGATTCAAGATAAACTGATTACGGTGCCATCGACAATAGGACAAGAGAAACTATTTAACCCTTATTTAAGAGTGAACGAACAATCACTACAAGTTATGGCTGGAAAATCAGATCCAGTAGAAGTACTACATACATTAAGAGAAATGCAAAACAATTTTCATCAATAATAAAGCCTTATTTATTTAATATGATGCCTGTTCTGAGGGCTCGCTATCCTCTGGCTTCATCAAGCTTGACATCTCCTGATCTTCTTCATGCTCTTCTACTTCAGGGTCATTTGATTTTTCAATAAGTGGCGTGAAGGCCGTATCTGCATGTACACTGGACCAACGCAAGGAAACAGGTCGGTGTCTTTGAGAACTACCAAATTTAGACCCCTTACGTCTGCTCGATCTTCTTTTTTCGCCAAAGCTACTATGGCGTCTGTGAGCTTGAGGCTCATGGGACTTGAAAAGCTCATATTCCAGCCGCTCAGACGTGTGCGAGTTAAATCGGCGCTGACGTTCCAGTTCTTGGCGCTCATCATCCCCTGCACTTGTACCCTCATATCGGTTCCATGACTCTTGAGAATCCTTGGGAGGCATGGGTGGAGGCTGGTAGACGCCGGGATCCTTTGTCAGGTCAAGCGGATGGACTACGGAGACAGAGGCAGGATCAGACGAGTTGCTGATCACAGATTTACGGTTAAGGTTTTTCTTGGCTCTCTTGCGCTTAGCAATTTCGTCATACAGTTTTTGACGCTGCTGATGCATGCTGACATCCATCATTTCCTTTTCTTCATCGCCTTCATATGGAGGTGGGGATCGGTCAAGGCGAATAGCTCCCTCCTTTGTAGGCTTTTCCTCAGAAGCCCATTCGCCTTCTTGATCGCTTACGATATATCCACGAGCCTTCTGGTACTCGTCAGAAATGTGTCGTTTATGGATTATGACGGCGGCCAAGACGAGTCCCTAGTAGAATCACGTTAGTTCATGAGCTTTTTATTGTCTTTTTTTTATTCCTTACAGAAGCAGCAGAATAAACAATCCATGAGATCAACCTTTCGCTTGAAAACTGAGACCATTGGTGCATGCATTTGTCAAAGATTTGCTTAAACTCTTGGTTCTCTTCATAATTTGTAGCCCACCAAAAGAACGGATAGGGTTGACGCTGCATACAGTTGTTCATTAGGATCGGACGGTACGTGTTGTACAACAGAACGATATGAACAAATCCAATTAGGAATTGAACGACAGTGAGAACAAGGAGACCATAGGCAAAGATGGTCATGCCTCGAATGGATTTCTAAATACAAAGTCAAGTACTGCCTATATGCTCTTCTTTATCATGAACTTACCATCACAATCACAACGAGTCCAAGAAAGCACCAGAGGCTGATGATACCAATAAACGTCAAGTACGCGTAGAGATCACCCATCCTGAAGCTTCTAACCCAATCTATCATTTATGGTTATTTTATTTGCTTGTTTCTTATTTATATACTTACCAGTGAGATAAGCAAGATCAACAGACATCAAGGCAGGCCCAAATAACTATACATTATCATGAGTGTGACGACGATCAATCTCTAAAAGAACTTACGAGAAGCAAGACAACGGAAGCAATAGTAAGCGTTTGTCGTGACCAAAGCTTACTGAATGGAGCCCTCAACTTATCAAAGAGATTACCACACTTTATTGTTTCGAGATTCACAGGTCTGAATAACATTGTGTGAGGAACAAAGAATATAGAATTGACTTGGGTTCTGTAATTTATATCCTGTCTCTCTCTTACATAGTCATGATTCATCTGTTTCAGAACAATGTCAAGGGATTTTCCTTAAAGTAAGGGGATTTTCGAAAAGATTTTATTATTTATTTTTAATGCACATAATCGTATATCAGCATTGAATACCAAAGATTTATTGTCCAAGGGAGATCTGTCCCGAACGACGGTCTTGGTACCATCGCCATCCATAATAACCAGCGAGTACCAAGAGGGCAAGACCCAAGAGAGAGCCAAGAACGATTAGTGCGATAGCCCACCAAGGGAGACCATGGTTCTGTTGTTGTTCTTCTTCAGGAGGAACGAGTACACGATCAATTTCAAGTACACCTCCGCCAGCACTTGAGCGTCCAATATCAATGACTTCGGCACTATCCTGGGAACTTCCCTTGACCTTGATTGAGTAACCGCCACCAACATTCTTGCTTATGGTCAAGATGACATCATCAGAAAGCAAGGAGGGATAGTCAGTGCCTGTATATCCGATATCTGAAGGGTTTTCATTCTTGTTATCATCCCATGGCCACCAGCGCTTCTTAATCTCACCTGCGTCTACAGGAGGCAACGGGGAGGGAATGATGTGTAACTTGGCAAACTTGACCAGCTTCTCGGGATCACCCTTCAGATGACCGAGATTGATCTTGGCAAAGGCACGATCGGTTGGAGCGAGAATGGTGTAAGGCTTGTCACCAGCGATACCTCCAAGAATTGCTCTTGACAGATTACTGTGCTCGACCAATCCAAGCAAGTTTTGAGTTCCTTCAGCCGACAGTAGATCGCGGTTGTTGATCTTGAGCGATTCCGGTAACTGGACACGATCGACGGTATGGATAACACCATTCGATGTCAAGATATCCTTTTTAATCACTTTGCCAATCACACTACGATCGCTTCCGTCAGTAGCTCCACTGCCACGAATAAAGAAGCCATCATCCGTCTTGTTCAGTGTCAATTGGTCACCAGAAGCGAGAGTCTCCTTTTGATGTTCCCCCTTGGCTGTGGAATTTTCGTAAAGTACATCACGAACAGTATGGAACTTGACGACCTGCTGCATCTTTTCTTTGGCATCGGGTTGCAGCAAATGCTTTGTGACAAGACCAAGACGGCTAAAGGCTTCGTTATTGGGCGCAAACAAGGTGATGCCTTCTGTGTTGCTGATAACTTCGTCTACACCAGAGGCATAGATACTTGCGACAAAGGTGGACAATTCCAAATTGACAGGGAGTCGACTAAGCGTGTCTCGAGGTAAGAAGAGAGATCTTGCAATAGGATAAATAACAATATTCTTTCCAGATTCGACTAACGGAAAAAAAGATTAGTTATAAATGTTGCTTATTTTGTCCTCTTCATTTACTTGGGTCTCGCAAGACATTCACTTTATCAAACTGAATGGACTGTTTGCTAACATAAAAGCCATCCTTGCCATAAAGAGTGGGATCCTCTTCAGTAAGTGTGACTCTGATGCGTTGATAAAAGGAACTACCGAGGTCATCATGAGATTCAGTTTTTAATAACTGGCCATCAGCAAGGTCAGAAGGAAGATAACGGCCATGAATGATGTGATACTGGAGCCACGATTTGATCTTGTTACTTGGAACATTACCTTCATCTAGAGCCTTGTCGGGTGGAGCCAAGATGGTCAATGGGTTATTGCTATCCAAATAAGCACCAAGATCGTTGTCGTCAAGTAACTTGATAAAACGAGAAGAACCAAGAGCTTGAAGGACCTTGCGAGAGTCTAGCTTTAGGAACTCTTTGTTTTTAGGCAAGATAGGCTTTTCAAGGATATGAATGACACCTAAAGTCAGGGTTAGAAGCATATTCTATGTGTATGTTCTTGGCTCTTACCATTGGATGCCAAGAGATTTTGCTTGACCACCTTTACGCCATTGACGGTGATAGTACCCTTTTGGACCAATATATCAAGGTCTTCTGATCCTTCTAATGTTTTAATCTTGGACTTTCCTTCTTTGAGGTCAGTTGAGTAAAAAATCTTGGGAGAAACTTGATGATAGAGCAGCCTAGCCAAGTCATGGCGGCCTTGTTTGCTGTAGAGATAATCCTTTTCAATATCATTCAGTTCATCACCAAAGACGCTATCCTTGGTAGCAAACACAGTATATCCTTCACCAAATCTTAGGTCATGCTCAATATGTGCTCTGTCAGCCAAGTCATAAAAATTCTCTACGGACTGTTCTAGACTCAGTGTTTCATCTATGCGATATTATTGTTATTATTATTCGAGATAGTCTCTGTCTTTTAAATATCTTACATAAATTATCAGGCAATGACAGAATGTGGTCAACAGCATGAATAATACCGTTCGTAGCATCCATATCTGCTTGAACCACCTTGGCTGTATTTAATTGAACGCCGGTACCAATGACAATAGTATCATCATCCTTTGATATTTCAAGCAACTGAGTGATTTTATTGTAATGTGCTTCAGTCTTTAAGAGCCTTCCATCCCAGAGTTCACCAGACTTGATGGCCACAGGAATGACATGGTAGAGGATCTGTTCTGGAGATGTGGTCTCTTTACGATCAAATGCTTCATTGATCGGTGCAAAGACCGTCCCAGCCTTGATGCTCTTGAATACAGTGGTCAAATTATGCTTTTCAATTTCTCCTGTAAGCTTTGAGAATCGTTCATCCTTGACAATAATATCAAATATAGACTTCTTTTCAGCAAGTAAGCCTGCGGCACACAATGTGATGTAGACGTATATTAATATAAACAGTATCTTTTTAATCATTTCTCTCTTTTGCTACTGCTTAAAAAGCGAAAGAAAAAGGAATAAAAGGTTCAATGGATATAAATATGCCTTGTATTATACATATCCAAGTAAACAACATTTAGTCACTTGCACGTCATTTCTTTTTCCCATCACTTGGGGTTTCAGTCTAACAAAACAAAAAAAAAGGCAGGGATCGGTCGATTTGTTGTGATATGCGTGAACTGATATGCGAGTAAAAATCTGACAGCATGCTTGTCTTACCCTGTGTGTCAAATAGCCTTATTGTTGATTTTGTCGTCCAATGTCGCAATTTTATTGTGCATCTTTTTTTTTTTTTTATTTAACGTCGTGACTGATTTATGCAGTGTATTTCATTGGCTTCAATGCTGACCTGTTTCTTTCCTCCCCTTTTTTTTTTTTAAAGAGAAGATATACCTTTGATGATAGCATACCAGATATCATCTGTTTAAGGGTTGATGTGATATGACTAATTTTATAATAATAAGAACAATGTTGCGCAATTGTGTTCCCAAATTGGCCAATGAATCCTTAAAATAAAAGAGAGGGGTCAAGGGTTCATATATCACTTTCCCCTTTTTTATTTCTTGCCTTTTTTCTTTATCCTTTTTATCTGATGACTTTGGAGCAAGAAAGGGACCCTCTGTTAAGAAATCAGGCTATTGATTATCACACTGTTGATTCTATTTCAACTGACGGTGGAGATGAAGAGAATCGTCTCAGGAAACAGCGTGATCATGAAGATATTTTAAAAACCAGACTGGGAAAGATTACTTTACCTATGGTAACGATATGGTATATAGTATTTTTGTTTTTTAAAATGTCAAATTCATTCATTGTGATGGAATAGCCTTTGCATAGGTTCTTTCTTGGCTGCAATGGATACATCTATTGTCACAACGGTGTTTAATGAAATAGGAACAGAGTTTAAAAGGTAGGAAATGTCATAAAAATATATAATAATAATATAATATAATAATAATGGTTAGTTCGAATCTTTCGGTATGGATCATGACATCTTATATGCTCAGTACTTCTGCTCTTCAACCTTTGTGTAAGTTTTATCGTATATTTGAGGGTTGATATTGATACGTATTTATACACATTAGACGGTAAGCTATCGGATATCTTTGGCCGCAAGACTACACTTGTTGCCATCCTCTGTTTCTTCCTTCTTGGTTCATGGTTATGTGGAGCAGCAAACACGATGACACAGATGAGTATAGCCAGGGCCATTGCTGGATTAGGTGGTGGTGGACTGATGACAATGGCATCCGTTGTCATTCATGATTTACTTCCTTTGAGAGAAAGAGGGAAATACCAATCTTATGTCAATATGGCACAGACAGTAAGTAAAGTATACAATGGAAGATGGCCGACTTAAACCGTACGATAGGTCGGCACAACCATCGGCGCTCCACTAGGTGGTTTGATCAATGATACCTTTGGATGGCGTTATTGCTTTTACGTGAATGTGCCTCCTTGCTTGTTTATTCTTTACTGTTACATCTACCGTTTAGAGAACTACAACTTAAGTCAAGATACATCTGCATTTTCCGACTTGCGTAAAAAACTACGTAGTATCGATCTTGCTGGAGCTGGCTTCATGCTGATCGCCAATGTTTGTTTTGTCACCAGCACGTCTTTAGGAGGTAACACACGCGAATGGACAGATCCCTTGGTAGTCACTCTGCTCATCATAGCGGTTGCCATGTTTATTCTTTTTGGAGTCTACGAGGTCTACTGGGCAAAGAATCCAATTGTGTCCAAAAAACTCATAAAGAATCGTAACGTGGCTGCTGTTTGTCTAAACAACTTCTTTCTTTGTTCATCTACCATGGTTTACGTTTACTTGCTACCACAGTTTTTCATGGTAACATAAGCACACAGTATCTTTTATGCAATTATTTATTCTTCTCTTAGGGTGTCCTAGGATACAGTGCATCCTCTGCAGGTCTCTGGGTTTTACCAAGAACAGCCATGGTTGCTGCTGGTTGCTGGGTAGCTGGAAGATACTTGGGTATCAAAGGAAAGTACAAGTACTTTATTATTACTGTCATGTCTGCCCATATGGTCACCTCCATCGGTATGTCTACTTGGACTGAAACCAGCCCGTTATGGTTCGAACTGATTTGTATGAATATCGAGGGTCTCTGTTTTGGCTGCGTCCTGGTGGCAACCATGGTCGCGCTTGTGGCGGATATTGATCATTCGGACACTGCATCGGCTACATCCATGATTTTTTTGTGTCGGTCGATGGGCTGGTTGTCAGGCGGAACGATCACGGCTGCGATATTACAAGCCAACTTTAAGACAAGTCTGCATAAATCCTTATCAGGTCCCGAAGCAGCCAGGGTAAAAGAAAGAAAGAAAAAAAAAAGAAAGTTGTGTGGTAAATCATGGTACTAAGTGAATATATATTAGATTATCGAGTTTGTTCGTACGTCTATCTCAAAGATCCGTACCTTGTCTCCAGAACTACAAACAATCATCATTGCGTCTTTACAGGTATCAATTCATAGAGCACTCTTGTATGGCGTTGCTTGCTCCATTCTTTGCTTCCTGTCATCAACACTTTTGAGAAACTGTCAGTTGGGCTCTGTGTCAGGAAAGAATTAAATAATAAAGTTCTTTTTTATTTATTGCTCGACATACTATATTTTTATTAATTATTGACGTTAATTTTATAAAACATTATCATAAAATAAAAAAATCATTTACGTAAAAAGACGACAAAGAATAATACGTTTGAATAAAACGACATCATGTCAAAAGAGAGAGAGATAATGAGTATATGTAGAAAAAGAGAAAAAAGTATGTTTGTATTAGAGCATATATCCTAATATTAGTTTTACTTACCACCAAGGTGCATTCTGGGGAGGGTAGCGATAACTATCCAGGATTGTTTAAGCAAAAAAAAAGGAACGTAGGACTGAAAGAACCCAGGGCGTCAGGAGAGACTATTGGAGAACGTTTCAGATACACGCCAGAGAGCAGAGAGGGCGAGACAAGCGAGTCAGAGCAAGGACCATGAGGACAGGCTAGTTTTGATTGGCGAATCTTTGAACACTCAGAGGGACATTTGATAGCTGCTGTAAAGAAGCAAAAAATAGGAACAGTTAAAATGGGTTTTATATGTTTTTCTTTTTCAAACAGGTTTCAGGATCGAGTACTTAGGACAAAGAAATCATGTCAAATAGAAGCAATATGTAGCGTGACCATTCAAGGATATGCATTGCCAAATATGACTACATGTTCTTCTGGTTTCATGGAAAAACCGAAAAAAGGATCTAACTTTTACAAAGATTAAAGAGGGCTATTTCTAATATTAAGTTAGTTTTAACTCCAAGGCAACCCACCTGTTAATATTACTGTCAAATGGGATAGTGAGCCATATTCTTTTTGTATTTTATTACTCTGATAACATTACAGCTGTTTCAATACGACATCTAAATCTGGAAAGCACGATATTCAGTCTCAGTAGCAGCGTCATTACTTTTTGGAAATACAGTATAAGCTTTGCAGCTGATAGATACGAGTGAATTAAATTGTAACAAACAACTAGTTACTTGAAGTCAAATACTAAGCTCAATGGATATTATCTCCTTTTACATTCTTTATTCATTCATTTATCGCCGTTTAAATAAACCGGATAATAGCTTTTCTTATATGATAGGAGCCATGTTAAAAAAGAAATAAATATTTTGTCCTTTTCAAAGGGAGGAGAGAAAAACTGGGAGAACGAAAAGAAACAAGGGGGGAAGAAGGGGTGGGGAAAGGGAAAGATAGCTTAGCAGTAAAGAGCAACCAAAAAGAAAGAATCTCTATTACCAAACTCAAAAATAAGCAACATTATTAATTTCCTTTTTTGTAATTTGATCTTTTCTCAGTCATAAAAAGAAACAGTTAAATGAGCTTGTTTGATCCACTGTTTTTATAAACCAAGAAAGAAAGAAAAAATGATATTAAAGAACGAAAAGTTTATATAATATATATATAAAATGTCTGTGTATAAATGTGTATATATTGGTGTGTGTGTGTGCGTGAGACAGAGGAAGAGAGAGAGAGTGCAGCGTGTGTATACGTCTGTAGGACTTTTTTTGTATGTGTATATAAAATAAAGAAAGACAGAGGATAAGAAGAGTGAATTATTAGGGAGTTGCCTGATAAACTATGAAATAATACGGAAAAAAGCTATTTAGAGAATAAGACACTTTTTTGGTTTGGGCTTTGGTGGAGGAGATAGGACAGCTCTGATGGCTTCATCAAATACATTTTTGAGACCCTTTTGAGTGAGTGCTGAACATTCAAGATATTTAACTGCACTGATATCTTTTGCCATTTGTACACCTTGAGTGTAAGTGATAGGTGCCATTCTCTTTTCACGAAGTCTTTCTATTGTGTCCCTATCTTCACGTAAATCAAGTTTAGTACCGACGAGGATGATGGGTATGTTGGGTGCATGATGACTGATTTCAGGATACCACTTTGAATATAAAATTAGTCTCATCTTGCACATCTACTCTCTCTTATTTGAGCTTACCTTTGTTTTCACGTTTTCAAAAGAAGGAGGACTAATAAGTGAAAAGCAGCACAAGAAGACATCCGTTTGTGGATAAGAAAGAGGACGAAGACGGTCATAATCTTCTTGGCCTGCTGTATCCCATAAGCCCAAGTTAATTGGCTTTCCGTCAACCATGACATTAGCTGAATAATTGTCAAAACTATAAAGAAAGTGAGTAAGATAATAAGATAGTAATAGGTCAAAAGAAGCCTTACACAGTTGGTATATATTCACCGGGAAAAGCGTTGGTGGTATAAGATATTAACAAGCATGTTTTACCAACAGCACTATTAGATGTCAGTATAATCTATACTTCATCTTGTTCTTTTATATATTTACCCATCACCAACAACAACACATTTAATAGACTGCATAACGGTCTTTTTAGTTGTTCAATAATAAAAAAGAAATAAAGAAAAAGGAGAGAAAAAAGAAAAAAAAAAATAATGTTCAACATAGAAAATAAAACACGTGAAGAGAAATAGAGAAAAAATCAAGTCATTCTCTTTGCTTCTTTTCGAAACTCTCTTTTTTTTTCTTTTCTTTTTTCTATTTTCTTTGTTCCCTTGTTTATACATCGGCTGAGTGATTTGATCGATCTTTTCTTTATTTCCTTTTTCTATACTTACCCTTACATTTTGTTAGTCTGGAGACGATAAAAGAAACTGGGATATTCAACCTCCGCATTTATTGCAAGAGAATGGGTAAAAGGTTAGAAGTTGGATGAATAGTACATTTGTATATATAAATTAGGGAGCAATGAGAGAGAGAGATTAAGTTGATTTATAATCAATAAGAACGTAAATGTGCACACACTTTATGAAAAGAGAACAATACAAGTACATTTCTTTGTCCATCGCATTTCATTAGTGGTACCAAAGACAACTCAAAATGGTAATTTGACAATCACTTCTTTTGATACACAATGTCTCTCATAGTGCAACGTCTATGATTTGATAAATAGGAGCATGTTCAGAGAATAAAAAGTAAATTTTAAGGTGATCACTACATACTCAATAGAAAGAAGAGTGTAACACGAGAGATCTTTTGAAAACAGTGCCTATAGCTCCCCTTTCCCGTTCGTCTACAACCCATATCAACCAAAGCCAGATGTATTGTAAATAATCCAAGCCCTCCTCCTATAGATACCACTCTTTGCCAATAATAGAGTTACAAAGAAACCACAATGATATCGTCTTGGATGTATGTGGCATTTATAAACTATATGCAATGTAAAAACTATTCGTAAGAACGTAGTATTGTATGCCCAAAGTATATATCTAAAAAACTCACGACACTTGCTTAGCTATGATTTTACCTAAAGTGTCACCCAAAGGAATCTATTATTTGTGAATATGCTCGAAAAAAAGAAGAGAGAGAATTAATGCAAGTTGTATGCTCTATAGAATTCCAATGTATCATTCTTAATTAGGCATCAATATGTGAGATAAAAAGAAACCAGTATGAAGTTTTCATCTGTCTTACCAATTCTCCTAATTTTGACAATCCAAGGCTGATAGCTTCAGCGAGAGAATGCACCAACAAGGAACTGCCAAACTCTTTTATTTTTAAAAGTTCCTTTTCGGTAAAAATTTCTTGCAAGGTCAAATTACCAAGGTCTATAATGAATGAGTGGATGGGACTAAAAAATAGATAAAAAATATGTCAATAGCTCCTGTAGTTGTTACTGATTTCGGAAGTGTTACTGAATGTATTGGCATTTTAAGCCATAATTAAATAGCCTCTCTTCAACTGATATAGGTGTAGTTTCTGTGGAATTCAAATACCAAAAGCGATTGCTATCCAGTTTGTGAAAGTTGGAGACAAATATTTGCTTTAATTCATTACTGAAAGTGACCTTCAACTCCAATTTTTTAAAGAAGTATTTGAAATTCTTTGTTTGATCCTTTTAAAAGAAAAATATCCTTTATCCTGAGAGAGAGATAAACTGTATTATTTTGGAATAGAAGGTAGTGTTTTTTCATTTACCAGTTCCAACTTTAATAAATTAGCGCATCCTCCGATTCTGTTTAACCAAACTCCCTTGAAGTTTTCAAGTATATGTTCAGGAGAATAGTCTTTAACAATAAAATCTTCCAACTCAGAAATGACTTCCTTAATGCTGACTATCATTTCTTTTTAATCGCAAGAGTACAGGACACACAATTATAATATGTTTAGTAGCACGTGTCAAAAGCAAACATTTATTTGCCTAGTTACTCTCTTTATGTTTAGGATCTATATCCATGTTTATCGTTAAAGAGATATTTAAGTGTCATGAAGAAAAACGGAAGTAACAGTCGTTCCAAGCCAGTCAATTACCAATCTTAGTACTATTGTTTCTAGCAACCGATTGAAGTGTTACTTTCTTGAAAGATTGCACTCGGTCTTCAAGAGGTTATCAACAGTACTCTAATACTTAAGTCTACAAAGTTGCAAGTGAGAGAATCAGCTGCATCAGTCTATCGTGCTTGCGGATTATCATCGAAAAAATTTACTAGGTGAGTTTTATGTTCTGGTCCTAGCTGAGGCTTTGATCTATTCACCAAGTTTGTCTGCTTTTCTAAAAATATTCCAGTCCTTCTCCTCTTTAAGTCTTTTAGTCCACTTTTGAACCGTTCGTCCGGCAATACTGCCAGCTAAGCGACCAGAATTTATAGCATTGAAGAACTTAATTCTATTCATATATACAAACAAAAGCTTTTGTTCGTTTGAATATTTATTATAAACCTTTCTCTACAGCTTAACTGTATTTGCAATCTCACATTGTTTTCCCAGCCCATGGCATCATTTCCCTGCTCATCGACAATCTTTCCTTGTCCATCGTAATAAAAATGAGAACTCATTTCCTTTTTTGGTATTTATTGTATGAAAAAGCGTCCTTTGAGATAATAAAAGCCGTCTTTGGATTTTTAAAAACCTGCCCTTTGGCGTTGGAACGGCTGGAAGGCATTTATCACTAAAAAAAGAAAATGCATAAAAGTCTATCTTGAGAGTTATTAATTTGAAATACAGCAGAGGTTGGGTCAAATACACCCATATAGAATATAAAAAGAAGGGTCCCTTTTTTTTGCTATTGTAAGCATCAGTTTAGAAACTAGGGAGGTTATCTATATTTCAAATATAATCGTAATCAGGTCATATCACTAAAGTAAAAAGGGGAGTTAAAAACAAGCTACTTGTTATTGACAGACCACGTATGATTCATCTTTTGAAATCAACCGTTTGATTTGCTTTTTGTCTCTTTATTTCTCTCTCCGCTTTTTATATAAATTTATTTCCTTCTTTTTTCCTTTTTCCTTTTTCTTTTATATATATATATTTAAATGCTCAAAAGGTCAAGTCTATTATCACCATCTCATTGGAATAAAATGAGTACAAACAACAGCAGTATTACGAGTAACAGCAGTGGTATCAGTCATAGTTCTCATCTCGACCCTATTCACCCACTTGCAAGTAATCAAGTCATAATGACCAACAGTATCATAAAAGACTATGACGCTGACTCAGGAAACAAAATAATCAACCACTATATGGTCATCAAAGAGATAGGAAGAGGAGTTCACGGCAAAGTTAAACTGGCTCAGGATATGAATACAGGAAGCTATGTGGTAAGGTAACTGAAGAGTGATGCCTATATTCCATGTTTAAAACTCAGTTTGATATCCAGGCTATAAAGATAATAGATAAAAAGAATAGAAAAAGACAGATGGGATACAGTCTGCTGAGAGGAAACAACAACAATAATAATATGTGCTTACTGGCATCCAAAGAGAATGAATTGAAAATTAAGCGCGAAATATCAATTTTGAAAAAATGCAGACACCCCAACGTGGTTCAACTGATTGAAGTGATGGATCATCCAGAGAGCCGAAAGCTCTATATGGCATTAGAATATAATGAGTATGGCGAGATCGAGTGGAGAGACGAAAACGATAGGCCTATATTGACAATAGACGAAGCAAGGAAAATATTTAGGGATATAGTAAACGGACTGGACTATTGTATGTGGTTGATCTAACCATCATTTTTGCTACTTTGCTAACTATTTACCATAGTACATTACCAAGGCATCATTCATCGTGACATCAAACCAGCCAATTTGCTACTCTCTCACAACCA
Organism: Rhizopus microsporus ATCC 52813; assembly: GCF_002708625.1. NCBI lineage: Eukaryota > Fungi > Mucoromycota > Mucoromycetes > Mucorales > Rhizopodaceae > Rhizopus > Rhizopus microsporus. The sequence goes on along the minus strand of NW_019671919.1, from coordinate 115,651 downwards.
TGTTGCCAAAATATCAGACTTTGGTGTGTCATATTATAATGAGCTCTTGGCTGTCGATTGCCCTATTGAGCCTACTGAAGAGATGCTGAGCAAGATGGAAAAAGAGTTGGCCGAAACCGCAGGCACCCCCGCATTTTTTGCTCCTGAACTATGCTATGCAGGTGACTCATGTGGCAAGAGACCTCGTATCTCAAAAGCTATCGACGTCTGGGCCTTAGGTGTCACCTTGTTTTGCTTCATCTTTGGTCAATGCCCATTTACGGCATCCACCGAGTTTGAGCTCTTTGATACCATCCCAACTCAACCACTGACGTTTCCTTCAGTTGACCAGGTCGGTTTTCAAATTGACGATGATTTAAAAGATTTACTGAGCAAGCTACTCGAAAAGAATCCCGAAAAGAGGATTACATTGGATCAAGTTAAAGTAAGTTATTTATTTCTAATCATAATAATAATAAAAAAACTCATAATTATATCAGACTCATCCCTGGGTAACCAATGGTTTAGAAGACCCAAAGGATTGGCTCATTCGATCCAACCCTACGACTTATACCGCTCCTGTCATTCACGAAGATCCTTCTTCGACTACCCTCATGGACCGTCTGCGTCAGTCCATTCGAAAGCTATCTTTCTCATTCGGTAATAGCCGACGCAAATCCTCTCGAAAGCCCTCAACAACAACAACAACAACAACAACGAGGCCATTGTCTTATCAATTACCTCCAAGTACCAGTAATGCGGCAACTAATCATCATCATATGCATCGTCTCTCTCAACCTACTATGAATAAACAACTCTCCTATTCCACTTCATTATTACCCCATGCGACCAACTCGGTGACTCCAACCGTTTCATTATCCACCGGCCATACATTGATCATGAACTCTGGCCTGTCTACTAGTATTATACCCCAACCACCTTTGAAACCCATCTCAGCTGCAGCAAGTGATGAGGATGACGATATTGAACATGAGTACTACTCTCTCAAACGACCTGGTTATAACCGACGTGTCTCTACTGCCTCTTCTTCTGCTTCTTCTGGTCTTGGCTTAACATTTGGTCGATACCGTGGTATGACACCAGTAGAAGTACCCAAGTAATATTGTATATATCCACCTCACTTTATTGATATTATCTATATGCATAAATGAAATATTTTTGTTTTCTTAAAAAATGACGCATATGTCATTATTTAAAAAAGGACCCTTGCATCTATTGTTTCTCTTTGGTAAACATTTAAGCAGGATTTATTATTGTTGTTTTTACATATGTACACGTTTATCATGACTTGCGTTTCAACATGCAGTAGTTGCCCCATGCCAATCCAGGCGAACCAGGGACCCAGAATGCTCTGGAGAGACGATGTGAATTTTGAGCGTCAATGAAAGGATGACATGTCATAACCTCCCAATGAGCGGTATCCTTGACAGAACTAGATTCTTCTAGATGAAGAGGAAAATCAACGTCGACAAGGTAATCGCACGCTTGTTCGTCCACATAGACGCTTGGATCCTCCATGTTGATATCATTGAACCCTTGTGGTGCCTGACGAGCACCTGCCCAGGCGTACCGCCTGCGTCTATAAAACTTGAGTTTTCCTTCATCTTCATAGCTGTCGACCGTAAAGTCTTCCTCAAAGGATTTGGGCAGCTGACCATGGAATCCGCTCTTGATAAACTGTACACGGGTGTCGCTGGGCAAGAAGAACTGAGATGGAAAGCGGAACCATTCCTTACCGATACACACGGTTTTTTCCTTGATCTCGATGTCGTTGGGATAGTCCTCTTGTAGGTAGTTCAAGTTTACGAGTTGATCGTCAGGTTGTTCGTCCCAAATAGAGCTGTAGATCGCAAAAGGTGCACGATAGCGCGTCAAGAGCGCCAGGATGCGAGAGACGGACAAGAGAGCGTATACGCTAAGGATACCAAAGGACGTGTATCTCAGCACGGTCACTCGAGTATGTACGTTAGCGCCTAAAAGACCGGCGAATCGACTGGTCCAGGTACGGATCAAGTAAATCGAGATGGCTGCATTGAGAGCCATCAGAGGGTAGGCTACGTACATGAATCGTTCCTCTTTATGTGCTTGTAGACTGAACGTGATGAACCAGATATAAAATGGGATCAGTTTCAAGCCGAGGACGACATAAGGCCAGATTTGATCCATCTTGGTCCTGCCCGGGACACGGTTACGATCGATAATGGCTGTAATAAGCTACAAAGCAAAAAAAAGATATTGGGATAAACATGGATTTCCCTCTTTATCTTCAAAAACTTACCACACAGATTGCAGATCCAATTGCGAGTAAAAATACGATATTAAAATTCAAAAATCCATTGAGAATGTAGTAATACCAAGGCTCAGTGCCATAGAGTTCTGGCCCTCTGCCATCAGAGAATATGTTGTATTTGATGATATTCCAGGCGACAATGGTATATTGACGATAGATCATTTGGTCCATGAGTACAAGCAAGACCTAAGAAGAAAAAGATCAGAGCTCTCTCTCTTTTCTTGTCTATTTGTCCCGTTTACCGTTAATCCGAGGCCAATCAAGAGAGCAGCCTCAAACAATCGAACGATTCGTCTCAATCTCCAACGAGATCCACCAATGGATCGAACAACGGTGCCATCTGCCTTCTTCATCGTATCACGTCCAAAGATGAGCACTTCTTCCATAGCAAATGGAATGCCAATCAGAGCAGCAAATGGCCAACCAGCCAAAGCACCTAATCCAATCCAAAAGACCACTCTGTAGGTGCGTGTAGGGTCAATATCTGAAACAGGTCTGAGTGCATATGAGTAAGCCATAAAGACACAATACATGGCAAAACTGGAAGGCAAATAAGCTGATACACGTTAGTTTTCGGCTTTCTCTCTCTCTTTGTTTCATCAAGCTTACCTGTGGATGCATTGAACATACCAGCACCAAAAAATAAGATCGCAAAGACATAACGTCCGACGTGAGGATTGATTTCTTCAGTGACCGTGCGATAAAATTTGGCCTCTACAAAGGAAGAGACGCCTGCCAATGCGAGTCGAATGAGGTAAAATACTTGGACCTACACATGAAATATCAGTACACGCGCATGTGTAATCTTACTATTTAGCATTACCTTGGTTGGAGCAATAATCTTGGATAAAAATCCAACAACAGCGTGAACAAGGATATATGCCCAGCTTCTGATCTTGTAATCTGTCGAATATTCCCAAGTCTGACGTCCATAACCTTCCAACAGGTAGTGAGTAGGCTCCCAATAGTTGTAAACCTCGTCACAGTCATCAAGAATACGATATAAAGCAGAAAAACAGCGAATGATAAATAGGATTCGGAAGGCTGTGTTGAGCGATAATGTAAAAGCATTTGGCTCACCGAGTAAGTCCTGTGCTCTAAAACGAGGGTTATGATAGCTCTATGGTCTCTGTTCTTTTATATTTACCTCACAGTGTTAACCTCTGTCTTTGTTTCCTTAGTTGTTGTTGTTGTTGTCGTTGATTTTATTTTCTTATTCGAACGTGAGCGTAACTCACGTTTACTGCTTTCACTCATTTTTACAACGGTGACAAAGGAAAAAAAAAAAAAAAGAAACACGTTTTTCAGATGTCATATACACATTTATAAATTCATGTCCCGCATGTATAAAACGTTTACCCATTTGGAAAGTAAACACTTGGAGTTTTTAAAAAATAGGTGCCTACTACATGCACCCGAAAATAATAAGCATCAGTAAGACCTTAAATCATACTGACAACCTTCATAATTCCTATAAGGCTCTCACTCAAGTCTAATTTAATAATACTTCATCTCTTTTAATGAAGAATCTACCTTACAAGGCATCGATTTAACTGCATAATTGATATTCTAAAAAATAAACAGTCGGTGTCTGTTGGAAGTGTATCCGTGTTTTCTAACCGTTATGTTGAAAGAGAGCTTGACATTATTAATGTCCATTTCATCATACATACTGCAAAATTACCTGATGGCGAAGAGCTAGTATATACTTAGAATAAACTTTGGCAAATTGTGACACTACTGCTGCTGCTGCTGCTACTAATATCAATGCCACCACTGCGCCTACACCTATTAAAGAGTGGATACTCAATGCGAGATATGCTTTATAATGAAATAAATAAAGCTATGATTCGATAATATACTATACGCACATGATATGCTCTTCATATCATTAATAGTGAGATCTTACATAGTTTTATTTCGTGTTTGTCCCCTTTTATTATCTTTTACTGCTTTAACTTTTTTTTTTCCTTTTATCCAATTCATCTTGTTATATTCACGTAAAGCTTGATGTTAATTATATATAAGAATCATGACATCCAGCTGGTATCTACTTTAACATTTCAAGAACAACAATAGCAAAGAAATATATAGTGCGACCATGTTTCCTTCTTGTATGTGCTAATAAACCAATTGTACTGGTTGATTTATTCGGATACTTTTAGTAAAAGAGCAGAAATTAAGCTACTAGGTCGCATAAAATGCTCGATCACTCAAACACTCCTGTTACTCTCATGCCGTTAGTTCCAACTGGTAGGAGGAGGGTGTTGTGCTTGATCGATCACACGAACATCTGAAGTACTTGACAATTTGATATTTTGACACCAATGGCCGTATTTGCTTATGCTTATTTTTGTTGTTGCTATCATACTGTGTTTTCCAAATCATAGTCAGATGCACTATTTTAAGTTATCTAACTCGATTCTACTTGACTCCATTTTATCTTTGAACGTAACGTAAGCTCTCGGATTGACAACTACTTATAATAAATAGTAATAAACTCTATTTCTTTAACCCCTTATCTACTCGCGCATCGTTGATATTATAGAAAGTGTGTCTAACAAAAGAATGCAAGTATTTGTTTTGAACCTCACTTAAGCACAAAAGAAGCAGTTTTACTAGCTTTTTGCTGCAAAATATAGAGAATAGTCTTATAAGTTATTCAAAAGGCAAATTGTCTATACTTGGCATCCTTTCTGTTTTGTTGTTAGCTAATGATATGTATCTCATTTATTACAAGCGTGATTGTTTTAGTAAAACATACACAAGTCCAACCTGCTGACTTACCATCTCTGGGAACATTGCGTAATCGAAGCTAAAATGTCTCCCTTTCCCTCCGTTGACATTGAACGAATGACTGGTAGTCTTTGATTACCCTGTTTGAAATGCAATATTAACAAGGATCTGTCATATTGTCTCTCTCTCTCTCTCTGTTCTAATGCCACTAATAACACACGTTCTCCTTCTCTCTTTTTTATCTCTGAAACACTTGTATCATACAGACTGGTAAGTAAAGTATGAGTAGAATAGCTAACCACTTCTTCAGAGGTTGACAACACAAAGATGAAAAAGAAGACATTATTAATAAAATAACTTTATGTGATTTCCCGATTTAAGCGTAGAAATTAACTTGATCATATGATTATGATCCCCTTTGATAATATTGAGGAAAGGGCAAATCAATGGTCAGAAAGAAGAAAACACCTGCTTTATTACTGTAATATCAATTTTTTTTTTCCCTTTATGATCTAATCCCCTTCATCGCCCCCTCCTTTATTTTCCCTCTCTCTCCTTTCGTTTTTCTCTCTCTTTCTTTGACCCCTTTACTCAAGGTTATTCGTAGATGCAAATTAACTCAAAATATCTACCGATTTTCAATGATTTGCATACAAATCGAATATCTGAGCATGGGCCACCTTTTTTTCCAATTTTATTTCTCCTTGGAGGCAATATATAAAAAATAAAATAAAGAAAGGGCGCCCTCACATGTTTGCATTTGGCTTTATAGCATCTTTTGACATACGACTCGTATCAATAACCGATAATGAAACGACTATGTTCTTTTTGCTTCTAATTGACACAAGAGTAATAAAATTGGAAAGGGGTGTAGAATCTATAAGAACGTAAGAATCTTGTTTTGTAACATTGAATTAGGAGAAGGGGTGGAGGTCGTGTGAGAGGGGGTGATGATGACAAATGAGAACAATACCAAACGAACTCTTTCTCTTATTCAACGTGCAATATTTCGTTCTTTAGGTTTTCGTCATCATGACCAGTGCGATAATGTGATTATGCGCCACTTTTTAAGAAATAGTTCAAGGGGAATCAGAAAAGACATTAAACAATAAAAGCTTTTAGGGAGTAAATCGATTCAATATGAAACAAACAAAAAGAGTAAAACAGAGAAAGGGGAATGGGACAAAAAAACGTGTCAGTATTTCTTGTCTTTTTTTTTTCAAGAGTGAGCGCCAAAAAAAATACTATTTTGAGTTGTATCCGAGCCTCCTCTCTCTTTCTTATTTAAATACGATTTCTCTTTTCTTTCTTTTTTCTTTTTTTATTATTTTTCATCAAATTATCAAATGGATATTAAAAGACCTTCATTGTATACTCGACTTCGTCATGCTTCTAAATTTATTTCACGAAGAACAGATCGTCGAAAGCACCAAGCGATAGAACCAGAAATAGACGTGGATCAAGAAACATTATATGAAGAACCTATCGAGAAACACAAGTGGACATGTCTTGATGAGGATAATGGTTCAATGGTTGATCATTATATGGATGACATGTTTGAATCCTATACAAATACACTTGATAAACTATTGGGAACATCTGATACTCAATCAAATACGCGCAATACGGCTGTCCTTATTGTTTTATCTCCTTGTGCATTAGCAGCTGGTAATATTGCTCGACAAAGACGAAAGACACATAAACCTTGTATTCAACTCTAGTTATTATTTTTGCTATTATACCTATTATATATATATATATATATATATATACCAAGTATTTTATATACATATGCATATCCTTTTATTTTTTCTATATACCATTTACATTTACATATACCTAATCCTCCCCTTTTCTTTCTTCCTGTTTCTCTCTCTTCATGTCTTTTCTTAAATAAATAAATATTTATATGAAAAAGAGCATAAATGTATATAAATACTTTTTACTGTCTATTCTATTCTCATTTGCTCCTTATTGTCTTTTGTCACATAACTAGCTGCATTGATCATACATGTTTAACAATAAAAAGTTTGTCCTGCAACTGGAATTTGAACAGCCGCCTTTTATATTCTTTCTTTTCGACATTATGGCCTTTGGTAAAGATTCTTATTGGACAAATGGCGAAGAAGGGGCTGCCGTTGCCTGCTTTATATCTGGAATAGCTGTTATCCTTATGGGATACTCTGTTTATTCTCACTTGAAATCAATACAGGATAGACATGTCCAAATAAGACGACATTCAAATAGATCAGATACCAAACTCGAAGACTGTAAAAAAAAAAAAAAAAAACAACCTATTCAACTTGAATCCTCATTGACACATTATTATTACTTAGCCATCAACTTGGATTCTCTAGCGTATCTGATGCAATCGCCTAATGCCAATATTCAAAGCAGGTACCTTTTTTTCTCCATGTCAGTTGCTGCATATATCTCTCAACTAAACATACACGCATGTTTTTTATAGTGCAGCAAAGATTATACTTGAGAGAGCCATGTCTGGTAAAATAAAACCATCTTCTCGTACATAAACAACATATTCATATCTTTTTAGCAACTCATCTACCAAAGATTATTGCAGCCTGTGCGGATGATCAACCGATGGATATTCGATCAAAGTCACTTTATTCACTTCAATTATTGACAAGAAAAGGTATACATATGTTTGTCAAGTGCGAATCTTTGCTCATAATCCTTAAAGAAGGAAATAAGGCTGCTTTACTACAAGCCGGTGCTTTGAATGTGCTAGTGGACGCATTAAAGTGTACGGATCCAGACATGAAGGAAGTCACCCAGCGTTATGTAGCAGTGGCTATCTGTGATCTAATTCAAGGAAGCGGTAAAAAGGGGGAGCAAAACAGCTAATACATTATAAATCTAAAGCGGTATAATAGATATCAATAAATACAAAATACTCGAACTTGGAATTTTGGAACCAATCAAACGTATACTCACATCAAAGAGCATTCGTAACAATGAACTCAAATATTGGACACTCATGATCTTGTATCAAATATCTCTTAGCGGTAATTTATATCATGTTTTTATTGATTATTATAGGAACTAAAGCAAAGAGAAATAGATCCTCTTCCTCATGTGCTGATAGACAATGGGTTCGTAAGTCTATTAGCTAAAATGGCTCGTTTGACATATGGTAACACAAACATGCCTAAATTCTGTATGCAAAGTCTCGTCAGGATCACATCAAATGTTGATGTTGCAGGTAACGTAAACTTGATCAATGAAGTTGTATATATATACTCAACGATAACAGAGGCCAAAAAGATTCTACTCGAACTATTGGATTACAATATCATCGAGCTTATCTCCATTTGCTTACGAGGTGATGATGTCGAACTCATCTACTGGGCCGCGGGTCTGATGCATGAGTTTGTCATCAAAGACGTGGTGGCTGATAAGTTTAGGCAGATCAAAGGTATCCATACCATTCTATCAGGTCTACTTTCTGCCGAAGAAATGTACATATCCCGTGTTATTTTGAGAACAATAAAATTCATGGCGGCAGGTCAAGATAAATTTCTCCAAGACATGGTTCGGTCAGGCATGGTGAAGAAAATTATGCATTGTCTGTCCTTGAACGATGAAGATGTCAAGCAGTGGGCTATATTGTGTATTCATGTCGTTGCTGGTCAAGGTACTTAACAAACGAGAGACTTTAGTTTACAATAACTAATACCTCAATTTAGTTGAATCACATCAAGATATTATTACCGCTCCCGAATTTGAGATCTTGCTCGAACTGGCAACCTCATCCAAGATGAAAGTAGCTATTTATGTATCCGACATAATATCACTTATCTGCTGTATAAGTAAGTCGAACCCAAAAAAAAAAAAAACAAAGGAAAAGTTATTAACCAAACAACTACAGCCAGCAATGCAACTTGCTTAGAGCCACATATAAAATCATTATTAAAAACACTGAATACACTATTATTGGAAGGTGAGTCTGATGTGCAATATAATGCTGCGGGCGCTATATTCAATATTATGACAACAAACAGTAAGTACCAACAAGGTCCCTGCTCCATATTAATTGTATTATTGTAGCTCCCTTTGCCAATAAGGTACGACAGATCAATTTCAAAAACATCTTGTCTGTTGCTACAACAGCAACAAACGAACGTGTTCAGATGATTTGCACTAAAGGAGCTCTGATGGTTGTCATCAAAAGTTAGTATACGCATTTAAACCATTTTGCCCTCTTGACTTGACAACTATGTAATAGATCGATATATGGTATTTCAAATCAATAGCCAAGTGACTGATCCTTTGATTGAAACAGTCAACAGTATATCCAGATTTATCCTACCCATCATGATCAGCCAAGCACTAGTACGATCAACCAAAAACCAAGCAGTTGGTAGCAGAGCAAGCAGTATCCATGACGACGAATTAGATCCACCGTTGATGCACACGGATACGGACGACGAAGATATCACAATGGTCCGTCAAGAAGATTATATTGATGTGACCGAGGAAGGTACGATCTCGAATGCGTCTCGTCTTGACCGTGTCTTGAAGGACCGCGAACGGGCAAAAAAGAAGGGGAGCCGAAACAGTCATTCGAGCCACAAGGGAGGTATAGGCGACAGTTCTCGTCTGTTCAACACGACTCTCTCTGTCAACGAACGCGACACGCTGTTCAAAAAGTTTGAGCTGCCAGCAGCGATGCGTAACCAACTAGCAGGTGCCTTAACGTCCCTTAACATCTTGCTTGAAAACGATCAGGTGATCGGCAGCACTATCACGGGTAAGCGCAACAGCCAGAACATGATGGACATGATTGACGTGATGCTTGATTTTGACGAACTCGAAGGACGAGCGGCATCGTATATTCGAACGAGTCGTAGTGGACGATTGACCAACTTGAACACGCATCCTTCAGAAGATAACTTGATGTTACCAGATCATATCCGACAATTGACAGAGAATTTGGTTTATCTCATTACTTATCCTGCCCTGCAAGACTGGGCGGATAGCTGCTGTAGGAATTATCCGCTAAACACGATTACAGAGACGAGAGCAAGTGAGTTGTATATGGACGCCTTGCAGTGGATTTATACATTTAGCGAGTTTCCGCAAAAATCAAGTTCCCGAGGAAAACAACTTTTGACTTTCAAGAAAAGCAAACAGCTACAACAACAGTCCAGTGAGGCAAGTGTCAATAAGAATAGTAGTAATAGTAGTAGTAGTAGTAGCAGCTCAGATGAGGATGAAGATGACAATCAATTATTCTCTACCTCTTCCGAAAAAAAATCAGATAAGCAGGATATTGAAGCAACCACGTTTCAAAAATCAACGTCTTCTTATGGCTCCAAGCATTACGCAGGCTTTTCTCGTCGCGCTCTTACATTATTACAGTCCTTGACACGTTATGGTAAAAAGTTAAAAAAAATATTGAGTTTTTTTTCTTTTCACTAACAATGTTATTTAGCATCTGTGAGACAATATCTTATTCACGATATGCAGTTCATCAAAATTCTTTTATATTTATTAGAGGCAGATATTAAATCTGCTGATCGCACCATAACCTGCCTTGGTGCTCTCTTTGCCAATGATCCTTGCCTCATGATATCCGAACACCAATTCCAGATGCTGGCCATCCTGGTATGGCACAGCATGATAAACACCAGCAAAAAGGCATTCCAGTTCTATAGCCAACTTGTCCTGGCGTACTGCAGTCGTATTATCGCATCCAAAATGAACAAGGCACCGCCATCGAGCATGATGAATAATCCTGTCTTTGTCGAGATCGACCTTGTCTCACGATCCAAATTTTGCTTTGTCAGCTATGAATCATACCTTCGCGTTCGCAATGATTCCTGGACATTCGAGACCGTACGCGCGACTCATTGTGTGCCTGCTATGACGGCTGATATTCTGGAACAAGGCGAGGTTCACAAGTATGCGTATGAAGTCATCTTGGAGTCTAGCGGATTAATGCAGATCGGATGGGTGAGCGATCATTTTGAGTTTGATCCTGAAGGTGGTAAAGGTGTAGGCGATGATGTGCATTCGTTTGGATACGATGGATCGCGTGCGAAAAAGTGGCATGGCAAGTACTCCAACATGAGAACGACATCTTATGGTCTCATATGGAAGGAAGGAGATGTTGTGACATGTGCTATTGATATGGACGAAGGCGAGATACGGTATTATCTCAATGGTACCGACATGGGTGTTGCTTTCTTTGGTATATCTATTAACCGTACTTGGTATCCGGTGAGATCAAAAATGAGAGAAAAAAAAGAAAAAGACGCTAATATCCTCTGTTTAAAGGCCATTTCTCTTGCAACAAACCAACAATGCAAATTTCAATTCGGAGGTTCAATCGATCCATTAAATTATCTGCCAGAAGGTTATTCGCCTATTGCCACACTAGCAGTTCAACCTGCCGCCACTATGAAACTACCACCTCCACGTCGTGTTCCTAAAATAGAACCATTTGAAGAGACAGATGTAGCTGATTTGTCAAAGGCAATGGAACAAATGAGCGTTAGGTCGCCCGACTTGCATAACATTGGAAACATCGAACCTAACCTCAAGCCGATTGATTACATCGAGCAGACACAAGAAACCGTCGAAGGATCAACTGAGTTTACATTTTACTTTATGAAGGCTGGAAAGCATGAACAAAGCTTTTTGCCATCGATCTATTACGAAGTCTCTGTCGCATTTCCTAAAAGGGATGACTCGTTTGATGTGATACCATCAGATAGGAGGTAAGGCAAAAAGCCAAGTGTAAAACAAGTGAACCTTATTCTTTTATTAGCACCATCATATTCGGTTTACAAAGGCTTTTATCAGACACATTTATCTATTTCGAATATCAAACGATCGAAAAGAGCTTGACGTTCGTGATCGGTTCTGACCGATCCGAATCCTTTGATTTCCATGTACAAGATGGAGACAAGATTGGTGTGTTATATATGAGCGAAACGAACGCATTTGGCATCACACAGAATGGCATGGTCAAGATTATTGTGTATGTAGGCAGAAGCACACAGGTGGAACCTTATTTGCCGTTTGTTACTGGTTCTGTCAAGATGGAGATGAATCGCGGAGAGAACCCGTTTAGGTGGGACTGTGCTAACCATGCATCAAGCAGGCAACACATGTCAAACTATTTGTATCGCCTGATGGGAAAAATATCCAAATTCTGATAGTAAACATGGACGCACAGACACATTGAGGGTGTACATGAACTTTATAAATACATATATACATACAATATAGAACTACATAAAACATACATGTATATAAAAAAAAAAAAAGAAAAGACGCAGCGTGCATAATTACAGTGATACAGAGTTAAGGAGAGGAATGAAAAAAAATTAAGCTTGGATTTCATGTCGTTGCTCATCCAATGATAATCTTTGAGGAGGCGTAGTTGAAGAAGAAAGAGTCGTCAAGATTTCAATTTGACTATCTTCTATAGCTTGCTCCTTTGGCGAAAGAGACTGTTGATGAATCATGAGGTCCTTATATCTCCTTGTCTTTATAAACTTGGGTACAGAGTCTTCTGCCATCATCTTGCACAAATGGTCGTTCACACGACTGAGTATTCCCAAGAGCTTGGTTAGACAACGGTCAGGGGAAAGGCCGCGGATGACGATCGTTCGTTGCTTGACACTGACTTGAGGAGGAAGGAGTAGGAGGCGATCACATGGGCCTAGCGGTTTAGTCACCGTAGTGGCCGGCAGAGTAGTAAAATAAGGAACCTTGGTATTGCTCGGAAGATGTGGAACAGGGATGAATACGGAATTGACAAAGTTTAGAATCTCCCGATGGAGCATATGATCGATGTTGACGTCGGTTTTTGCGTCTGGGCTCAGGTACATCTCATAGACAGCGTAGCACTCAGCAAGCTGGTCTAGGGCAGACAGTGTACCCAGCTTGAAGTTGCGAATCAGCCGATCATGATCAACCCAGTAATTAATGTTCTCTTCGCAGTAATTGGCTCTAAGGAAATCACGAAAGTACATGCGAAGGAGCGGAGTGTCCAAGATGTGATGTAGTCGTGTGTAATGCGAAGTGTCCTTGGATGCAACACTTCCATGGGACATGCTAGAGTCTGTAAGCGACATACTAGGTGGCCGTAGTGGCGTGCCCTCTTTAGATATGGACATGGCTGCTAGCTGTTCACTAGCATCACCTAATGAGCTACTACGAGACATGGCTATGTATAAAAGATAAGAAATGTGTAATAAAGAAAATGATAACACATACCAGCAGACGATGGACCTTCCTCATCTACATGACGATGACTCCTACTGACTGACGACTGCGGACTTGGCCTATGCTTGATCATGGAAGATTTGCTGCTAGAACTTGTTTCTGAAGTGAAGGAAATGTCGCTTGCCTGCTGAATGGCTTCTTCCTGAGGCGGCTTCCATCCAGCAATCACCAAGCCGCGTTCAGTAACATAGTAGATGGCAAACCGAGATGTCTTGAACGAGATACCATCTTCGTTTACACAGAAGGACTTGTCTGACTTATCAACCACAAGGCCTATCCATCCAAACAGGACAAACTCGGAGGCGACCATCTCAGCTTCCTCCTTGGAGCTCACCGTCAGTCGATCAGCGAGCCATTCGACACATTGAGTGCCTAAAAACGTGTGCTGATACCGAGACAGGTTCTTTCGATCAATACCACCCACATCATCCAAGACGAGCGCATCGAGAGGTAAACTGGCAAGCATTGCTTTGAACGCAATGGTCATGTTGGCGCGCGAGAAAGTGATCTGGTCGTCATGATCTGTCAATCGGTCCAACTTGATGATCCGTCCTCCTGTACTTCCCGATACGGAAGGTACCATATAAGGAGCATTTAATGCAGCAATCAAACTGCTTTTCATCTCCACTTGAGTGTAGTCTGCGAATTCTTCCAAGATGTATTTGCCTTTGAGTGTCGGGCACCATAGACCTTTATCCTTGACTGCCCAATTGTTTGGGTCTGTCGCATTCATGATGAGACGTGCAGATAGAAAGTACTGTATCATGTTCTTAGCCGTCGTGGTATCCATGGTAAATGTCGTTGTTGTTCTCGTCGAGATCTGTCGTGATGGGTCAGATGGATCAGGCTGTCGATGAACATGAATGAATTGAAGTGATGACATGACCTTAATGGCTTCATCAGTGGTAAATGTGTATGGATAAGTGCGAAAGAAGGTTCGATGGTCTGTTAGTTCAATTTGGAGTAAGACTGCGGAGAACATGTCGTATAGATCCTAATTATTAAGTGCATCAGAGAGTGAGAGAGAGTAATCAATCTATAATTGATGCTTACTTTGGTAAATGGTCTTCCCTTTTTAGTTATACGCATCATTGTTGTATAAGTAGCAAAGCTTGAATTCAATGTTTTAGGCATATTTGCTTATGTAAGGGAATGAACAAAGAGTATGAAAGTAAGGGGATAATGAAAAAGAAAAAGGAAAAGGAAAAAGAAGGGGAGGAAAAAGGGGAGATGTAAGATTTATACAAAAATAACCTTAAATGCTTTCCTTTCCTGAATGGCGCGATGTAAGCAAAAGTTACACGAATAACAAGTTTCATGATGGACAATATCAGGCACCAAGGAAGAGTGGAAAAAAAGAGAGAGCTACAAGCCACTTTACAAATTCCGAAATATCGAATTATTCTTTTTTTTTTTTTCTGCCAATGTTTGCAGACGAAAGAGAAGATACGCTTAGAGAAGTAGCTGCCTGTGGAAATATTAAAGCAGTACTTCACTTTGCTCATGCAGGTGTTAACTTGAACTCTCAGAATAAAGTGAACGGATGGTATTCAGAAAAAAACAAGAAACAAGCTATTCTTAACCTTATTGTCATAGGACAGCGTTACATTGGGCAGCTCACCGCGGTCATGAACATGTCATCACTGCCTTACTCAAAAGTGGAGCTGATCCTCTAATAAAGACACATAAGGGACAAACTGCTCTAGATTTGGCAGTTAAGCATGAAGCTTGTGTGGCTCTCTTGAAAGAGGCTATGGGCGAACAAGCTCAAACAAACGTTGGACCTGAACCTGAGCTGCCTATCGTTCCAACTTATTTGAAAAATCCAGACTTGGAAAAGACGTGGCTATTGCCTGATGAATTTACGGAAAATAAAGTCGAGAATATAGTGAGGAAACAAAAGGCAAAGGACATGTTGAACACACCAACCGTGATAGCAGGTAGGTTACTCAACATTATCTCAAAGCTGTTGTTGATACCATTGTGTAATAGAAGAAAAGAAAGAAGATAAAAATGAAGACGAAAAGGAAATCTTGGTTTATTTATCTGCACGTAAAGATGATAGTTTACTTGGTTCAGTCTACTTGAAAGATCAATCGATTGAATCAGCCTTGGAAATCATTAAACAGGTATAAGTTATTTATTAACATAAAGTTCCGTGTGTGTAGGGAGAATAAGAAAATGTTGTTAACATGGAATATATATAAAAGGAAATCGATGGATTACCCGATAAGTTTGGACTTGTTCGACATAATGGAAAAGTCAGTATTCCAATTAACCCCAAGCAGATGAACAAGAGGTTGTTTGAATTATTTAGAGCAGAGGAAGATGCGTTGATCATTGTACAATTAGGGTAAATAAAAGATCCATGTATTCATATCTGTATTTTTCTCCTTTTTGATACGGTTTTGACATTGGAGACGAAGGAGGGACAAGTTATTCCCTTTGTCTTTAGTTAAAAACCAAGATTGATTATTAAAGGCATCCAAACTATGACTCAATACTTCAAGTGTATTTATTGAGTAAAGAAAAAAAAAAAGAGGGGGATGCATACATTTTTATAAATGAATAAAAGGCCAGCTTATGTTTTTGATACAATGGTTGCGATCGAATTGTTTCTGATTATGGGTGTTATTTGTTCGTTATCGTCGTCAGGGGGATTATCTGAGGATAAAATGGTAGAAGTAGCAGTAGCTGTTGCCATTTGTATATTATCTGTCCATTCCCTTAAACCTTTCTTGGTATGAGGCTGACGACGATGGAAATGTAGCACTTCATTGTTATCATCTAGTGCTGCCAATGAAGGGTTACTACTGCTGCTCGTACTACTGCTACTGCTCCCTCCTTCCTGTAAACAAGGTCCACTCTGGCTTCGTTCTCTTTGTTTAATTGATGTACTACTATTAGAGCGAATGAAATTGGTGAATCGCTTTGTTACAGAGGCACTAGATGAAGCACGAGGTCTATTACGATATTCTTTTTGTGCTGGCAATGCTGGAAGACTTGGCTTGCTCTTCAGCCGAGAAATGGGTGTTGTGGATAATGAGGATGAAGGTAGAGAAAAGTAATCAACAGACTGTTCAGAATTTGGTGTGGATATAAAGGGTGGTGTAAGATATCCTGTCAGGCTACTACTATCACTGTAAGCCCGGTTACGACGGGTCATGTGAACTTCTTCATTCAATCCTTCTGTATCAACGTCATGATCTCGATTATTGTGAGATGAATGTGAAAACATGGCCAGGAGTCGATCATTGTCATTCGACCAGTGCGCAGAACAAAGTTTGTATTCCAAGGCGACCGTGTGTCTTGCTGTTCTTTCTATAAACCTGAATCGTGTAATATAATTATCAAAATAAGGACCATGGCAATACGAACATTTGCTGGCACGAGCCAAGTAGTCTTTGATGTGAGAAGCAAGATGATTGGGGATATCTATTTCATGTTTAACAGCAATCCTAGCGCATGTTTCTAGTAGAGAAGGAGGATCATGAGGCAAATCATAGGTGTATTCATCCTCAAAGGGACACTCCTCTGTTAATAACTTTCGAAGTGTTGTTAAAGTTGCTATTTCTGCCGGCAGAGATTTTAAGGGGTTGAAAGATAAATTGAGAGATACAAGCTTCGATAGTTCAGATATTTCCTTTGGTAAATGGGCCAGTTGGTTATTGTTGGCAATGATGATGACCAGTTTACGTAGTTGACCTATAGAAGGAGGTAATGTACTTAATTGGTTATGGCTAACGTTGAGAGCCTTTAATTTGGATAGAAAGGCTATCGTGTCTGGTAGTTCTACTAGTTTGTTTTCTGATATATTCAACACAGTTAGATTCTTCAAGTAGCCTACTTCTTTTGGTAACTCAGTCATTTGATTATTTGACCTACATTCAATTTAGTATTTGTTCATTAATATGAAATTATTTATATATTCTTACAAATTTAGCTTTGTTAAGTTATCAAGATAGCCAATGGTTGGACTTAGTTTAACTAGGCACCTATCGGACAAATCAACCGACATCGATGGACCTGTTAGCCTTCTCTGTCTTCTTCTGGTTGGAGTCACATCACCAATGGTAAGTCGAGACCATTGTCTGTTTGGTTCATCATCTAATTCCAATAGTTCTGTTTCCATAGGATCACTTATAGTGTTATTATAGTGAACCAAATCGGGATAATACGTCTGATCTATGTATTCCAAATCCTCTGCTAAATCTCTTCTAACCAGTGATAATCTCTTTTGCCCCTGACATGTAGAACACGGCTCTCCAAGGACTGATACAATCATTTGCTCCTTGTTTTTATCCTGATGACATTGATCACAAATAGCTTGTAATCGATATAGGTGTGGATTCGTCAGTACAGGATCCTTTTGTTCTTCACTTGTCCCCTCTTCACTGATGCTTTCTTTTTGTTTATTCAACCTTGAAGGATCATTGATATATCCAAATGTGAGTGGTGCATGCTCTTTGCTCGTGTGTTGTCCCATGTAGTGTATGCTTGAATAAAGAATAAAAAAAAAGTGTAAAAAGGAGAAAAGGAGTGAAAAAATATTGAAAAAATAGTACGAGGCCTCTGCTTTTTAACTTTGACTAAAAAGGAAACTCATTTCGACCAATTATGATCATCATCATCATCTTGTTACTTTCAATAACAAAAGGAATCCTTTCATTGTTCATTGAATATAACAAACTTAACGTATTCAATGATCCCTAAAAAGAGTAGGGAAGAGAAGGATGCATGATTCACATATGTATAAAGAGAGGGAAGGAGAATAAATGGAGTGGGGGAAATGTTCTTTTTTTAGCAACTACCCAAAACTGCAAAGAATATCATGATCATTATTATCACTTTTAGTATAGGGTGTATAAATATATGTCATCACCAGTGGGAATCATTGACGTATTTACTAAAAATCAAGCTTATTACAAGTCTTCATTACACTTCTTTGGCCAAAATAGAAGAGAGCAATTAACTGAATATGAAAACACCGGAGTGAAAGGTGAAAATGAGATGGTCTCCCGCTCTTTTATTTTCAGCTGGCTTACTTTGAGCTTGGCAGCGCTAAAAGGTCCAAAAAAAAATAGTATTTAACGGGTTGTCTGAAAGTAAAACGTGACACGAAAAAGCTTTTACCACATCATCTCTACCTTGGCAACTGTGTGAATAGTATTACCTGTAATAATCTGAAGCAAAAGGAGATAGGTCGTGTTTGCTATGATTATTACGTACTCAAAGGGCCACTTTCAGATGGAAATAACCCACTTGAGGGATTATTATCGCATATAAGCAACAAGCAGTGACAACATATAGGCGAATTTACGGAACGTTAACTTTGTGTCCCGAAATAGCTCGTGCATATTCGTCAATAATTTGCTTTTAAAGTTTGTAAATTACTCATATTAAAAAGAAAAAGAAAGGTAGTTATCTTTGCAGCCTAGATTTTATTCAGAGTATCAATATAATCATGAAAGGCTACATGGCTCTGAATGACACTGTGCAGCCTTCCATGGTTCATCATTTCCAGTTGATCCTACTAAATTATTTTAATGGTTAGTTCATTGACTTGCTTCTCTGCTTATCTATTACTTACAAAATGGTGCTTGATGCTCTGATAAACCAGCGTGTATCGCTCCATGCTGAAGCTGGTTCTAGGGCATCCCTTACCATCATTTTGATTTTCTACCAATTTTATTGTTGATAAAAGCTTTGATCATGCATGTATATATATAAAACACTTACATCTCCCTTATCCTCAGATGGCTGGGGCGTTGAAGGCTTGGGCATGGAGCGATTTATGGCTACTACATTTTTTGTTTTCGTGTCGCCAACGACGGTATTGTCTGTCGTGCCTAAGCGACAATAGAAATAAACAAATCTCATGAATACATTATTTTTGGATCAACTGACATCATTGTTGAACATAAGAATTTTTTACACGACATTAAACTCAAAATCAGCGATTTTACTTTTTGAAATGACTGTAAAACAGTACTTTAATGGTTAAACTATGTAAAGTAACGAGGCAAGAAAGCAATGGGTGTTTATTTAAGTGATATGATTTATATAATCTATATGTTTATATTCAGGTATTTACAAGAGTTTTATGATTGGTTTACGTTTAATACAACAATGTCTTCATCAGCTTCTTCATGAGACAGCAATGGTAGACATATCGGGGATTGCACCGTGATCGACGAGGAGTTGAAACATATCCCACAAATTTTTCTGCACACAGACCTTGAGTGTTTCACTGTCTGGCTTCACTTTGAGTTCATCCAAAAAATAATCCACCATTTCTCTATTGTTTCTTCCTGCACAGGCTCTCAATGCCATGTTATTTTGTGCTGTAGGATCTGCTCCAAAACTCACTAGTAGTTTCACTTGATCTAATCGTCCCAGTAGAGCAGACTTGATGATAGGGTATCCTTTGGGTCGGTTAGGCGATGCTCCACGCTCAAGCAATGCCAGTATTAGTTGGTCTCGTTCTTGTAGTGTTTCAGTAGGTTCTGCTAAAAACAAGCGAGAAGGTATCTTTTTATCACAAAACATGACTGTCCTTTGTGTCATCTTATCAAGTCGCTCCATGAGTGCATAACTGAAGAACCGAAAGCGACTGGCTTCCTCTAATGCCTTTTCTGGGTCGTTTTTCGTTCGATGCATTAAAAATGCAATTTTGAGTGTATCAGGGCAATAGTACAATTGTTGATAGAGCGCTTTGCAGACGATAGGAAGTGAAGGGTTGGAAGACTGTATGAAAATGGTGGAAATGATTTCATAAGGTAGCATCGTCAGCCCACATGGT
Source organism: Rhizopus microsporus ATCC 52813 (assembly GCF_002708625.1). Classification (NCBI taxonomy): domain Eukaryota; kingdom Fungi; phylum Mucoromycota; class Mucoromycetes; order Mucorales; family Rhizopodaceae; genus Rhizopus; species Rhizopus microsporus. The sequence continues at coordinate 95,564 of NW_019671919.1, read as the reverse complement.
CTTTTTCGTTTCTTGGCTACAGTTTTTTCTTTATCATCGTCAGCACCTGAAAGTCTTTTCTTTGACATGTTTTAAAAAGAAAAAGGGAAGCTTTGCAACTATAGATTATGCTCTAGCTGAGACTGCTTTTCTGTGTGGCTTGATTTTACTTATCATAGGGGGAATGCTTTGGCTCTTTTTTTTTTCTTGTTATTGATCATCAATATGGCAGCGGAAAAACGTCAACAAGAATCTACAGAATCTGAAGCAAAGCGTATTCGTGTGGGAACAGCCCGTAATGTGGATGTACATATGGTCCCTCAGGCACCCAAGGTTCCAAAGACATTATTAGAGAAAGAAAATGCACGACGATTGATTGTTATTTTGGAACAAGCAACTCTTGAAACCTTAAAGATTGGCAAGAATAAGGAAGGACACTATCAGTTACTCAATGTCGATGATCACCTTCACATCCTTAAAAAGAATAACAGAGAAACATATGAAGCTCGTCCTGATATTACACATCAAGTAAGAGATCTATATTGCAACCCAAGGCATAATCTAATTCTTTATAGTGTCTTTTGACCCTCTTGGATAGTCCTTTAAATAAAGCAGGTCTATTACAAGTGTACATCCATACCCAAAAAAATGTTCTTATTGAAGTCAACCCACATATCAGAATTCCAAGAACATTCAAGCGTTTTGCTGGTTTGATGGTCCAGTTGCTTCACAAACTTAGCATTCGTGCGGTCAACGGCAATGAAAAACTGTTGCGAGTGATTGAAAACCCTGTGGAGAAATACTTACCAACAAACAGCTATAAAATAGGTAAGCAGGAAAAAGAGAGATATGCCGAATCCACTAACCTTTATATAAAGCCTTGTCATGGGATGCACCAACAGTACGTTTATCAGAATATTTGCCTACGATTCCTCAAGATAAGAATATAGTCGTCGCAATAGGTTCTATGGCTCATGGTAACGATGACTTTGCCGATGCTTATGTGGATGAAAAGATTAGTATATCAGACTATTCATTATCTGCATCTGTCGCATGTGGAAAAGTAACGAATGCTTTAGAGGAAATATGGGGAATTTTGTAAATATTGTATTAGAAATAAAGACAAACAGAAAGAAAAAAAGATGTAAAGCCAAGAGTTAAATCATATCGATGCTATTGAAAGAGCTTTTTTGCTTGTTCTTCTGCTTGAGACTTATCGACTTGTGAATCCCAGTGGTTATCCAGCCACTTGTGCCATTGGTTGTCCTTTTCTGAGTTGGAGATTTGTCTTTGGGAAGTGGAAGAATGACGAACAAAGACGTCTTCGGTGCCAATGATATAAAACATATGGTATGTATCCCTACATATCTTGTACTGTAAGCCAGAATGGACAGTGACGTCCTTTGGTAAATGCTCCTTTTTTCTCAAATTTCTATCAAGTGCGGTTCAGCATAAAGATCATCCAACTGTCTAATAATACACATACCTCTTTAAAAACCTAGGTGTTAGCAATGATTGATCTATACCCTTTGTCTCCTTTGACCAATCAATATAATTTGCTACATATTCATCATAGGTTGTCTCCTTAATCTGAGATCGTTTTGCTTGTTTATTACTATCCAGTAACTGAATGGATAGTATTCTACTTTGCAGTTTCTAATACATACACAGTTAAACACTGATTTACTTCCTCTAAAGATAACTTACAAAAGCAATGTGATATACATTGTCTGTAGATTCAAGCATACTCATGATTTTTGTTCTATACGTCATAATATCTGCTTGGTTCATCTTTTCTGCTCTATTTTCAGTTCTGAATATTTCAAACAATTCTTGTGAATGGGTATCTGTGATAATGATATGAATCTATTCTATAATGTCAGCGTCTGTTATCATATAAAAGTTCATTGACCTTACATGGCGAACAAGTGACAATACAAGTTTATCTATCGTAAAGAGAATATATGCGTCCGCTCCAAATATAAATCGCACACTTTCTTCAAATGTCTGTTGGTCAATATCCCCTTCAAATAGCTTATCAATCAACGAAAGCAAAACATTGTAGTAGCCTTTTTTGGTGTCCATCTTTAAGGCTACATATGACTAAGTACACGAGTTATAATAAATAAAAAATATATACCTTTAAAGCGTCTAGGCGTGATTCCCAAATCAAGTGCATCTTTACAAGCCTTTTTAGACTTTTCTGGGTTCTTCTTGTACTCCAAGTCCAGTTTTTTCATCTTGTATAAACGATCATACAAGACTTGATACAGACGAAAGAAACAGTAATAGCCATTGTCGGCAAAGAAATTATACGTCTTTTGGTTTTCTGGGTCAATCGAAGGCTCCTTTCTCACTTCTTCTTTTGGCTGCTCTTCCTCTTCCTCTTCTTGGTCCTCATCAGTGTCCTCTTGCTGCAAGTGCTGCTGTTGTTGCTCTTGCTCTTCAGGTGAGCTCTCTTGTTTTATCTGTTCCTGTTCATCTTCGTCGTATGAATCTTCTTCATCTGAAGAAGACTGCATCTTGCTTGTGTTTCGCATGAGCACGTTCTTTAACAAACCATCATCCCTCTCATTCCTATTTCTTCTTGTCGACCTTTTACTTGAACTGTCAGAAGCCTTTTTTCCTTGGTTTGCTAGCACAGAATCCAAGGAATGCACAGATGATCTATCATCAAACTCGTCATCATCTACTTCTTCCATCTTTATGTCCTCGATTGTCGTCGTTGAGGGTTCAACATCTTGGACGTCAAACATCATTGGAATGATCATATTCATAAATCTGCGCATAGAATCACAATCATCTAGATTATACACAGGTTGACGATCAAGAAAGAAATAGACAAGTCTTGAAACGTCCTTGAAGACACCAATATCTTGGAACCCAAATGAAAACTGTTTGGTGGCTTCTGCCTCAGCTACCAAAGCACGAGTCGTCAGTGTCTTTCGATCAGTCATCTTGAAAGTAATGCCTTGGTGATCCAAGGATTTCCAGTAGTTTTTCGCTTCTACTTCTCTCCATATCTTATTCCATTCTCTCTGTGCACGCTTCCATTCGTCGTCCTTTTGCTTTAGACGTTTTAGTACAACCGGCACTGCCTGCGAGGGATTGTTGTATAATAAATTGATGATTTCAAGACCTTTCTGTGACCCATATATTTTTTTAAGGATGCGACGAAAGACAGCCTTTGAGTTGATGCCAAAATCAGAGGATAGTTTAAAGTTGGCCTTTTCCTCTGGTCCCATCATGCTAATCTTTTTGGCAAGCGGCTCGAGTAAAGCGATGGTGGCCAAATTTGCTTCAATATTTAAATCATAATCGTATCTAAAAGACAGCGGTTAATCTCTCTGTGGATATGCATTCAGCCCTTTCTTTACCTCTCTTCCTCAACACGGTGTAAGGCTTCTTCATACTGGTTCTTTTTAGATGTAACCGAATTCGTATCCTCACTTGCCCATGTTGGGTGAGATAAGTAAGTATCGTTCAATACATCCCAGCATAAAGCATCCCTTCCTGAGCAAATGTTATTTTGCCATTGCTTGGGAACATAGCGATAACTAGGGCCACAGTTGACTGTATCATTTTTATCATCTTCTTTCACAACCATTTTGGGTTTTGAAACAGGTATGTTTTCAATGACCTCATCATTGCCGTTATAACCCACCAAAACTTTAAACCAGTCAAACAGTTCCTTATTACCGCCAATAAAACTTTCGACGCGACTGACGAGGACATTTTGATCGACCAGTTGTTGGCTGAACAAGTTGAGTACTTTTAAAAATGCGTTATAGGTTGCCTTATTGCCAATGTATGTCTTGACCTTATCAAAAAATTCAGCTTCCTCTGCGGAGAAAGTAGGTCTGGCATAATCGGCATCATCGCTGGGAGCCGACGTTTGTGAACGAACATCAGAGGTTTCAATTTCATCATTACGATGATGATGCTTTGATCTCTATTTTATAAAAAAAGTTATATTTCTCTTCTCTTTACATGTATGTCCAATATTACCTTTGATATGTTTAGAGAAGGGATGGCGCCTAGACGTTTTTTCCTTTGTTTAGGCTCAGGTAGAAATTGTTTAAATTCATCGAGTAACTCCACTGATCCATGAAATAGCACTTTGATTTCTTCGTAAATCTAAAACATACATATGATTTGTTACTCTTCTCCTTATATCCTAACTTTTTTTTTTAAAAAAAAAAAAGTACCTTTTGTATAGGTCTTTCACCTTTTTGATAGGTTTGAAGTATTTCCAGAAACTTTTTGTAAACATCAGGTTGACTAGAAAAGTGATTTTTAATCTTGTGAACATAGGCTATTGCATGATTGAACTCCAAGGGCCCTGTATCCTTTTGTTCAGCTGTATCTTGTCTTAAATTAAGTGGTTCTGAATCTGAAATGGTTGTTGTGCCTGAAGGTGTTGTTACTTTTATCATATTTCTTTCTTGTTCGTCTATACTGCATTCAATAGAATAACCAGGTGGAAGAAATGTATTGAAGCCTGATATTAGGCTTGGATGATCTCGAAAGAGACTAGATACGCGTTCGATCACGCCTGGTGTATCAATTCTATATAAAACTGGTTAAAGCCCTCTAGGTTTTTTTTAAAGAGATGAACTCACAGTTGACTCTTGAAATCTTTCATAATGTCCAAAAAACGACCATATGTGTCAGGTTGGTTTGCAAATTTTGTTTTTACTTGGTCAAGATAGGTAAGGGCATCTTTTACATTCAGAGGCCGAAATTCATCTTTTTGTAGTGCTGCTGCTGCTGCTGTTGTTGCTGTTGTTGCTGTTGTTGTTGTCGTGTGGCTATGTATAAAAAATGACTGTAAATATCAAAAGAGGGCTTTTGATGAAAGTTTCAACTTGCCTTGTTCCCAGCATTGCTTTAATGGTTCGAAATAAATAAAAATAAAATAAAATAAAAAAAGAGGGAGTTTATCATGTAAAAGGGTTTCAGACATACTTGGGCGCACGCGCGCTCAATGTGACTTTTATGGTTCCAATTTCTCTGTCCCGAACCAAGGCACATATCTCTCTCTTCTCACATGGTTCTTTCGCAAATAGAACCAAGCCACTTGACAAAAGTGGCACTCAAGCTCATTCAGCACTTCCAATGAGCTCATCTCAACAACGTAATCCGTCCCAACCTATTTTGTACTCTAAAGTACATCAGTATAGCAGTAAAATTTAACAAAATTTACTCCCTTGTCCTCAGAAAAAGATCAGTTCCCAAACATCCAATCACAAGAAGATCCCACTGACATGGATCCAATTATTATTGAAACCGTTTACTGGAGAGTATCTCAATCTTCTGGTTCTTTGCTTTTCGACGTTATTTCTCGCAAGGAATCTGACAAAGATTTATACAAATTGGCCATTGATCAATTTGGAGACCTCGCTGGTCAATTAGTCCATCGATCTGGTACAAACCGTTACTTGGAGGTCAATTTTAATGCTAGTGGACACCGTTCATTTGCTTTCACTTCTGGCTTGAAGTTTGATCATGGCATGATCATTAAGCCTGCACATGACATGGCATCTGGCTCCGTTTTGAAAAAAAGTGAACCTTCAACGTTTACCTTGGCTTCGGCCAAAAGAGCTTCTTGCTGGCTTAGCTGCCATGCTCAGTAACTATGGCGTTGTTCGAGATATTGGTGTTGTCAAGGACAATGCCACAGGCACTTTCCTGAGTTCTGGATATCAAAGCAATCACTTGCTCAAGATGAGGCTCCCTTTTTAGAGCTCTCTCATGTGATTACCTGAGTTGACCCAGACGTCTCTCGTTCAGGCAAACTGTTTATTTTGGCCTAATGAAATGATATGCCTACTTATTGTAAGTATTGTCATGAATCTGGTCATATCGTTTCTGGTTGTCCTAAATCTCCTAGCGGTAAACGTGGTCATGTTCGGGCGAATTGTCCTGAATGAACATCCGCTGCTAAACGACGTCGCAATGGTCGTTCTGCAGTACGCCCCTTCTTTTTTGCTCAACCTTTTTCAAGTGAATCTGAGATCACAACGACAAAAACACCAAGCGGTGAACAGGATGGTTTGACAATTACTCCAAAGTTTCAGGAGGTCATCCTAGTGCAGGACCAACGCTCAGAGATCTCTGCGGAAACTGCTCCAACTGTATATAATTCCTCGCACTTACAATCCAAATTTGCCAATGCTGAGTCTTTTAGCCAATCTACTCAAGAGGTTGATCAGAATTATCTCAGCTCTACCTCTCGATCGACCTCTCCTGCCTCGGCTACTGCAGAGGTTTACTCTGATGCTGAAATGGATGAGGTCCACCATTCTTCTGAGCATTCAGAAAAATCCGATGAAGCATCCTCTAGTGACTCAGAAATGAATGAAGTCCAAAATGGTCCTAAAGTAACGGTTTTCAAGTCTCCTCCTTAGGGCGTTTCCATTCGTCAAAACGGTCGCAATTGGAATGCTTCAGACAAACTGAATCTTTAATTTCATTATTATGTTATATAATAATTGCAAGGCTTTCAAGTTGCTATCTTTTAATGGCAATAGCTTTTTTAAAATTGGTAAACTATCTACACAAAAACAATTTATGAGCTCAGTATTGTGGTCTAGCTTGTTTTGATCCTTCATTTTCAACCACACGTATTCCTGTTCCAGAGGATGCAAGATGCCTTCTGGCTCAAGTTACGCATATCAACGATTTTATAGAACATTTCTTTATTCTTGTTATCTAGGCTTACTATATGTATAGCGAGCTCGCTGTCGCATTTTATTAAAAAAAATTCACAGATTTATTGTAGGTCCAGTATTTGTTCATACAATGGAGTTTTTTCTTTTTGTTAAGATTTTCTTAAGCTTCCTTATTTTTTCTCAAAAAATTTCTTTTCTTCGTTTTCACTGAAGCAACGGTAAGCTGCTTCATCATTCAAGTTTTCAACTCTACATAATTCAAAAGATTGTTGTTAATTTATAAGCTCTACTATTTCAACCAATAGAAATTACTTACATATTCGATAAGAACGGTGGTGACATAGTGGTAGGAAGGCTTTACTTTGACAACAGAGAGTTGATTGCATATTAGTACAAAAATAAAATTTTGCGGCATCATTTTCACTTTCAAAATGTACATGCCCATAGCTACAATAAAATTACAATATCAGTTATTGCTTAGTCGTAAAAGTTATTTCATATATTTTTACGCATTGTGTCTTTCTTTCTTCACGTGTTTTGGCTTCACGATTGAACATTTGTTCAATATTTGCATTATATTATCATTGGTTAAATTCTTCAACTGTTCTTTAACAAGGAAAACATGCGAAAGATTGTTTGTGCAGCAAGACATGTCAGAATACACCATTTAGGATGGTATCTCCTTAGAATTTGTTGGTTAATAATGGGCTAAACAATACAGTATTTACTACTGCTCTTACCAGTGCAGGACAACATACTGGCTGTGAGCAAAGAAAGTTGCTTCTTCAGCCCAGCCGAACTTTTTATCTAAAAAAACGTGAGCACTGCATGCGCCAGAAGATAGACTAATGTTACAGGCGTTACTTATGATGCCATCCACAAAATTTTTCAATGTATGATATCATACTAAACATGGTTCTATAAAGTTCTCACTTTGCATTGTGTTTCTTTGCAAGAAGAAAGAGATAAAAAGGAAATCTCTTTATTTATTCTAATTTTATGTTGTCAGTTTGATCAATAAAAGCCAAGATCATTCACATGTAATAATGATAAACTCGTATTTTACACTATTCCATTGGATATCCTTTCATATAGTACCTAGAAGAAGCGTTTGTAACATTAGCCTATTTTCTGGTGCATGTAGTGTTTGGCCCAAAAAGAATACCCCCTCTAGAACCCATACTTTTCCTTAGTCTCTAGTCTATGGCTTCCAAGTTTCTACCTTCGCTTCTGGCAAGTGTCACTGCTATGCCATTCTTCTCACCTAGTCGTGTGCTTGGATATGGTTGTTTGTGAAAATTCAGTATATGAAACGCCATATGCCATGCAGTAGATCACCTTCTGAGTGATCATTCAGGTTCGACCTCTGGTTGTGGAGAAATAGCTCAGAAACATTCATCATGCTTTTGCGTACCCATTTTTTGTCGAAATCGGTAACAGGGCTATGTCTCTGGTTATCGGCATATTCGTACAATGAAAAAACCGTCTCCCAGTTCTTATCATATGAATCCATGTACCTTTGAAGTGTTTCTGAGATGTTTAGCAATTGCTTCAAATTGTACGTTTTAATTTCATTGATTTCGGCAGCAGTAAAATAGTCGTTCCAAATTATGCCTCTGGGATCTAGGATCATGAAATACACAGGGTGCTCATAAATGAAATTGTGAACCAATTGCAGCGTCTTGTCATCAACAATAGTACCGGTTGAAAGGATTCATTTAGCTTCCTGTAGAACAATATGTAACGCCGCTTCGGATACCGGTGGACGCCTTAGTAGGTTCATGAATAAAGCCTTTGACGTGGAAGTAAGGCATGCGCGATACATTATTACCCAATACATTTGCTAACCCTTCTTTATACATAAAAAGAGTGCCCAGAGGGATCTGCTAAGTCTTCCATTTTTAAAGTAGAAGCAAATAGCATCCATGAAAATGAGCACAGGTACTTCTTGGCATACAGCGAAGTTATCAATGACCATTCTTACCTATATGCTGTTCATATAACAGATACGAAGCACATGAGATCCACTTATGGTCTTACGGGTGACCTCATCTACCAAGAATTATCATGCAAGATTGACAACCAAATGAACATGCAAACCCAAAAGGGTGCTCAAAAGATACTGCAGAAAAAACGAAGACAAGAGAAGATTATCAATGGAATTATACAATTTGATGATGATTCTGCTTCTGATGATGATAATGATCTGGTAACGAAGCTAGATGTGGTGAACAGTCTGGAAGTGCAGGAGGCTGAAGCTGATGGCGTGTTGTTTGTAACTGTTGTGGTTGCTGTTGTAGTAGTGATAAGGGACAGAAAGTACGATGGGGCTCTATGTTTCTTTTATTTTAAAGAATAAAACTCATAGTTACACTTATTATATAGATTTGCGGTTGGCCAGTTTATGTTATTGAGCTTTTGCTATCGATATGTAGACAGTGCTTGTGAGGTATACGATCACCACAGGCGCTTTTTTTACCCGGATATACTTAAGCATGTCTTTTACAACGAGTACGTTAGTTATGTAATGCATTATTTACACATTCCTTACTTACCCTGAGTATCACCGCTGCATTGGTACAAAGACGAAATCACATTTTTGTTGGCACTGATATCACGAGAAGCAATCGGTTAAGTGGGGTTGGCGCATGGTGAAACATATATTCTATCTGCTCCTGAGATCTCGCGAAGTATATCAATCATATTCTGTATGTTTTTAACTCTGACATCGTCTTTAACAGGAGTGATAGTCGATTTTCTACGGGCGCTGCCTCTATTCACTACCTATGATGTCGCCCAACAAAGCTTTTCAATGTGTAGCGTCAAGATAAACATGACTTTAAATGTTGTCATCTTGGATTGTTTCTTTTCAAGAAGAAAGAGATAAAAAAGAAATGTTGTTATTTATGTATTTTAACATTATGTTGTCAGTTCTATCAACAAAGAACCAAGATCAATCACGTGTAATTATGATAAATTCGTATTTTATATCAGAGAGAATGAACTAGACAGTCTTAGGTTAGGCTTTGGTAGTATGAAGTTGCAAAGTGACTTTAGGTAGCGTCCCAAGAAAGCGCCCGTAGTATTAGCCTATTTTTGAGTGCACCAAGTGTTTGCAAAAAATGTAATAACCCCTTATTTTTCATCCGGTACACTAAATGTACCACATACTCAGCCCCACTGCTTCTCGTCCGGTACAAATAAACCACATACATACCAGTAAGGTTGCTGGCAATAACAAAGCCAAAATGTCAGGGCTCATAGGTTGTATGAACTATTTTCACCCTAAGATCTCCACTTTTCAAAATATAAAGGGTCACTGTATTGTCATTCATGGAAGCTGAAGTTGACCGGCTTATAATATAGATGAGACATCTTGGATTTGTTCTCATGAAAGTTGTAATCACTCCACAAAAAATTGAGAGATGGCCAAAAAAGTTAAGTGCTTTGAAAATCTTGAATGCACTATAACTGTTTTGATTGAAGACTATTTTTGGTTTGCCTTTGGGTGATCCCAGATTGGTAAACAACGGAAAGGCCATTCTCCAAGCTATTGATGACTCCTTGAGGCGCCTGGATTTGGATTATATTGACCTGTTTTACATTAATAACTTTGATGAGGTGAGTTCACTGAACAACCGTAAAGGAAATTGCACCTATATTTTATTATAAGGAAACACCTATGGAAGAAACCATGGAAGCTTTACATGGTATGGTAAAATCTGGCAAGGTGTGTTACTTGGGCACAAGCTATATGAACACATGGCGCTTTGTAGAGATGAATGTCATAGCTGAAAAGAACGAATGGATCAAATTTATAGCCATGCAAGACTTGTACAATTTAGTCTATCGTGAAGAAGAGCGCGAAATGATACCCTATCTTGCTTATGAAGGCATCGGTAAGGTCCCATATTCTCCATTGGAAAAAGGCAAATTAGCCTGTCCTTTAGACGAAGATGCTCTCCGTTTGACAGTTGACTACAGTAAACCTTGGTCTAGGTCATTGAGCGATGCTGACAAGGAAATTACTCAAAGAGCTCAAAAGATTGTTGAACAGCAAGATGCACCCAAGGCTCAGATAACTTAAACCATATTATAAACTATATCACTCATCTTTCTTTTCCTTTTAAGATGAGCACTGCCTGCTTACTTAGCAAACCTACTGTAATATCTCCTATCGCTGATATTGGTAAGAAATCGCATTTGAAGGATGCTGTCGTTGCTGTTTCGCTCAAATTATCTGAAGAAGAGATTAGACACTTGAAGGAGCCTTATGTTCTTAACCTACGATTTGCAAGTAACTTAAGGGCTCACTCTAGGAAATGAACAGCAACGGAAGAACTACTTTGAAAATAAAACTAGTATGCGCTGTTGCTTCATCTCGATTGTGACTGTATTTTTAATTAACCCAAAAAGTCATACAACTTGAACCTTTGTTGTTGTTACTGTTGTAATTCACGCGTAAAATATAAAAACGATGCCTGAAGCCAAGATTTCACCCTCCATGCTTTCCAGTGACTTTGCCTTTTTAGCTGCTGAAGCTAAACGTATGCAAAAGAATGGTGCTGAATGGCTTCATCTTGGTAAGTGAATATGCAAGTGTGTGTAGACTTTTTAACTTATCTCTTGACGATGAATAATAGACGTTATGGATGGGTAATTAGAAAGTGAAAGAGTAGGGCAAAATTTATAAAGTGTGAACTAATACGAATCTTTTTTTTCTTCTTGTATTAGTCATTTTGTTCCTAATCTCACTTGGGGAGCTCCTATTATCTCTGCTCTCCGTCCTCACACCGAAGCATATTTTGGTAAACCATATTCATGCATTTCTTTCTTTTACTGACTCCTCTTCTAATAGATTGTCATATGATGGTTTCTAATCCTGCTCAATGGGTTAATGATATCGCCAAGGCTGGAGGACAGATGTATACTTTCCATATTGAAGCAACTAAGGATCCTTTGGGCTTAATCCAACAAATTCATGCTGCTGGTATGAAGGCTGGTGTGGCCATTAAACCTAAAACACCTGTTGAAGAAGTCATTGGACCTATTGCTGAACAATGCGATATGATCCTTGTCATGACAGTTGAGCCTGGATTTGGTGGACAACGATTCATGGCTGAATGTATGCCCAAGGTAAATACATATACACTGTAAAAAAAAAAGGAGATAACTTATTGAATATTTAGGTCGAAACACTTCGTCGCAAATACCCAAACTTGGATATTGAAGTAGATGGTGGATTATCTTTAGAAACCATTGATGCTTCTGCTGACGCGGGTGCCAATGTGATTGTAGCTGGAACTGGTATTTTCAAGGCAGAGAAGCCTGATGAGGTTATTACTACTTTTAGAGAAAAGGTCAATAAGGCCCAGGCTAGATTTGCTCAAGAAGCTGGCACAAGTGTCTAAAGTACACATAGAATGAATGAATGAATGAATGAATTAAAAAAAGACATCTTGACAGTGTTTTTATTTGCTTATTGACTAGCTCTTGTTTCGACACAATCTAATAATTAAAAGAATGCATATATGCTGTCAACAGTGTAGTATTCAAGAGATGACACAGCTCAGAACCTCTTGCTTATAAGGTTTCTATTTACAATAGTTCTTCAGCAGATTGTCTGACAATTCTTTGAACTTTCTTTTTAAATTGCGAATAATCATCACGATACTCCTTCTATAGAAATGATAAATATCCTTCATCTCGTCCTTTATACAATACTTACCGCTGCTTCTATATTTGCTGGTGATTCAACATTGGGACTTGATAGCATAGAAATGACGGACAATAAAATTGTTTCCACTGTATGAACAGGTGACCATCGTTCACTTGCATGTTCATAACCATATTTATCATCACCAGGTGGATGCTATCACGATAATGTTATTAATAAGAATGAGTATGGATTATAAAGTATACCAGTATAGAAATGCAGACTGTGCCGTCAGGATAAACTATTGACCGAAAGGAAATTTTCTTAGAATTTCAAATTTGTACTTGAATTTTTTTTTATTACCATTAGGGTGATACATCTTTGTTAGAAATACCATCGAAGGTGGTTCAATAGGATATGTCTACAAAAAGAAATGAGAAATAAAATGAATGAATGGATGAATAGAATAAGGGATGATATTAATAATTACCGTTGGGAAAGAAAGACGAGCCTTGAAGAAACCTCCTTCACTAAATAAGACAATAAGTAAAAGCTGCATAAATGTCAACCTGTCAAATAAGTGTTACTATAATGTATCTGGAGCACCGATAATAAGAATCTCCCACTATTTATGATAATTGAAAAAAGATAAGCCAAGTGAACAGGGATATCATGAATTATGTTTATCTCTTTTCATTTACTTCATAAATATTATCACCTACAAGACCAGCAGAGAAACCTTCGACAGGATTCTTTTGTAGATCTACAAGTGAAGTTAACAAGTGTTGCTCATTAACATAGTTTAATCAAAAGGTAAAAACAAAAAAAAAGCAAGCAATATAAAGTATGTGTATTCTCAAAATAAAAGAAAAAAAATAGCTTGCCTTTTAATTGTCTCTGAAGTAAAAGTGCACTTTGTTCTGTTTGGCTCATGACAACAAGTTGTAAATACAAAAAAAGAGAGAGAGAAAAAGGCGAAAATGACGACCACTCAAATAGTTTTATTCAATTTTAATCTCCGACTTTATTTAAGCCTCATCATGCAAATATGCTTTTCAAAAACTCACTTTTTATTATGCAAAAAGTATAAAGATGAGCTTGGCTAACAACTATGAATACAGGTTAGTTGATATTACTATAAAACCATAATTTAAATAGGATTTGTTTATATTCCCAATGCATCACGTGCGTTGAATCGACTATAAGTAGTTCTGGTTGATGCACGTCTCTTTTTCTTTTCTTTTTCTTTTTATTCAAAAAATGACAATTGCTTATCGTCCCTCTTCACCTGGTAGACCTGGTTCTTCTCGTCCTGCTTCTCCTTCTCAACATACAAAGGTAGAAGAGGACTTACATAACCATGCTGGTATCGACTATGATAAGGTTAGATAGAGTGAGAGTTTGGGAAACATGTTTAACAATAAAACTTGATTAGGTCACAATCAAACATAACCCCTCTGTTGCAGTATTGTATGAAGAAGCATTGACTCATGAAATTGGCACAGTCATATCTTCTACAGGTGCCTTATGCTCATACTCGGGAAAGAAGACAGGCAGAAGCCCTAAGGATAAGAGAATTGTTGAAGAGGAGCTCACGAAAAAGGACATCTGGTGGGGTCCAGTCAACACAAGCATGACCGAGCGTGTCTTTTTGATTAACCGTGAAAGAGCAATCGATTACTTAAACACGCATCCTCGTCTTTATGTCTTTGATGGCTTTGCTGGTTGGGACCCAAAGTATCGTAAGAAGATTCGTGTGATTGCCTCCAGAGCGTACCATATCCTGTTTATGCGCAACATGCTTATTCGACCTACGGAGGAGGAACTAGAGGAATTTGGCACTCCTGATTTCACGATTTTTAACGCCGGTGAATTTCCAGGTAAATAAACAAACAAACAAATACCTTACGCGCATGTATGTGTGTGTAATATATGCATAGCTAACTGTGTGTCTTTATGTTAGCCAACAGATACACTACGGGCATGACCTCAACTACTTCTGTTTCAATCAACTTTAAGCGTCATGAAATGGTTATCCTCGGTACTGAATATGCCGGAGAAATGAAAAAGGGGGTAACTAAACTAGTTGCAGGCTAGTCTTTTTTCTTATATATAAATATAGGTCTTTACTGTGATGCACTATCTGATGCCCAAGGCAGGTGTTCTTTCTCTTCATTCTTCTGCTAACGAAGGCCCTGATGGTGACGTGTCTCTCTTTTTCGGTTTATCAGGTAAAACCACAAACAATCAATTTATGCATAGTTAAACTCACGATATGTTTTACCCAAAGGCACCGGTAAGACAACTTTAAGTGCTGACCCTAAACGTCGATTGATCGGTGACGATGAACACTGCTGGAGTGACACAGGCATCTTCAATATCGAAGGTGGCTGCTACGCAAAGTGTATTGACTTGTCGCCTGAAAAGGAACCTGAGATCTACAACGCCATTCGCTTTGGTTCTGTTCTTGAAAATGTTGTGCTTAACGAGGAAACACGTGAAGTTGATTATGCTGACGATTTCTTGACTGAGAATACACGTTGCGCTTATCCAATCGGTAATATATTACTTATTACTTATTGTATATGCATATCAATAACTCTTACTAGACTATATCCCTAATGCAAAAATCCCTTGCATTGGTGGCCATCCCAAGAATATCATCTTACTTACCTGTGATGCCTTTGGTGTGTTCCCTCCTGTGTCCAAGTTGACGCCTAGCCAAGTTATGTATCACTTTATCTCTGGTTATACAACCAAGGTAGCAGGTACCGAAGACGGTATTGTTGAACCCACACCTACGTTTAGTGCCTGTTTCGGTTCTCCCTTCTTGGTTCTTCATCCTCAAAAATATGCGACCATGCTGGCTGAAAAGATGAGCAAGCATGCAGCTGATGCCTGGTTGATCAATACTGGCTGGGTCGGCAACTCTGCCAAGAATGGTGGAAAACGCTGTCCTCTCAAATACACTCGAGCTATTCTGGACGCAATTCACAACGGAACTTTGGCTCAAGGAGAATTTGAGACCTATGAAGTATTCAACTTGGCCATTCCCAAGCAAGTCGAAGGTGTCCCTGACGATCTGCTTCACCCCAGAAAGGCTTGGCAATCTTCTGCTGATGAGTTTGATAAATCTCTCCGTCAAGTTGCAGAGATGTTTGTTGATAACTTCAAGATATTCCAGGACGAAGCTAGTGTTGAAACTTGTAACGCTGGTCCTGTCCTTTAAGATATATATATATATATAAAAGTCTGTTCAAATAAAAATATTAGTGTGTTAAAAAAAAGTAAAGGAGATCGACAAAATAAAGGCGATAAGGGGGATGTGGTAGTCATTTATTTAAGGTTCACTTTACCGTCCGCATATCATTGTTATTTTTTTTCTCTATCTCTTGATGCATATATTTTTTGAAGTGATTTACGTAAAATTTAGATGATATCGGGAAGTTTCAATTTGCATATTTAGAAATTGTCGGCAACAAGAAGATAAAGTCATAGCACTAATTCGAACTCTCAAAGTGTTTGTTTTATTCAAAAAAGACTTATGTTAAATGGTTTGTCCGTTTACTTTACAGGGCGTCTATAAAACAAATAAAAAGATCAGTCTTTGTTTTTATGTCATTTTATGGTTTTACCATAATCTTTAAAAACTCTTCATAACTGATCAATCCATCTCCATCAATATCTGCAGAATAGAGCATTTCTCGAATTTCTTCAGCCGACACATTATCACCAAACAGAGCAACACCACGCTTCAGGTCATCACCGCCGATCAGACCATCGTTATCTGTATCAAGTAATTGGAATACCTTGGAAGCGCCTTCTTCAGCATTGACTTGATATTGCTATCAATGTGGATTTAAAAATAAACCCTTCTTTTTGCCTATTGTCATCCCTTACCTTTTTCATGACGCTTAAAAAGTCATCATAGCCAACTTTGCCATGACCCTTTGAGTCAGCAGCTCTGATCTATTAATAATAGGGTCGTAAGTTTATACACGACGTCAAGGGAGAGGGAGATAGGCACACAAACATTACCTGGGCATGAAGTTCTTGTTCATCGGGAATTTCTACTTGAGCAATTCTATAAAGTTCTTTCAGTATTTCAACCGTGATACCGTGACCACCAGAGATCGATTCATATTTTTCCTTGAAATGATTAATTTCAGCTTGAGAGATGGTGTAGTCTTTGACTTCAATAGAGGCAGTAGAAGTAGTAGAATTAGTCTATTAAAAATCAGCAAAAGTTGCACAAGAGATAGACTTTATTGATTACCATTTTTTATTTTTCAGTGTTTTTTTATTAGTTGAAGAGTAGGAAAAAGAAAGAGAGAGAAAAGTAAAAATAGAAAAAATAAAGCGAATTATATACTGCTCAGGCAAGTTGTAAATAAATCTATTCTTAGTTTGCGTCATTGCATGCATAAATGTATTCTCCCTTTTCGTAAGCGCACTTGATAAAGGTACCTTCAAGAAATCTCCGTATTCATGCAATTCATTCTTCCCCCTCTCTATCTCGGTTTAAAATCAAGAACAAGTATGTCAAAGGTTAAGCTAGTTTCTATTGGTTGAACTCCACTCAGCACTTTTTGTTATGGTTCAAAGATGAGGATGCTATTGTACGAAAACAGGGCAGTGAGGAAGTTTATCAATGTATCCTCATTCAAGCTCTTTAGAATATCTTTAGATACTCTGTCAAAAAGAAAACGCTTTAAGACACATGAATAAAAATACGGTAGCTTGATCAGACTTAATTGCAGTAAAATATTCCTCTTTCTTAGATCTTTCTAGCAAAACATATGTATATTCAGGGCAAGATGAAATAAAGTGACTTTTGTCCATTTGTAAAAGTATTTTCTTTTTCTTTTTTTTCATGATCCAAGTCTCGATCTACCTTTCTTAAAGCTCATTGCTAATGTTCTCTCTCTCTTCTTTGGATGACAAACTAGACATTCAAAGCAACAAGTAGATGTGAGTCATATTACCACAGTTACATTTCTAACACGGTTACTACATCCTAAAGCTGGAGTGACATTTAAAGATCATCCTTTTGTATAACTCTCTTTGCTGTTCCTCACACTGAAAATGTTGTATGTATTGCATAGTGAAACATTATAGAAAAAGAACTGAATTAATACTATTGACAATTATGTTTTATTATTGTTTCCAAAAAAATTCGTTGATGATCTAATATGCAAATTTCATTTAATTTTCCAAAGCTTTGCTCAAGAGTTCTTGTTCTTGTTGAACGTGTTGCTTCTTGTTACCAGTGGCAACAGAGGCGGAAGGTGGACGACCAACGTAGACAGGTGTCTTACCAGCATGGTGTTGAGTCTGAGATAAGGAAGTGGCGATACGAGGTTGGACGTGTTGCCATGCACCCATGTTCAAAGGTTCTTCTTGACACCAGACAATCTCGGCATTAGGATACTTATCAGCATGTTGCTTAACTTGTTCGTAAGGGAAGGGGTTCAACTGTTCAACACGTGAAATGGCAACATCGTTGATCTTGTTTTGTTCACGAGCCTTCAAGAGAGCATAGTAAACTTGACCGGTACACAAGACGTGCTTTCTGATCTTTTCAGGTTCAACAAGTGTGTCAGGGTGCTCTTCAGGCAAGTAGAGTTGGAAGTGAGTCTCGCCAGTGAGTTCAGAAAGATCAGATTTAACGAGAGGGTGACGGAGCAAGGACTTGGAGAAGGGTAAGATCAAAGGCTTACGGAACTGACGGCAGATTTGACGACGCAAGACGTGGAAATATTGGGCAGGAGTGGAAGGATAGACGACCTGCATGTTACAGTCTTGGTGTTGTCTTTCCAACTTCTCAGGAGATGGGAAAGTGTAGGGGTAGTCGTCACACAATTGGAGGTAACGTTCAATTCTGGCAGAGGAGTGTTCAGGACCTTGACCATCATAACCGTGAGGCAAAGATAAAACCAGACCGGAACGTTGGAGCCACTTTTGTTCACCAGCGGCCAAGAATTGGTCAATGATGACTTGAGCTGTGTTGGCAAAGTCACCGAATTGGGCTTCCCAGACAACAAGAGAATCAGGGTTGACGAGGGAATAACCTAATTCGAAACCAAGAACACCGTATTCGGACAAGGAAGAGTTGGAGATGGAAAGGACACCTTGTTCAGGACTGATGTTGTTCAAAAGAGTGTGCTTAGCGCCATTCTTTTGATCGTGGAGAACAGCGTGACGTTGGGAGAAGGTACCACGTTCGACATCTTGACCGGAAACACGGACATGCTTACCTTCGGTAAGAAGAGTACCCCAAGCCAAGGATTCGGCAGTGGCCCAGTCAATACCTTTACCTTCTTCCAATGCCTTTTCACGGTTTTGAAGGATACGCTTCAAGTTACGGTGAACGTTAAAGTTGTGAGGAAGTGTTGTCAAGGCCTTTCCAACAGTCTGAAGGGTTTCGAGAGGAACACCGGTAGGATGGTGAGGTAAGATTTCTTCAGCCAATTCCTTGGGTGACTTGAATCCAGGCCATGAGCTGGACAACCATTCGCTTGACTTGGGCTTGTAGTCCTTGCTGCGAGCATAGCTTTCTTCAAGTACGTCCCAAACACGCTTCTTGTTGGCTTGAATATCTTCTTCGGTAAGAGATCCTTCCTTCTTCAATTGCTCTTCGTATTTCTTAGCAACGGGGACTTGCTTGCCAATAGCTTCGTACATGCGAGGTTGGGTAAACATGGGCTGATCGGTTTCGTTGTGACCGTGCTTACGGTAGCAGACCAAGTCAATGACAACATCTCTGTGGAAAGTTTGACGCCAGTCAGCAGCCAATTGCATGACATATGTTACAGCTTCGGCATCATCACCATTTACATGGAAGACGGGAGCATTGATGGACTTGGCGATATCTGTACAGTAAGGAGTGGAACGGCCGTAACGGGGATCGGTAGTGAAACCGATTTGGTTGTTGACAACGACGTGAATAGTACCACCAGTGGAGTAGGAAGGAAGGTCATGGAAACCCATAGTTTCGTAAACAACACCTTGACCAGCAAAGGCAGCATCACCGTGAATCAAGACAGCCATGGCCTTTTCTCCGTTGGGATCATTTCCGTAGAATTGAAGGGCGCGAGTCTTACCGAGAACGACAGGGTCAACAGCTTCCAAGTGAGAGGGGTTAGCAACCAAAGAAAGGTGGACACGCTTGCCAGAGGGAGTAGGACGGACGTAGTTCATGCCAAGATGGTACTTGACATCACCGGATCCTTCTTCAGAGGGTTCGATGGCACCACTGAATTCACAGAAAATGGATTCATTAGGCTTGCGGACGACATTGGACAAAACGTTCAAACGACCACGATGGGGCATACCAATAACAATAGATTCCACACCATTATCGACAGCACGGTCAATCTATGACATGATCAGTATAGGTCTTTCTCTTTTTAAGC
Organism: Rhizopus microsporus ATCC 52813; assembly: GCF_002708625.1. Classification (NCBI taxonomy): domain Eukaryota; kingdom Fungi; phylum Mucoromycota; class Mucoromycetes; order Mucorales; family Rhizopodaceae; genus Rhizopus; species Rhizopus microsporus. Next base: position 75,840 of record NW_019671919.1, on the reverse strand, counting down.
TTTACTTACCATAGCCTTCATACCGGGGATCAAAGTTTCACCACCTTCAAGACCAAAACGCTTCTCAGAGGGGTACTTGGAAGCAACAAAACGCTCAAAACTGTCAGACCAAGTCAAACGGTCGAAAATGACACGCTTTTCCTCGACGCTGTACTTGTATGGTTGAGCATTTTCAATGCGTTCACGAATCCAATCACATTGAGCACGGTCAGGGATATGGATGTATTCGACACCAATAGAGCCACCTATGAAACAATACGATTAGAACTCAGATCCTGTCAATTCCCTTAAGCCCCCTCTCTCCCACACACACACGAGAGGTTCCCGAGGTAAAATGAATACTTACAATAAATCTTCTTCAAATGGTTGATGATTTCGCGAAGAGTGAGGCTAGTGCTACCATTACGGGTGAAAGCAGGCAAGATGCCAGGGCCAATAGTGAAAGTTCTGTCAAGATCGCTATCCTTGAAACCATAGAAGCTGTATTCTAACTCGGGAGGAGTAGTGGCATCAAGATCAGCATGTTGAATACCGAGGGGATCCAAATTGGCAATGTGGTGACCACGGACTTGGTAAGCTCTAACCAAGAGTTGGATCTTCATGTGATCAATCACTTCAGAGGAACCAGCGCCAGTGATGCCATCACCGGGCAAGACAGGCAAACGGGCACTAGCAGAAGGAACAAGAGTAGGAGGAGGAGTGTAGGCTTGACCGGGAGCGACGCCATTAGCCATGTTCTTGAAATAGACTTGCCAAGATAAGTGGACTGAAGAAGGGTCTTTCAACCAAGCTTCATACATTTCCTCAATATAGTTGGCAGAACTTCCGTGTAAGAAACCATCGCTGCTTTCGGGTGCTGCATAGCGAGATCGTGTAGTGTGGAAAGATGCGACAGAGGTGCGGATAACTGATTGTTTAAGCTTGGGGACAACAGAAGGTCTAAGTGTTCTAGACACTTTAGAAAGCGTTGAGAGGCGATACATTTTCTAAAGGTTGATTATTCAAAGGATATAAATATATATATAAAAGGGGGGCTGTTATATATATTTATAAGTTAGAACTGGGTGAATGTTATGTGGGGTAGCTTAAAAGAGGAAAAAAGCAGGGAAGTATCGGAATTAGAATAAGCATATTTAAAAAAAAAAATTAATTTTTTTCCGTGACGTATACCCAAAGTAACTCTATGGTGTGTCCTTATTTCGCCGATTTACGTGAAATAAGTTTCCCCGAACATTCACTCTTGAACAAGACACACTTGAAGAAAGTAGTTGGTCAACGTAAACAAGAGGCGCTTTCATTGGTGTATCAACTAAAACAGAACTATCCTAAGAATAAAAAGAGTTTACAGATGAAATGAGTATTTCAACCACAAATCGAACTAGAGAAAGCTTCCATTCATTTAGAATAACACTCCCAAAAGAAGGACTTTGAATAACTAATTCAGTCTTGACCAAATTGACACGAGCATCTGATCCATTCCTTAGCAAGCTGATAAAGATTAGACTGACAACCAAACAGGAATAAAACTAGAACATCTAACAAGCTCTTTGACGCACGATCCAAGGGATGGGAGCATTGCTGTAATTGTAATTGTATAAATGGAAATGATTTAAAGAGCTTTTTGGCAAACTAAAGCAATTTAGCAGAAAGATAAGCTACAATAAGGAATATTCCATATTTAATTAAGCAATGAAGAAGGTGAGAAATCAATCATGCAATAAGATTATTTCTTTATCTATATTTCATTTCTTGCAGCCATTCTTTGAAGCTTGAAGCGTTGTACTTTACCGGACCCGGTTCTTGGAAGACTCTGCACTTCAAAGACGCCATGGAGCCATTTATATTCAGGAAGCTGAGAGTTCACATAATCTTGAATCTCCTTCAACAAGTTGTATTTGTCTACGCCACGCAAGATAACATACGCATTGGGCAATTCAGCCATTTCTTCTTTGGAATAGATACCAATAACTGCGCAGTCGATAACTAAGGGGTGCTGAATGAGGATTTGCTCAATTTCTTGAGGAAAGAAAGTAGTGAACCGAGACTTGATCATTTCCTTCATGCGAGAAACATAGTAAAAGAGCCCGCTTTTGTCTACTTTGAATATATCCCTCGTTTTCAAATAACCCTGTTCGTCAAATAGTGCAGCTGATTCTTCTGGGTTGTTGTAGTAGCCAAGGGTCATTGCACGACTCTTTACACGTAATTCAACTTCATGATCGATAGGTAAATCGTTACCATCTTCATCTACAATACGAGCAAGTACCTCAGGACGTAAGCTGCCGGTAGATCCTGCAAGCGTATATTCTACGCATGATTGAAATATACTAAAGCATTCTGACATGCCGTATGTATTCATAATGAGTATTCCTAGTTCTTCTCTTACACGATTGATAGTATTTGTATCAATAAAGGCACCACAGACATCTACCCGAAGCAGTGAAGAAAGGTCATAGTTGCGGCATATATCTTGTTGTTTTACTAGAATTGAAATGATGTATGGAGGAACGATCATACAGTTAATACCCAAGCCTTCGATTAACTTACATATTTCCTCTGCTGAAGTTTGAAAGTCTTCAACGATATATGTTGTAAACCCAAAGAAGACGCCGCCAATTAGATAATAAGCAAAGCTACTGGTAAAGCTAACGAAAGAGATAGCTAGAGCTTTTAAAGGAATAGCTCGATCTGTCGTATTGAGGAAGCAGTGTACAAGAGAGCTCTGTGTGATCATGATGACCTTGCTTTGACCAGTCGTGCCTGAACTATAGTAAAAGCAACAGGGAGTATTGACAAGATCGTGTCTGGTGTATGGGTAGGGTTGATCCAATCTTCCTCTTGAAAAAAGAGTAGTATCTACGATGGGCCTATGGGCATAGTCACAAGATTCATTGCAAGCACACGGAGTAATCATCAGGATACTTGTCTCAGGCATTCCTGTTATCTTAAGATAGTCAAGAGCGACTTTCATCAGGGAATGATGCATGATCATGAGTCTCGGTTTGGAACTACAAATGTTTTGATATATCTCTTCTTCAGATGAATTGGTCGTATGAAGAATTGAGCTAACAATACCACCTACACATATATATTAGAGAAAAAGAAATTACAAACTTTGAAATGCTTTTACCTGCTGCAATGACTGCAAAGAATAATACAGGATACTGCAAGCTATTAGGAGAGCAGAGAGCGACAACATCACCATGTTGAATACCATACTCATATCGAAGACCAGCTGCACACTTTAAAACGTCTTCTTTAAACTGTCGATATGTAATATGTTTCTTGGGATTGCTTGCTTCGGCAAAGGCTATTTGATCTAGGTTCTTCTTGCTGTATTTTTCAGTAAACAGCAAATCAAACAACGTGATACCATCTGTGTCACCGACCTTGAGACTGCCACCTTGAAAGACAATAGGACTACGACCACTGGCTTGTTTAGTTGCGTCAACAGCTTGAGTAAGGCTAAGAGGACCTGTCATTTTGATGTAAAAAAAAAATAGTGAGACAACCGTGAATTCTTGAATGAAGGGAGGCTCTTATAAAGGTTTGCTCCCTATCTCTACTCTGTCTGAAGCCACAGATAAATACTCTTTCTCATATCATCTGCGCAGGTTTATTAATATTCTATTTAAAACTAAAACCTTGCTTGTGTTTTTAAGCTCCTGTCTCGAAATGATAAAGAATATATCGTATAAAAGTACAAAAAGACAAACAGCAAAGGGATAGAGTTTGATTGCAAGCAGACTTTCAATACAGTTCAGAGGATGAGCTGATCTTTATTACAATAAACAGCCAGAAAGAGAGGGATTACAAGTTTCCTGCCGCTTCTGTTTCAGCCAGTCAAAATTGTGCCCTTCTTTATCCTTTCCACACTTTTTTTTTCTTGTGTTTCTCATTTGTAATGAGTAAAAAAACCATAACTGCAGCATGTTGTGTTATTGGGGACGAAATATTGTCAGGAAAGACACAAGATGCCAACTCTCATTACTTGGGTAATTTGAACTAGTAATAGTAGTAGATCTACTGTTCATATGTTGCAATTTAAAAATATATAGCAAAAACCTTATTTGACTTGGGTATTGAACTGAGGTGTATCCAGGTTATTGGCGATAATAAGCAAGATATCATCAATTCAGTTAGAGAACTTTCATCGACATACAATATTGTTTTTACTAGTGGTGGCATAGGTAGAAAAAAAAAAAAAGAAGATATGGCTCTAATGATCAGATAGGTCCTACACATGATGATATTACGTATGAGTCCATAGCATCTGCATATGGTTTACAGCTAAATACGGATAAAGATACACTCGAGTTTTTTAAAAGACAAGCAGAGAAAAGAAATATGAAATGGACCAAGAGCCACGTTCGAATGGCTACATTTCCATATCCTGCAGAGTTATTACGAGAGAAGAAGGGAATCCCATTTCCTATTGTTGTCGTCAATAAGAATATTCATATACTTCCTGGCGTGCCAATGTTATTCAAAATCTTGCTGGATTCACTTAAACCACGACTTGCGGTTATGTCTGGATCAAGGTTTTATAGATGTGAGATTGCAACTAGAAAGACAGAGGTCTCTATTGCAGAGGTATTGGCTGATATTCAGGCAAGATCTGATGATGCCAAGATTGGAAGTTATCCTTTCGGGAAGAACCAGGACGGTATCCAGGTGGTGATTACTGTGTCAGGCAAAGAGCAGTCGAAAGTAGACAAGGTCACACGAGAGATTATGGAAAAAACAGAGGGATGGCTGTACAATAGTGTTCTTTAATATATGTTCATGGCTTCCAATAAACAACTCTATTCTTTCCTTCAAATGGTAAATAGTCGGTTTTGATTTCCCCGCTTGGTATATCTTTTTCACAGATGTATTGAATAAGTTGTTCTGTAGTCATCACGACCTTTCCTGTCTTTAATTTTCTTGTTTGATTCTCTTGACTAAAGACACAGCATGGTACCACAGCAAATGGTTTACGCATCTTTATGGCCATATCAACAATAGACATCGTTGCCTGATCTGGATGAAGTCCAATAAACAAGGAAGCGTTGGAAACTAGATCATGATGTTCCCTTAGAAAGGCCTCATCAAAGTAAGTGTGCATGTATTGAGGAACTATTGGGCTTGGCCAGTGCTCAAAGTCAATCATAATCTGCTTGTTTTCCCAATCTGGGCGCTCTAAGCTTCCGGTTTCATATCGATACATCAGCCTTCTTAATTTAATATACCAATAATTGGTCCGCTTTCTCTCTTGAGGCTCGATCACAATAGAAGGAATACCAAATGCTCGGCTCAGAAACATTGAAATCTCGCCCTTTCCAGCTGCGATGTCTAGAACAGCACCTGATCCTGTAAGATCTTGTTCAAATGTTCTCCGTATCCAATCAGCAAAGATAAAGGCACGTAGCGCATGAGGCTGTTTATTGGACGTATGTGGGTCGTTTGGATCGTGTGTCGTTTTAAGTCTGTTCTTTGTTCTTTCCTCTATCCAAGTTTGTCTCTCCTTTATGAGCTCCTGTCCGGTCGGATGACGAAAAGGACATTCATCTCCCTTGATACAAGTGTTCTTATTAATCCAATATTTGCATACAGTTGATTTATCTGTTTGCAGGCAAGTATTATCAGTGCTTTCTTTAGGAGCTGCCAAAGGTCGATCTTGAACAAATGGTCTATCGCTGACGTATGGTTCAATCACTTTAACTGGACATACTGATTGCCATACTTTATAGTCTCTATTTTCTTGCTCAGAGGGATCAAGTGGTGGGATTACTGTTACTTGAATGATCTGTCCTGGTTTACATTGCTTGTATGCTTCTTGAACAGCAAAAAAGTCTAGACTGTCATCGTCGTTTCGAAAGAAGATTTGCGACTTTTCAGACTGATCAAGTGGTTGAATATCAATAAAGAAGAGTTGTTTTGTCAGTTTTCGTCGATGCCTAACTTGTCCAGTAAGCTCCATGAGATGAATAAAGAAAAAGAAAGAGAAATTCATTTAATGCGTGACTCCCCTTTATTCTGTCTCTCTCTCTCTCTTTCTTTCATTCTTTCATTCTGTTTGCAATCATGGATTCTGCAGAGGAAGTGAGCAAGACGATTGACAGTAAAAATATCAATAATAATACAACATATGCTAGATTACTCACTGACCTAACAGTATTACATGAGATGGCAACTGTTTTAAATACGGGTTTAGACAGGAAAACAGTTGGTTATTGTATATCATTATGTGAAAAAGGTGCCAATCCAGAGGCTTTAGCTGTAAAAAGGAATAAATCTCTCTTCTTTGCATGTATTTAATTCTTTTTTTTATAGACAATCATTAAAGATTTACAGAAACAACAAGAAAATAAAAAGAAAGAAACGAACAATAAACAGTAATATACCCTTTTTTAAAGTCTTTCTTTTTTTGTCTATTTTTTTTTTTTTTGGTGTCTTTTATTTATGAAGCGTGAAGCCAAAGAGGACAACAACAACACTGAAGAGAATAAAAAGGCAAAGAAAGGTAAGTCATTGAATAAATACTTGTGTGTGTTTTCTAATCAACATTGTAGAGCATCCTTTTTTCAACATGAAGAGAGTAAATAAAGGAGCAATAAAGTGGATCAATGCACTTGACACGGTTCTTATTGGAAAAACGCATGGAAAAGAGACAGGAAAAACCAAGATTGCTGCTTTTGACTTGGTAATTTCAAACATAATTTGGTGTCAATTAAAATCATAAACTTTTTATAGGATGGCACATTGATAACGACTAAAAGTGGTCGTACCTTTCCAAAAGACGAGCATGATTGGCAGTGGTGGTGTCAGGCTGTACCTAAACGTATTGAGGAACTACATACAGAGGGGTAAAGAGACTACAGTTACAAATATTGAATAACATGTTTTAGATATGAAATAGTCGTATTTTCAAATCAAAATGGCTTGAATTCAGATAAAAAGATCAAGAGTTTCAAAATAAAGATTGAAAACATACTCAACCAGCTCAGTCCACCTGTATTATTTATGGCAGCATTAGCAAAAGATAAATACAGAAAACCAATGACTGGTATGTGGCATTGGTTTGTACAGCAACATGATCAAAAGATAGATAAAGATGCGTGCTTTTATATTGGCGATGCTGCAGGCAGAGATCGGAAGCCAAAGAAGGATCATTCATGTGCTGATAGAAAGTTTGCAGATAATCTTCAAATCGCCTTTCATACACCTGAAGAGTTCTTTTTGAATGAACCAAAAGCGGATTTTGAATGGTTGGGATTTAATGCAAAAGAGCATCCAAGAGACTGTAAGATTAATTTACATGTTTTACAACCTTGTCTGACCCTCTTTTCTATAAGTACCTCTCTTGTCACCATCCTTGCCCTCATTTCCTGCAACTGAAAAGAATGAAGTTGTGATATGCGTTGGGTATCCAGCAAGTGGGAAATCTAGTTTTGTTAAAAAACACCTTGTGCCTAAAGGATATGTCTATGTCAATCAAGATGAATTGAAAACAAGGGACAAGTGTATCAAGACATGTCAAGCGGCTTTAGCCAATGAAAAGTCAGTAGTTATTGATAATACAAATCCTGAGAAATCAACGCGTCAACTGTATATCCAACTCGCTCAGAAGGCAGGCGTGCCTGTTCGATGCCTTTATTTTGGACAAGATGAAAATTTAGCACAGCATAATAACCACTATAGAGCAATTCATGAATCGAGTCGAGATCTTATTAGTAAAATCGTGTTTAGAACATTTAAATCGAAATTTCAGGAACCTACGATGAAAGAAGGCTTTACAGAAATACAACGTGTCAACTTTGTATTTGATGGGTCAGACAAAGACTATGAAGAATGGAGGAAATGGTGGATTTAGAAAGCAAAACATTAGAATAAATCATTCATTTTTTAAGTGTATGTACAAGCAACATATTTTATTAGTGATAATAGTAGAATTTGAGCAAAAAAGTACCTATTCCGTTCCGACGTAGTCATTACGATCATAACCTCTACCCTTTCCTCTGCCTCTTGGCATACCTCTTGCACCTCTTCCTCTAATATATCGTCCACGTCCTGTACCTCTTCTGAATCCATGGATGGTTGGAATACCCCTCCCTCTGCCACGGAAATTATTGTCTATGCTACCTCGGTTCCTCCAATTGTCGTGTTCTGATTCAGAATGTTTTCGAACATAGTCATATTCCTCTTTAGAATCTAGAGTATCTCCATTGATATGGTACGTATGATCCTCTTCATGATCCTCTCCTTCAGTTCCAATTATTAATTCTGGCTGCTCAGATTTTTTATCATCAAGTTCTTTGATCTCCACTTTATCGTGTTCCTCATTTAAAACGCTGTTTTCTATATCAGCACTTTCTTTTTCTTCATTTTGTTGTTCATTCTTTTTCTCTTCGTTTGATGATGATAAAGATGGTTCATTTTGATTTGTATGCAAAGTAACATGGCCCGGTACTATAAGTATATATGTATTGCATTCACACATTAGAAATAATAATAATATCTATAAAAATCAAACAAACCTGGACTATCAGCTGGTATAATAAGCCAAGTAGGATCTTCAGAATGAACTCTGTCTAAGGCTCTCTTTTCATCTATTGTATTATTCCAAATATCATCAAATAGTGTCTTTATTTGCTTAAATGTAACATCATTTATAGTTGTCACAGTATCTTCCGAGCTCAATTCAAACTTTTTCAATGCTTCAAAGACAAACTTTCTCTTTTGTGATCTAATCTTATAAGAAGGATCCTTTGCTGCATAAACAGATGCACCTATGAGTTGATCACAAAAATCATTTACAGCAAACAACTTCTCCGAAGCGTTCTCTACTTGAATGGCAGAAAATAATCCAAATTGAGCCAGTCGAACAATATAAAGAAATTGTAATAAGGCTAGTGTCTGATTTTCTACTTTATATTTGATTTCTTTTTCAATATAATTTTCGTGATATGCGCGTAATTTATCTTTGATCTCTGTATCTGTCTGGTTTTTTTTATGAATATCCTTGTATTATATAAAATTGCATAATAGTGAACTTACCAAGTTCTTTAAAGTAGTCTGGTATTTTTCAAGACATGCTTCTGTTATCTGTTTCTTCATTCTTTCTTCCTCTGTTAGTTGTTCTTCTTCTTTCACTTTAAGCTCATCCTATTGAAATGAGCATTTCTTTTATGCTTAATTGTTATTATTTTTTCTATACCAGCTCTGCTTGAAGTGAATTAATTTCTGTTTGAATCTGTTCAATGTGTGGGTGTATTGGAGGAGGTTGTAAACTTCTCTTCTTGATTGTCCTCTTGAAGGGCTTTTTAGCTTTTTGTTCGTTCATTCCAATAGATGGGTAATAAAGAATGGGAAAGAGAAAAGAAAAAGAATTTTAAGCTGATTGAAATGAATAAGCCACTATACCGTACTTTCCTAATACGTTTCAACCACACACATACACACATGTATACGCATATACATCTCCCTTTCTATTTCAAACTGCAAGTGCTTATATGCCTTGGATCATAGCAAAGGTTTAGTTTGAATCAGGAATATTTCTACATTTTATCATCCAACACGTCATGGGAGACGCTTTTTATTACCCCGTGGCATCCCACGCAAATATTCATGTAGGCCGCTCTTTCGCGAATTTATATGTTACACAGACTACAGCGAATAACAACTGCTTCAACCATGTCACCTGACTCTACTAATCCAACCAACATCATGGCTGCAGCAAGTTTCCCTCACAATAGAATAAAAAAGGCAGACTTGCTTGTGAGGGGATTTCAAAATTACTGCAAAGCCTTAGCTTATCCTTAATGTCCAATACAGGGTATTTTTTGTCACAATAGCAGTACTAAAAATGAATCCTCTTTCTTTGTAATAACCCCCAATACGAGTTAGGTACTGTTCTTTTATAATCGCAATAGGCTGAATTGGTTGTTTCAAGTAGGGGCACTTTCCGGAGGATCGGCCTACACGTCAAACGTACGGATAAAATACCATAGTATCGTCATTTTTAGTTTTAGGAGACAATCTTTGATAAGTGATATTCTTTGGTTGGACACCCACTTGGAACCAACTACAAACATTGTTGGCTTTGGACGCATGATTTACTGTGTCGTCCTTATATACAAAGTGAAGCTTAACTTGTTGTCTCTCTTGACTATGGCCGCCGTGCAACTGACATATAAGGTGCCTTGAACTTTAATAGAATCTAATCTCCTGCATACATCGGTTTATTCCCCGAAAGCCAAGACCTCGTCCCACAACAGCAAAATTCGATGACCGCAAATCAAACAGGGACATGATTCCATCTCCCCTTTTCTTTTCTTCTTTCTCTTTGAAAAAAAAGAAATATCATAAAATATAAAAGCGACAAACAGCCGCTATGCATAAAGCATCCATTGCATCTAGAAAAAGATGGCTTTTATATGTAGCAATGCTATCCCTCATCCTATCCATTACTTTCTTCTCTTCTCAACAATTTATAATAGCAACTACATCCGAAACAGAATACGACCTTCAAGCTGATAATAAATTACTCATCAATCTGTCAGATTCACTAAATACAACCGAACAGAATGGATGCAATTGTCAATTATCGAACACCCATGAACTTGACATTGAAGAAAAGGTCAAGCATGCTAATATTGATCTTACATTTCCTCCATTGCCTAAAGAGACAATACAGAAAATCAACAAGAACCTGCTAAAGGATCGTATCTTGATTGTTGCTGCTGCAAATTATGGAATGCGCAATCATGTCTACAATTGGATCGAGTCGCTCAAACGAGTAAACGAGACCAAGTTTATCATCTTTTGTTTGGATGACAAGCTATACGACCACCTTACTTTAACAGGCTATACAAGCCATGCAACTAAAATTCCTGATACCTGGTTTCATCAAGAGATTGAAGCCAATTTTTCATTGTATTTTAGTGAAACCTACCGTATCATTACTCATGCTAAAACTTTGGTTGTACAACAATTATTGTATCTCGATGTTACAGTATTTTTTTCGGATGTAGATATTGTCTGGAGGAGGACACATATTGTAGACTACGTTAGTGCAGTAATGAATGCAAGGCCAAGCACGGAAATATTGTTCCAACAAGAAGGTGTTGATCAACGAGAAATAAACAGTGGCTTTTATCTCATGCGACCCACCAGTACGATGAAAAGACTACTGGCGGAAACAATCACAATACAGGATACAAGCGAAAAGATGACACAACAGGGGGCGATGAATGCAGCTTTAGATAAACTTGATTTGGATATTAGAGCAGGTCCAGTAGGTCTATTGGACTTGTTACACTTTCCTAATGGCTATGTTTATTTTGATCTTGACCTTCCCAGGCAACATGGAATAGACCCTTTTATCGTGCATGCAAACTATTTGGTATGTAAAACAAGAATTGACAAGTGTATCAATGTACTTAACTTTTTATAGATTGGCGAAGATAAAAAAAAGAAGCTAATAGAATTCAACATGTGGTATCTCAATGATACATGGTTAGACCAAATGGATACTAAATTCAACAAAAAGACTAAATCTATGAAAAATCAACAACAAAAAGCCAAGTCAAAAGAACAAGACTAATTACATCCCTCTTCCCTTTATCACCTTGTTTATGCCTTGGATACATCTTACATAATTCATTATTTCCTTTTTCATCTCACTCTTTTAAATATACAGTTCTTCATCATAATTAAAACTCATAAGTAAACTATCTTTGACTTAATCATTTTATTTACAAAGATGCTGTATAGCATGACCACATATTGGCTTTCTCTTCTCAGGAATATTTACTATATTATATTGTTGTATGGTACTCAAGTTTAACGTTATTTTTTTTCTTTAATGATTTGATTTAAAAATTGTGTCAAACTAAGGTATGTTGTTTAAAGTGTAATGTGGAAATGATGTTAACTTCTTTTTAATATATCATCAGTAACTAGCTACTAGTAATAATCTTTATCCCAAAAGGGAAACTGTGTTCATTACAGCTATGCTCGAAAGGCCGACCTCTTCCATCCCAAACCGAAAGGGAAATAGACAGCATATTCTTGCACGCGTTGATATCTCGCTGCCATAGTGTCTTACAGATATTGCAGACCTGGACACTATAACCTTTCAAGCCGGACATACTTGTGAGGGGATCATTATTACACGCATTAAAAACTTCGAAAGTCTTGTATTCATCAATTGTAACAGCGATGAGATCTCCAGATGCCTTTCTTCTTTTTAGCGCTCGCCAAAAAACACTAGTGTCGCCACACCAGTTTCCCTTCAGCTTTATCGAGTCTTTGCCAAACATTCGTGCACCAAAGACTACAAGGGGTACTTTCTCTCTTTCCATTTGGAACTTTGCGAGCTTCCATTTTTAGTTTCTTTAAAACAACAATTAGATAAGACTTGACTGTCAAAGCTAAAATTGATCACATATCTGTTTTTGGTAATTTGATTCTCTTTTTCTTTTGAATTTGCCATCTGTTTTTGCTTCTTTTTTTCTTCCTATTTCTTTTCTTTCTTTTCTTCTTATTATACTTGGCATCTCCATGTACAAGCATGTTCACCATTTCTTATGCTGCTCTTTATCTGCATTGATACAAATAGAAACGATCCTTTGCTGTTTTGTAATCGTAGAAAGAGAATAAGGCACCAATGTGAGGACTTTTTCTAAACAAGCTCCAGTTTTCAAGTAAGCCTCCTGGCAGTGCAGCACTGTTTGCAGCCCACTTATCCATAACTAATTGACATATTGAATACCAAAAATTTTGTTTAAAGATATGACTCGAATGGACTTTTAAGCTTAATGTGTACTGGTTAATAAAAAGCTGAGCTCTGAAAACCACTTGCTGCGTGTTTTCACATGCAGAGATGATCCTAGACTTCAAGGCACCCTGGTAGGAACTGTGGACACACTGATAAAACGATAACTTTCTTGTAAATGTTTTAAATTGTTGTCCCAAACTTCGGCCAAAAGTCTCGTTTTTTGACAACATGTGCTTAGGGCAATCTGAAGAGCGTGTTGATTTATAGTCAGTTTGTTTACAACTAGTGCAAATAACCGATGAAGAGCACTCTGCCGTTTTTTGTCTTTTGGCTTTTTGCGTTTCTTGCTTCACGCCTGAGCTTTGTTTTCTTTTTATCCCAGTGGATGTTCCAACTTTAATAAGAGATATATTAAGTTTCGAATATTAGTTTATAATAGTGAGTTACCATCGTCTACAGAAGCTTCTTTATAAAATTTGCATTTATAGTCACTTTTGTTGGCATATCCTATCTCCTGACAGTCTTTACAAATCATATCTATATTATATATCAATGTATCAGTGAATATTTTGCAAGTATCATAGATTTACCTTCAAACGCGTCATCTATGTCTCCTGTCAACTTTCTTTTATTAATGACTTGCTCTTTCTTCTTTTGAATAATGTTTTTAAACATGCCAATATTGTTGTCAAAGTTGAGTAAAAAGAGAAAGAAAGGAAGAAAGTAATAGGTTCATAATTTTATTTTATTTTGGAACTTTTTGTGGTCAGGGACAAATGTGGGTCAAATCAAGAGGCCATATGAGTTCTTCTAAATGATCGATGCTTACCTTATTACATAATTATTATTATCGATAGAATTTCGTTCACAAACAGGTCTTTTTCAGTTGCTTCCGACGACTGACCACAGCTACACAACTGTGTTTAGCTTTGACGAAGAGGGTGATACACTTTTTCTCAAAATTATTGGCACACTTTAAGAAATCATAAGCACTGTCGTATTTACCCTATAAATACTTAACCTTGTCGTATGAGAATATTATAAATCTCTACTCTAAAAAAGAGTACTACAAAGAGACTGACTACAAAACACGTTATTATCTAATAATGCAGCATACCCAATTCTTATGGGTCATAACTAAATCGGTTACTTAATAATTAAGTTTCATATAAAATGACGCTGTTTGTAATAATGAGCTCTTTCTCGTCTTGTATACAATAAAGAGGTTATATAGAGACTCATCGACTTATACTTCCCCTATCGCTTCTTTATATATTCGAGACATATCACAAGCACGAACTAAAATGTTCCTAATATCATTTGATGCTTTGATTGTTTTGTCTTTTATGCTTCTATGGCAGGACGCAGAATAGTCTCTAGCTTTGTTTTGACTATTGTTGTCTTTCGATTCCTCATGAGCTGCTGAAGTACTTCTCGCTTTATTAACTTTCGATTTGGGAATAAGGAAGATCTTGCATGCTTGTGTCCTTATTGGTGACAACTTGCACAAACGCTGCCTTTTTCTTTCCTTTTTTGATCTTAATATTCTCTGCTTCACTCGCCCTTTTTCTCTTGGTTCTAACCATAATACACGGATGACGTTTATGAAGTCGAAGATAACTGAAATTTTCATTTTTTACTTTTGACTGTTTGATTTTTCTCATTTTCTATAGTCTTTTTCTCTCATACATTGCTTTAAGAATATTACAACTTGATCGCGCATTTTGTTTAAAAATACAAAAGAAGGGTTAAATGAAATAATAACAATTGCAGAGGGTGCTGATCACGTAATGAAGTGCTGGTGCTATCGTCTGTTCTTCTCCAGGTGAGAGCAGTGTCACGAAAGCTTCTGTCTCCATGCTCAGTGGGAATGATAGCAGCAATCTTTTCCATGGTGGACAAGTTTTGGGTACGTCTATTACCTCCTCCAATTAATCACATTCTCATATCAGGAGAAATAGCTGTATAAGATGAAGACGTTTATATTTAAAAAGAAAAGAAAGCTTATGTGCTTTCAGGAACCAAGCGCTTGTCGCGCAGGTTTGATGTTCAATCCGGAAAAAGCATTAAATAGCAGCCAAATCATGTGATTAGAGTTATTACAAAATCAATACTATTTTCCTATTTGGCATGTATGATTTACACCTTTTTTGTCTTCGTTTACTACAGACAACTGTTGCGTGATAAAGATAGTTTGTCTCCTTACTCATCTTAGTTGACCATTAATCATCAATTTACTTTATTATAGACATATGGTACTCACAAACGTTTGGTGCAGTAAAAGGTAACGTTTATATCATCATTTTAGCTATTAAAACATGTTCCTAACTATTTTTCTATAGGTTTATACGCTATATTATGAAAGAAGGTTCTATGTAACTTTTGCATACTGTTTGCCAGGCTTCTTGACCATGGTGCTTTTGCTTCTATCTAAAAAGATTGGAGACAATCTGTAGCTGCATTATCATATCATCATCGTATTTTGCCAATAAAATATATCAGGTTAAACTATTCTGACCTTCCCCCTCAGAGTGGGCAACTGTCAAAGGAAAGCGTAGAGTCAAATAAGCTTTATATGATTCATTTTTAGTTAGCTATGAATGAGAGAAGAAATCATTAGTTTTTATACCAAAAACAATATCACTGCATAAACAAATGTGATAAAAGCAAAAAAAAAAAAAAAAAAAAAGCGTGCTAAAGAGAAAACTGGAATTGCTATTTCCATAAAGAACCTGCACACACGCATATACCAAAAAGAGGTGTCGGAATGATTCAAATCATACTTTAGAAGGAAAGCTATTCTATTCCTTTAAAGTCCACATGATGTATTACAGTTTATTCAAAAAAGAATGGCGCTAAGGGGATGATGATGATTCTTTAGGTCCAAAGGTATAAGAGCGGCGGGGTAAAGAGGACGCTTGAGATGACAAAGAGCGTATGTCTAAAGATGACGCGGAAACAGTCCTTGATCTTGCGAATGTTCTTACGCGATTAACAACTTCATGATCTATCACCGGTGTATCGCCTTTTCCTTCAAATGTTTGGATAATTACCGGTGTGGTCACAATGGGAGCTACACTCGGTCTTGGAGAAGAAAGGAGGGTCTCGGCGATCGAAAGTTTTCTGGTGGGTTTCGATGAACGTTCGGTTGTTGTAGTAGTAATAATAGTCCTTGCTGCACTAAACTTACTACTAGGCAAATCTGTTATTTGGGAGGTCACTTGAGTTGTCAACGATTCTTCCACATCCTTTACTTGTATACTTGTTCCATGGCTCTCAGTATGTATAGATCCGCTCGAAGTTGCTAATGAGTGATGTACCGTTGATTTCTCTGGAGCGATCATAGTCCTGGCCGGACTAAAGGCATTAGAGCTACTGGATGCATCAACTTTCGTAAACACTTGTACATCTCTAGAAGATTCGTCAATCTCTATTGTTTCCACATTTGCTTCTTGCCTTATTGTTTCAACTTCTATTGACTCTTCCTCAATCTCGATGATTTCTGTCGCTTTTTCATCTTGTTCTTCGACCGTATCAACGTGTACGCATTCTTCAGTGATTCCTTTATCAAAATTATCTTCAAGTTCGATAAATTCTTTCTCTCTTTTAACAGCAGTTCGTTGTTCTTCCAAAGGATCAACATCTACTTCCAGTATCTGTTCTTCATCGCCTTCCTCAATTTCAATCGTTTCCATGGTTTCTTCAGTATCTTCTTGCACTTCAATAAATCCAACATTTGTCTTGAGTGCTTCATCATCCACTTGCTCTTCAACATCATCTTCTTCCATATCGTCATCTTCAACTTCTATCGTATCAATCGTGTAATTTCCTGCTTCAACAACATTCGAATCAATCATTGTGTACTGTTCGTGAAGATGCTCTTCAAATGTCTCTTGTTGAACATCGCTTCCACCATCAGCACTCTCTTGCTGTTCTATACTTCCTTTTTCAGTCTGACCATGGGTCTCGACGTCGATAAGTTCATGAATATGGGTATGTTCGTTGTTAACTATTGATACTTCACGTTCCAATCGCTCAGACTTCTTTTGATCGTCTTCTTTTGTTGCTTCAACAAGAATCTCCCGTACCCTTTCGCTATTTTCGACTACCTTTTGTTCACCTGGTTGCTTTTCTTTTTCAAATTCATCTACCCTCTTTACACATAGATCTTTAATGTAAGCATGCTTTAATTTCTCGGTTTCTGTATGTTCTTCTTCAGAAGCTGTTTGTTCGGACTGTTGACATTTTTCATCAGTTTCCACAATGACATATTCCTCTTCGGAGCTCACGACTTCCTTTTGTGAGCTCTTAGCATTCTGTCCTGTGGTTGCTATTGATCTTGTAGAACCCGTCTCATCTTTTGTGATGATTGCTCTTTCTTCTTCGGTTGCGGTCGTCGTTTTCTCTTTTCTTATTTCGGTTTGAACTATAGTAACCATTTCTTCAATAGCAATTGTTTCCTTGACATTCAACTTGGTTTGCTCATATTCTTTAGGAAGGTCTTCTTGCCGAGATTGTCTGGTATGATCACTATGTATCCTCTTTTCCAGCCGCTCATTTCGACTCGTCTGAGTACTATCACTCTTTTCTGTCTTTCTTAGAGGATTTTCTTTGACCTCAACAGTGTTTGTTGGCTTTACGGTTGCAAGAATGTCAGGTTGGATCAAATCAGACTGGTATATCTTGAGCTTATGGTGCTCATCAAAGCCAAAATTGGAAGTATAATTCTTGCTGTCAAAGTCATCACCGAATTGGTACTTACTGTGCTGATACATGTGTGAGGATTGTGTCGAGAGTTTTCTATCGTCTACAAGGAACCCTGTTGACACTGGGAGTGGTAAAGTGCCGTCCATGTTCGCTTGTTCTTCTCTATCGTTCTTGAGAATATCAAGTCTTTGCTTTGCCTCTTTAATAACATCTTCACTAAAATATGCAGTAAACGCCTTTTCTTCCTCATCCTGACCCAAATGGGGCGCTGGGAAAGGCGTGCTTTGAGCCTCTGATGGCATCTGTTGAACATGCTGGAACTCGTGTTTCTTTTTAAATAAGGTTCCTCTAGACAAGTCCAATTCAGCCTCAAGAAGGGAAGCGATTGCGGTTTGTGGTTGAGTCATCGACAAAGACTCACGCTGCTGACGATATCTCTCCTTTTCTTGTTCAATTTCTCTTGACAAATTGCTCGATAGGCCACGCATAATCGGAGTACGAGGAGACGATTGTCCTGAAGCAAGGGCACTTGGTAGACCGAGTTCAGTATCGTCATCAATATCCCAAGCAGATCTGAATCTTTGCGCTCTCTTTGGCTTTTCTTCTGCTGGTTCCAGTTGTTCAAGCCTTTCGAGCTCCTCTTGCTCCTTGGCTGCTTTGGTCAATGCTTCTGTTAATGTTTTTCGAAGGATCATGCTTTCACTTTGAGACTTGAGATTCTCTAATGCCTCCAAAGGATTCCACTTGGTTACTATGTCCTTGTTATGACACGCTACGTCTAAAGATTCGCTCAGGTCATAGTTTGTCATTTCGAAAGAGTCGTTGTCGAACCCCTCATCCTCGTTGTCCGAAAGAGTCTCACTCATATGGCCAAAATATTCACTCTGTTCGACATCAGGCGTAAGAGCTACAGCAGGTGTAGCGGCAGCAGAGGTGTACGGAGTTTTACGGTTAAATATGGAACTTGAAAAATCAGCAAAAAGATTGGACGGCTGATCGATGTTTGGTATACTATCATCCACCAAAGTGGGCACAGAGATATCTAAAGCAACAGGCGATCTCTTTGGCGTACCAGGCACAGAGTTACGTCTACTAGATACTATACTTGCCCTGCGACTTCCCGAACGGCTCACTGTGCGACTGCCTACTCTACTGCCGTTTCGACTACCCAAGGGTGAAGGTGTGTACATGCCAGAATGCAGTCTACTGGACGCTTTGAAATTGATGGGAATGAGATCTCTATCACTAATATCGTCCTCTTCGTCTTTATGTAGGTCGGCAATAAACTCATCAATCTTGTTCTTGACCGAAGGACTGAGGATCTCATCAATAGCAAATAAAGGAGCCTGTTTATGCTCCTCCTCCGTTGCTTCTTCTTCTCGATCGATTTCTATCTGTCGATTTGCCTCGTCTTGCTGATCATGTGCTGAAACTTTAGTCTCTTCTCGTTCCTTTTCCCTAATGTATCAACGCGTAAGATGAATTTGTCTATACGTGCGCAGCCAGACCTTTTTATACTTACGACGCATGCTCTACATTCAACTGTTCATGTTGATTTTGTTTTTCCTCAGGTTCACATTCAGTCAGTGTATAACTTGGTGTAGTGTCTTGGTACGCGTCAAGCTGATCATGGGCTTGTTCAAACGTGTCTTGATTGTGAACTGTTTCTGAAGATACATGGTGGTATGTCTGTGGTTGATGTTCTTCGTAATGATAGTAACGTTCTTGTTCGTGTTGCTCATGTTGTTTATGTTCCAAATGACGATTGTGGTGCTCCTCCTGTTGTTCATGTTTACTTTCATTCTTTCTATCAGCTAATATCTCTCTGTCAATCGCCCTTCTCTTGTATTTGTGTGTAGATGTTTAATTTTACCTGAATTATCTTGCTTCACCATCTCATCTTGCCATACACGAGTAGGAGCAGGAAAATGGTGTGGGTTTGCCTCCCAAGGAAACGCGATCGGATGACTCACCTCGGATTTGTTTTGATTCTGTTGTTCCGAATTGTTATTGTTATCATGAGTTTCCTGATGATATCCATGCTCTTCTTCCTGTGGTCGATCCAGCTTTTTTCCATCATCGTGCTCGTCGTCCTGTTCTTGTTCTTGGAATGTTTGCTGCGCCTCTACGAATTGAGCATACTCTGGCTTCTTTAGTATTTCAGGCTCAGGCTGAAACACAGGTGCAACCCAAACATGTTGTTGATTCTCAAGAGGTTGGTCCCACACATTTCGATAGCTGGATAAATCGGGAATGTCTGCTCCAAGCGAGCCGGAGTTAGGTGGCTCTTCATAGGCAGGATCCCACTTGATCATTGAATAGGGTTCTCTTTCGTCATGATATTGCTGTTTAGGTCTTTTGTTTTGGAGATACATTTGCTGCAGTTGGCGCTAAAGATAGGCAGAGAAAATATTCCAAACGTAAGTGATATTGACACACACGCTTGTGAATTTAAAAGATATCTCACCTGCTCATTTTCAGCAATGGCTCTCAACTCTTCTTGCAACCAGCTTGGCTGCGATACTGTGATGGCAGACAAAGCAGGCATAGGATTCACCTGTCTTCGACTATGGTCAAGATCATATCGCTCATTTTCCCAGGCATTCTCGATTGCTTCATTGAAAGGGACAATAGGACGTGTTTGAAAGCCTGTGTCAAATGTAGATATCCCGAATGAAAGTAATTGATATGGAGAAATCTATCATGGATGTTTAATATACGTCATAGATCTTATCTGACACACTTACTCTTCCATAGTATTTATCCCATGTGTCCCACCAAGTCTGAACCATACTACTAGTACCTTCCCATGCATCACCCATTGGTAACACTTTTCCGTCTGCAAATCGCTGATATTTCCAAGGTTTATTTTGTCCGATAAAATGAGCGATCTTGATACTTTGTCCATATTGAACTTGTGCAGGAGCGTAGCTAGAAAAGAGGGGAAAAGTTATTTTCCAGCATTCATTATGACTATTGTTATTACCCATATTGGGCCGTTGGGGTTGCGTTAAAAATGAAAGGAAGTCTGTGTGATGATGAATCAGGCCATGAACTGAAATAAGTATTCAAAAGTCCTTGATCTCCGCCTAAACACAAAGATAAAGAAAACAACTTGAGACATAATTATCCCCAATATTTACCATCAAATGTGCCCGTTTCAGCAGCGAGTCGTACGAGATCTTGATAGATTGTTTCCGAGGGTTCTGCTACAAAAACACCCGAGTTGAAACAGTCTGGCCAGCCAGCGTCTGGAGCAGCTGAAAAAGAAGGTCTGTCGAATAATTCATCAATATTTTGAAGAGGTAAGGTATCTGCATCCAAGAATACAATCTTTTTGTACTGCGTAAGACGCCAGAGATGAATTTTTGTCAGGCTAATATCCAGATCAGGTCTACCCAAAAGTAAGAGATTTTGATAGTCTTTGGATCTTATAGTCTCGACTGGTATCGTCTTATAGTACTTGGATAGCATATTCTGTACATGTGTAGAAATATTGGGTGTGACGAGGCATAGAAGCTCTTTCCTCGAGCCTAAATCACGTAACCGGTGAGCAATGACAAGAGCGCCTGATGCGTATGAGTCTGTGGCAACAAGCGTAACAAATGCCTCCATTTCAAGTTGGCCGTAAAACGATAGAAGAGAAAAGAAGGATTATAGAACACCAAAAAAAATACAATGGTTAAAATAGAGTATTTTTACTCACTTCGGAGTTTTAAATGATACGGGGAATACAGCGTTTTAACAAAAGAAGAAAACCGTGCATGAGACGGCGATGGATTGATTATTGTTTTGTATATGCCTACAGCCTATCCTTTCTTTCTAGATTGAAAGAGAAATGGGTTAGTCGTAAATCTTAAATGCAATTCTTACCTTGCTTCTGCAAAGTCAGTGGAGTGGTTCTCGTCAAACAGTTGAATCAAACACGCTGAACTCTTAGGATATGGCTTACATTTACTCTTTCTGGAACTGCTCTCATGCAGAACCGTTATGTTGCTGAAGTAAACTGGTTTATCAATTCTCATGCTGTGTTGAGGAGTATACCACAAATGCCAGCAGCTTTAGAAAACGCTTCATCGCTTTATACAAATAAAGCACTCGATTTGACCCTGCTCCATACCTTTTAAGCTTTTTTTTGCTTATAAATATCCCCATCCATTTCAATAACTGCGACGATATTGAGTTTACTGCCAAAGTCTACTACTATTTCTGTCATGTCCAAAAGCAGAACTGTCAACATGCATCTCCTCAGAGCCTTTGTTATTTTGTAAAAGAGGTTACAAGGTGGCATTATAGCTAACGAAGCCCATTAAATATGTCTTAAAAAGGTCTGTAATGTATGAAAGCTCGAAACGAACAAAGTTATCTCCATTACACATCTCTTAATTCTATTTATTTATTCTCAGCTAATAGACAATATCAGATATTTGTAGTCGTCATCTCTCATATATATTCGGGTCGTATCCTCATTTAATCGTTTTTCTTTCTATTGAATAAAACAGCAAACGTTGTCAATTGACTCTTTGCTGTTTCAAATAATATAAGCGCAAATATCATAGTTATCCCAATATTACACAATCTTTCTGTAGATTGTAACGATGTTATTGATATGTAAGTGGTGAGTTTGTCATCTTGTTTGAAACAAAGCATATCTAGACTCTAAAATATGTAATCTATATACGCTGGAGAGGTAGTCTCCCTTGATTGGGAATGTAAAGTGGGACGAAGTTGCCTTTGTTGTAAACAAGAAGTCGCTGACTCTTCTATTTGTGGAGTTATCTAGCGGGATCGACTTCAACAGTGGGTTAGAGAAAAGAAGATCAGATGAAGAAAAGATGTTGCAACAGTTTGTAAAGTTGCTAAAGATCAAAAAAGCAAAGGATGAAGAGTACCGACACAGTATTACTTATTATCATAATAAGATTATTATGATAACTTGATATAGCAAAAGTACTTGATATCTTTTTGATAGATGTGAAGCTTCATTTCAAGTCGTTGACTTGCTTTTGTGAATGCTTCGTTAAACGCTCACATCTCCAAGACATATGTCCTACAACGCCAAAAAAGCTTAAGAAGTTTATTGAGTGTACACCCACTCTTTTTAAGTATTGTGAAGCTTTACTGAAACAAGTACCTCATTTTAATAGTTCTTCTCCCAGACTTATAATAAAATAGTAATTGTTAGCTATTGACTCTTTATTATTTACAACTATACGCATAAATATCACACTTATGACGGTTTGAAAAAGAAAAAACATCCCTACTTTATTATATGCACAGTTGATGAGCTGTGAGGTCGACTGCGGTGAGGACAAACAGTCTTTTGCACAAGACAACCTGGTCGAAGAGAATCTGTGTCGTATGCTTGAACACTTCAAAAGACAGTTACACAAGATGTTGTCGCTTGGGCTTTATTTAAAAAAAAAAAACTCAAAGATGTATAATCAAAGTTTATTCTATTTTCTACATGTTTACACGTCGTACGCAAATGCCTCATTTAAAGAAGCTTCAGATGACCAGTAACTTGATCGATAAGTTCGGCTGGTCCTATTAAAAAGTTTCAGTATCTCATTTCTATCTATTTTTTTTTTGTCTACCTGGACCAACACCCAATACTGTGCGAGATCCTGCTGCAATCTGTGTGCGTCCAGCGTCTCTAATACTCTGGGCAGGTAAGCCTAGACTAAGTGCAATGGCCTGTAACTCCAAACTATATTCACATGAACAACAAAATACCGTGTAATTTAGCAGGATGTACTTACAGTTTTTCTTCACTATCACACTTGAGTGCAACCTTTGCTTGTCCAGAATACTCCCAAGCACGTAAGATCTGACCAAACATGTCAATCTGTATCCTCTTTTTGTATACACATATTATCTACCTCTGGGTTCACTTTTTTGGCAGCCTTATAGCAGGCTAATGTTGCATGTCCACACTTTGATACAGTTAGTTTTTTCCTCCCTTTTTTTAGCGTTGCATTTACCTGAGCAGCAATCTTTCCTTTTGTCATGCCAAGATCTGTTCGGACGACAAGAGTCTTTTAGATAAAAAAAAAGGGGGGGTTCAATATGGATACTCTTATGGCCGTAGATTGCTTACTAGTTTGAAATTATCAAACTTGCTTGGATCGATTTTCCCTTCTGGAACTGCAATGCGATCTTCGTCATCACTGTCTTCTTCTTCTTCCTTGACTACAGCTGGTGTCTCTGCAGGGTTAATCTGAACATATAAAGTTAAATTATGTAGATCTTGTTGAATCTATAATTACAGTTGTTGATGCTACGCGTCTTCCAATGAAATAACCAGTGATTAAAGAGACAAAAGCAGTGGCTGCTACAACTGATATGTCAACGTTTTTCATTTTATTTACAATAAAGAAAAAAAAAGATTTTTTGTTAAAGGACAGTCTATTTTTTAGTAAAGAAGCTTGTCAATGTTTTCATGCCTTTGGTATTCACTTTTGCTAAACTCCTTGGTACAGCTGCTTTCTTTTTCTATGATCATAGTTTAGTATATTATTATTCTATACATCTGGTATACCTTTGGCGTGTCAGCATCCATCATTCTTTCTTCATAACTTGTACGTTTAAAATAAGAAGTCGGTGAAACGTCAGTAGCATAGTTTGTTAGTTCGTTTTGTTGTTCTTCCTTAACTTCTTCTAGACTATAATAGATATTAGTAATGATAACAACACACACATATATGCATACCCCATCTTGTTTAATAATTTTTTGAACCAAGCTTGTGATAAATAATTGGCAATGGTATATACAGCTTCTAATTTCATGTATTCTTCAGCTTGTCCTGTTTGTTCAAAGCATCTCTTGAAAGTATCATTTGCTAATACTCGATTCACTTTCTTAAGAAGCCAATTTAATACAAGGTCTTCATTTAGTCTATATACAAGTACGCCCACATCCTGTACATCACACAAGTGTTTTAGTTGATCTTCGGAAACAAAGTTGATCAGCCTATGAACATCAATGGGCCTATCGTCATCATTGTCTTCTTCATCATGTTCAATAGTGACATTGTCTCTGGTAAAGATATCATCCAATGTACGAAACTGGTTTCCTACAGATGCTCTTTCTAATACAGGTAAACATATAAATAATGAATCTATGGGTGAAATGAATCGAACAGCTCCATCTATAATATAAATATATATATATGTATATGTGAGCATGACTGTATAAGGAAATAGAAGGGGATAAGTGTGTACCTTTGTACATATTGCCATCAATTAGCCAAGAACTCTTTCTTCCTGGGCCGGTGATCCTTTGTATTTCAAATAATTGATTTAAATGATTATGAAAATAGATAGCAATCCTATCTACAGTTTGTATTAGTTTAAGCTATCTCGGCTTTTTTTTTCTTTCTTTACTTGATCTCGGACAAGGTAGACTGAGTTCTACTAAGTTGTCAACATCTATTCAAAATAAGTTTAGCTTTCATGTATATCTTTGTAAACATATTACCTTGATTCGTCTTGTCTATAAATGCAACAAATGCCATGAGAGAAAAAGAACTAAAAAATTTTATTCGCGTCATTTGACGTGCAATGAACCTGAATTCCCCTTTATAAGGATACAAATCTGTTTTTGATCTCCGCCAATTAGTCTCAAAAAAAGGGAAAAAGGTTAATTATATTAGTTCCCTTTTTCTCTCTTTTTTTTTTTTTTTTCTTTCTTTCTTCCTTTTTCTCTTTCTCTTTCTCTTTCTCTT